>NC_060120.1:515128353-515436924 GCF_021461395.2 Schistocerca americana | reverse complement strand
GCTCATGCATCGAAGCTGCTTACAAGAAAAATATGCGTAAGACTGGAAAAGAAAATTCAGAATGCGCTAGGTGACGATCAGTTTGGCTTTAGGAAAAGTAAAGGGACGAGAGAGGCAATTCTGACGTTACGGCTAATAATGGAAGCAAGGCTAAAGAAAAATCAAGACACTTTCATAGGATTTGTCGACCTGGAAAAAGCGTTCGACAATATAAAATGGTGCAAGCTGTTCGAGATTCTTAAAAAAGCAGGGGTAAGCTATAGGGAGAGACGGGTCATACACAATATGTACAACAACCAAGAGGGAATAATAAGAGTGGACGATCAAGAACGAAGTGCTCGTATTAAGAAGGGTGTAAGACAAGGCTGTAGCCTTTCGCCCCTACTCTTCAATCTGTACATCGAGGAAGCAATGATGGAAATGAAAGATTCAGGAGTGGAATTAAAATACAAGGTGAAAGGATATCAATGATACGATTCGCTGATGACATTGCTATCCTGAGTGAAAGTGAAGAAGAATTAAATGATCTGCTGAACGGAATGAACAGTCTAATGAGTACACAGTATGGTTTGAGAGTAAATCCGAGAAAGACGAAGGTAATGAGAAGTAGTAGAAATGAGAACAGCGAGAAACTTAACATCAGGATTGATGGTCACGAAGTCAATGAAGTTAAGGAATTCTGCTACCTAGGCAGTAACCAATGACGGACGGAGCAAGGAGGACATCAAAAGCAGACTCGCTATGGCAAAAAAGGCATTTCTGGCCAAGAGAAGTCTACTAATATCAAATATCGGCCTTAATTTGATGAAGAAATTTCTGAGGATGTACGTCTGGAGTACAGTTTTGTGTGGTAGTGAAACATGGACTGTGGGAAAACCGGAACAGAAGAGAATCGAAGCATTTGAGATGTGGTGCTATAGACGAATGTTGAAAATTAGGTGGACTGATAAGGTAAGGAGTGAGGAGGTTCTACGCAGAATCGGAGAGGAAGGGAATATGTGGAAAACACTGATAAGGAGAAGGGACAGGATGATAGGACATCTGCTAATACATAAGGGAATGACTTCCATGGTACTAGCGAGAGCTGTAGAGGGCAAAAACTGTAGAGGAAGACAGAGATTGGAATACGTCAAGCAAATAATTGAGGACGTAGGTTGCAAGTGCTACTCTGAGATGAAGAGATTTGCACAGGAAAGGAATTCGTGGCGGGCCGCATCAAGCCAGTCAGTAGACTGATGACCAAAAAAAATAAGTCGTACGGTCAGTATTGCCTCATGTGTTCCAATATTTCTATGGAATCCAAACTGATCTTCCCCGAGGGCGGCTTCTACTTGTTTTTCCATTCGTTTGTAAAGAATTCGTGTTAGTATTTTGCAGCCGTTACTTATTAAACTGGTAGTTCGGTAATTTTCCCATCTGTCAACACCTGCTTTCTTTGGCATTGGAATTATTATATTCTTCTTGAAGTCTGAGGGTATTTCGCCTGTCTCATACATCTTGCTCACCAGATGGTAGAGTTTTGTCAGGACTGGCTCTCCCAAGGCTGTCATAGGTAAGAAAGTGAAAACACACAGACAACTCCCTGACGAACAGATTTATGAAATACATTAATAAAGCTCATAACAGAACAAAACTACTTTCAGTTCAGTAATGAATTTTATTTACAATAAGATGGACTGCCCATGTTTTTCCAAGTTTCAGAAATCTTAACAATCATTCTCATAAACCACACTGCACCACACATTGCAACACACTGCACCACACAAATAGTAGCAAACGAATGCAACATATTATACCGTTTCAGGCATATGGATGGCATCCTCTGCTTAATAGATGAACTACAAACAAAAATTGAAAACCTTCACACTGGCATCAACAGCATACATAAAAATATAACATCCACAAATAAAACAACAAGCGTATGTTTGAAATTTATCATAAGCCCACAACAACTGACGTTAACATCAACTGATCCTCGATCATCCCTCACACAAAAGGCAAACAGCACCTAGACACATGCTCCATGGACTCAATCAGTGCCATTCAACGAAGAAAACTACCAAACACGCAGTGACATAATAATGCAGATAGCCAAAGCAATGGTTACAACAGTAGAATAGTCTAGAAGCTAAACAGCCAAATTAAACGAAAAAAAAAGAACAGGAACTACATAACCATAGACAAAAGCATTACAGAACCAAACGCAGTCACAAACAGTCAGTACTACAACAGCCACAAGGAATAATTGGGAAAATATAAGAGAAGATTCAAAATGGTATACAATGACGTACAGACACTAAGACACAATTAAAATCACTAACACTTTCAAAAGACAGTATATAAACATACCATAAACTAGAGACATTTCTATCTCAGAATACACCCCAAAACTGAAAAAAAGGCATTAACATATTTCAGAAAGCAGGTGTATATCAATTACAACGTAACACCTGTGATGGAATATACGAGGACAAAGAGGTGGAACGTGTCATGTCAGAAAGTACAAATGACAGGGTGGAAGCGTAGGACAAACTACTCCATATTTTCAGAACACCTAAGAGACCACAATCACAAGCCAACCACTAGAGAAGAAGAAATGACAATTATTAGAATCAACCATAAAATACACCCCCTAACATTCCAAGAAAAAATCAAAGCGGAAAAGAGAACCCTGTTGAGTGTTGAAGCAAACGTGACAAACAACTCGCTGCCTACGTAAATACACTGATGTAAAAGAATCGCAGCATCAGAAAGGAATTGTGCGAACTGAACGCAAATTACAAGGCGTGTTTCAACAATTGAAAGATTATGCCTAATCAAATTTTGCGCCACGATGAAGATGCAAATCGGTTTTGCTTTAACTACACGCTATTATGGTCGTGATCGTTAGTTTACCTTTGGGACTCTGCTTGGTGAGTTGGCGTTAGTCAAGAATACCTTTAAGGCGACAAAAATGCCATTATCAACACCTCACTGAGTTTGAACAAAGTCTTGTACTAGGGCTAACAGAAGTTGGAGGTTCCCTCTGTGATATTGCAGAAAGATTGGGCAGAAATTTAGACACTATACACGATTGCTGGCAGCGGTAGGCAACAGAATTTCCGCTCGCAAGGAGTCCGGCCTTCGGACGGCCACGTGGTACTACCGAGAGGCAAGACAATCGTGTTTGGCATATGGATGTGGTGCATCGCACTGTATCTACAGCAGCAATCTGTTCAGCATTTGGCACCATAGTGACACAGCTAACTGTTACAAATCGGTTACTTACTAAGCCCTGTGACGTGCATTCCACTGGCACCAAACTACCGCCATTCGCGACTCAGTGGTGTCAAGCGAGAACTCATTGGAGGGCAGCGTGGAGGTCACTTGGGTTTTCTGATGCAAGATGGTTCTGTCTCGGTGTCAGTGATGGCCGCGTGTTGGTTAGGAGGAGGCCAACCTGTCTGCGTGCTAGACACGCTGGACCTACACCTGGAGCTATGGTCTGGGGTTCGATCTCATATGATAGCAACAGCACTCTCGTGGTTATCCCTTGCACCCTGTCTGCAAATTTGTACGTCAGTCTGGTGATTTGCTTTGTTGTGCTGCCATTCATTAACAGCATTCCAGGGAGCGCTTTCTAACGTTCGCCGACTTACCGCTGTTGTAACCAAAAGTGTTCTACATAGAATCGACAGGTTGATTTGGCTTGCTCGATCACCACATCTGTCTCCAATCGAGAATTTATGGGACATTATCGCAAGGCATCTCCAGCGTCATCCATAAACAGCATTAACCATCCCTGTATTGACCGACCAAGTGCAACAGGCTGTGATATTCGCTAATCTTGGCTTCATTAAAACAGCAAATAGTTAACACTTTCAGCCAGAAGCAAATACTTGTTTACAAAGAATGATTAATGTATAATAAGGCATCGTATAGCGACGGAGGAATTTCCTAAATAATGTAATTCGTCGTCTTTGAGCGGCAATACAAACAGAAGAATACAGATCGATATGCGATTCTTCACTATTTTGTTCGCTGGAGAACAAATGAAGCCTTGAGCACCAAACACTTGTACTGTTTTCCTTAAGTAAGACGGACGCAAATTTGTGGCGGTCTGATCTAATTTTTTACTCAATAAAAAAAAAACGTATTCCGTCGAAGCTTGAGTGAAGTGTAAAAAGAAGAACTGTTATAACTTATCGTGACGTTGCACGAGCGGCTCAAGAGGTCAATGGCTATATAAAAGAGCGCTCAATGGACATGAAACGGACATAAAAATCTACCGTCATTGTAGTACTAAGCACAAGGTACGATATATGTTTTAGTTATAATAAATATTTGTTCTGGAAATATTGAATCATTTAGCAGTGCTCATTCCTATCATCTCTTCAGTATTATTTTCATTTTAATTATGCATTTTGGTAAGATTACAGACACCAAGATCAGCAGTCCAATGTGCGTGTTACATTGACAAAAAGAAAACTGTTTCATAGTCTTCTTGCATCAGCTTTAATATTCAATTTCCCTTTTGTGTGATGTTACAGTTGTTTTTGCGCCCTTAAGAACCCTTAAGAACTTTCTGGTCCCTTAGGAAATTGTTTTGTCATAACAATAACTTCACGAGCGGGTATGATCGTATCTAAGATCATGAAGTAATTAGAAAGACGATAATGCAATTTCTTAATCAATAGCACGCTAGCTGTGACTCCTTCAAGCCAGGCAAAACTGCAAGTAAACACTATTCACATTTCATAATGCAATATTTTATGACAATGGTCAATCCATGATTCTTACGCCAATTGTGATTGATAAAAGCCGGCCGGAGTGGCCGTGCGGTTCTAGGCGTTACAGTCTTGAACCGAGCGACCGCTACGGTCGCAGGCTCGAATCCTGCCTCGGGCATGGATGTGTGTGATGTCCTTAGGTTAGTTACGTTTAATTAGTTCTAAGTTATAGGCGACTGATGACCTCAGAAGTTAAGTCGCATGGTGCTCAGAGCCATTTGAACCATTTATTTTGATTGATAAAACAGTAAGCGATATATCAAATTCCAACTTTTCCATTGAATAATAACATCACTTTTATTTTGTTGCACCACAAGGCATAGAACTCCATCCCAACAATTGACGTCCGGCACCAGTACAGCACAATGCATGCACATATGCATGCTTGTATTCAACATTTTGTTGGTTACAGCGTTTATTAATGTACCAGTCACCCCGTCGGAGGTTCGAGTCCTCCCTCGGGCACGGGTGTGTGTGTTGTCCTTAGCGTAAGTTACTTTAAGTTAGATTAAGTAGTGTGTAAGGCCAGGGACCGATGACCTCAGCAATTTGGTCCCAAAGGAACTTACCAAATTTCCATTAATGTAGCAGTATTTCGCCTTTGCGAGGGCTAATCTCGTGCTTATATTATCCTGTTATCTGGCAATGTTAAAAAGGTTATCCACACAAACGTTTAGTGAAGTTTCATTTCTGTACTTCAATTACTTTCCATTTGTGAAGATAAAGTAATAGAGTGACAGTCCAACAAATGAATATTACCATAATAATACCACCAAACCCCTTTCGGTTCACTCTTCCAAGGACCCCACCACAAAACCTGTAAGCCAAACCTCAGATCAGCTGAACACGGAAACTTTCAACCACTCTCCGACAGGTATTACATTCACATTCAACTTTCATCAATTAACCATCCACCTACCACCTGCCCACTCAGCCTCCCCAGCCTCCACCCCCCCCCCCCCACCCCTCCCGTCACACACACACACACACACACACACACACACACACACACACATACACACACACAGAAAATATAAAGAGAATAGACATGAACAGTCGTTAATTTTCAGCGTGTACTTCGTTAGGCTGGAAACATGTACGTTAACAAACCAAACAGGAAGAGAAATAAAGTGAACAAACAGTAGTTACGACTTTAAAACCTGTTTACGTTAAAATATCAGCAAGTAGTGACAGAAGAATAATGCTGAATAATGCAGCAATTAACGCGAAGAACATGAAAAATGTGAAAAAGTTCGTAACGTGAAAAAGTGGTCATGTTTCACAAGTGAAGTTGTGTTGCGACCTCTAGCAAGTGACCAGATGAGACGAAACGCAGATGTAGTCCAAATACTCTAATAACCGTACGTAATCACTTACTTAGGTGAAAAAACGTGAAGTGGTTTATAATCAACAATGTTGCATATCAAAACAAAACTGTCTAGTTTTAGATTCCACTGAAGATCCCTTTATTTGCGCTTGGTCGATCAGTGCAGAGACTGTTAACGTTCGTTGTCGATGACACTGGAGTTGTCGGATCATGTCCCGTATGTGATCGCTTAGAGACAGATCTGGTGATCCAGCAGGCCAAGGCAACGTGTCGGTTAGATCAGGCATTAGAATGAAACTGACGAAACTCGTCAAAATCTTGTACAGAGACGGAAAAAGCGATGAGAGCAGAATAGCACTTCTTTCGCTGAAATGTAACCTACCAAACACGATCCATAAAATGCTTCAGAATATGTGACTTCATTGTCATTATGTAAATATCCTCCAACCTTTCGACCACTGCTGAAAGTGGACTTCTTCAGGGCGCTTGCAGTAAGTAAAGCACCCTAAGGAAGGCCATTTGCAGCAGTGACCGAAACGTAGGAGGAATTTTACATACAGACAACGCCATCACATACCCTGGAGAGTTTCAGGGACAGTGACAATGGACGTGGAGGCCTAAATTTGAAGGAAATAAATGTATCGAAGCATTCACGGACCTACACTCACATCAGCTCTCTACTCAGTGACAGCAGTAAATTGGATACAGTTGCCTTTCGTTAATAATATGACGAATCTCAACAACATGTTTTTCGAGTTTCGTGTCAACACTGTAGCAGGAATGAAGGTTGTGGTCCAACACTCCGTCGTTGACGAGGTTATCAGAGACGAAACACGAACTATGACTGGGGAATGATGGGAAGAATGAGATTACGTCCGTTTCAAACTAAATATCGCGACATTTGCCTCAAGCGATTTAGGGAAATCGCGGTAAACCTGATCATTGATTGCCGGCCGCCATATTTCCCGAAGCGAACACTGTGTCGGTGATGTAGCAGGAGGTACTGAACTCAGAGACGTGCAGAGTGAGCTTATAAGTGCAAGCATAGAAAAAAAGAAAAAAAAAAAAAAAAGACGTAGGAAGTTATAACCA
This sequence comes from Schistocerca americana, assembly GCF_021461395.2. Classification (NCBI taxonomy): domain Eukaryota; kingdom Metazoa; phylum Arthropoda; class Insecta; order Orthoptera; family Acrididae; genus Schistocerca; species Schistocerca americana. Next base: position 515,429,736 of record NC_060120.1, on the reverse strand, counting down.
AAAATTACTCCAATGGCGGATTCTGAGAAGGCCAGTTAGTGTTGACACAGACGTCGGCCTCTCCCTGTTGACTGTTGTTTCCCAAGGGCGGCCGCTCCGCTGCGGTCACCCGGCGCCCAGCTCTCGTCTTCGGTCATCTGCTCCAAATTCCCGCAGCTGTCCAATTAATGGCGGCTGTCGAACCTGTCCCGATCGGCCTTGCGGATGGCGAGGCCCGCCAGTCGATTTCGTCACGCTGAATCAATAATGGAGCCTCACGGCGGATACAGCGGACGTGTCCCACGGACGGGACCTTGGCACATCCCTAGTTTGTCAGGAGCAGCGGTTCACGCGCCTAAAGTGTAATTTTCGGCGTTATAATTCGTGCATGTCTTCTGCTTTTGGGCGCCATCATCATCGTTATTTTACTGTTCCCTCATTAGCCCTAAAGCACGTCCACACACGGAAAAGCATTTTTTTTTCTTTGATGGATACACCAAGTTGTGCTAATTATTTTCAGTGGGCTGTACGTGATATTATTCAGCGTTTGTTTCGCTGGGTGAAAGAGAACCAAGCTTTGTAATATTCTGTGCCGGACGGATATAACTTTATGCAATGCCTCATGTGGGAGTATGTGAATATTTAACAGAAGGTTTTGTCACGATCTACTACTCCTGCAATTTAAAAATGTATTTCTCTGCCTGTTTATTGTAGAGCTAATTGGTTCAAATGGCTCTGAGCACTATGGGACTCAACTGCTGAGGTCATTAGTCCCCTAGAACTTAGAACTAGTTAAACCTAACTAAAATAAGGACATCACAAACATCCATGCCCGAGGCAGGATTCAAACCTGCGACCGCAGCGGTCTTGCGGTTCCAGACTGCAGCGCCTTTAACCGCACGGCCACTTCGGCCGGCTATTGTAGAGCTGTCTACTGTGTCACGTTAGACACAGTTATATGCCAACAACTGTTTAGTAATGTCTGAACATGAAATAGCTTTAATGGAGCAGATAAACAATTGAGCCAAACGCAAGCAGTACTGAAGCATCCATCTTAACTCTGCGACAGACCTGGACTAAAACCTGAAACCCTGCAACCCTCTCCCCTTTTTTTTAGTCTCCTGGCAGATTCACTTTTGTGAGTACCTCTGTTCTTCAACGAAGCACTCCTGTATACTCGCATGTTGACTATCACTCCTGGGAGAAAGGAAAGTTACAGGCTCCATTCCAAGTCGAGGACACAGGTTTGATCTGACAAGGAGTTCGGAAGCAGCGCATATTCCGCTGCAGAATGAAGGAATCGTTCTGTAAGTTCTGAAGCACCTTACCGACCACGTAAGGTAGCAAACACACGCTCGCTGCAGGCAGAAATCAAAATATTCCAGGACAGGTTCCTGTAAGGGAAGTCCATAGTAGCGGCTAGCCCCATTTATCGTGGAGTAATTTAAAGGTATCTATTGAAAGCCAATGAAAACAAGATGTCTGAGCTGTAGCGGCGGCACACTGTTTAGATCATTTCCTACATTTTGAGATTAGTCCATCTGAGCATATTCCGTCTATGATTCGTTTGAGCAGCTGCACAGCATTAGAACAAATCTTTCATGGATTTGTTTGAATTCGTGACACCGCTTCAGGATGTTAGCATCCTTACGTTTCCTGTGAACCATCTGAATTGCTATCAGACCAGACGTAAACAAGGTCCTGCCATCAAATAATCTCCTTTTACACAATAAGTAAGGCTTCTTAAACTCAAGATTAATAATGATCTGACATGGCAATTATTTATTCTTCCGTGACTCCTAAAGGATGTCATGCCTCATTTCTCAAAAGTCTCTTTCTGGTTTTTACTAGTTTCTCTGCCCAGAAGAACATTGACTCCTTCGATGAAACAATCTAGAATGATTGTATGCAACAAAACCTGGAATGACAGTTATCAAATTACAGTTACTACGGTTTATATTGTTTTAGGCCTGATGTAAATCGATAACAAAGAATTTTTATAGAACCTCTCCTCACAGTATAATTTCCGACCACCATAAAGGAACTCAGACTACAAAATGTATGAGGTGTAGCTCTACTTCCTTTCTTCATTGCTTCGATCTCACATCCTTTCCTCCACCCAGATTTGGATCCTCCATGGTTTCCCTTGTCGTTTGCGGAGAATAGTGGAATTATTTTTTAATGGAACACGGCTGATCTCCTCTCCCCCCCCCCCCCCCCCGCCCATTCTGAACTTATCTATTCTCGACGCCGACAGGATACTAAACTATTCTTCCTTCTTTAACTTCCTGAGCTTTTTGCGCATCTATGGCATGGTCTTCAAATGGGGGGAGAGACATGTGTCAACACTGTGATAGTGACTTCTCATCACGTTCTGTAATTAGATACCCTTGTTACACCACATCATCACAAGCATCAATTATCTTGCTCGAAGAATTTGGCGATCTTTGACTTTGTTCTAGTGTTTTTTGTTCCTTTGAATGTAAAAGGATGTAACTTAAGAAATTCTATGCAAAACTGCCATCATGAGTTACAAATTGTACATCTAATGAATTAACAAGTTCCAACAAACGAGATATTTCCGTTACCCACAGTTGTCAGAAATCAGATGTATTTTGTAGAAATCCACTTCATTGTTCTGAAGAGATTAACTCGAGTAACAAATATCTAACCTCGTGGCTGATTAAAACTTCTTGTTGAACTGGAACTTGATCGCAGCCGAGTGTTTTGCCAACTAAGCTACCCGAGCACCGTTCACCGCCGGTCCTCACAGCTTCACCTCAGCCAGTACCTCATCACGAACTTTCCTAACTTCACAGAAGTCCTCCTGTGAAATCTGCGGGACTAACACACCTGGAAGAAACGGTAACGCGGCGACACGGCTTAGCCACGACTTGATGAGGTTGATTAGGCAATATCATCCAGGAGAGCTATCCCAGCAAATTTGTCTGGAGTGCTTCTGTGAAGTTTGAAAGGTAGGAGGTGAGGTACTGAAGGACGTACAACTGTGAGGAGTCACTGTGAATCGTACTTGGGTTGCTCAGTTCGCAGAGGAGTCACCCGCGAAATGCAATGTTCCTAGGTCCGAATCTCACTCCAGCGCACAGTTTTAAGTTGTCAGGAAGATTCATATCAATGCACGCTACGCTGCAGAGTGAAAATTCATTCTGGAAATCAAATATCTTTTGGACCATGGGATGGAAAGGCAACTTGTTTGGAAAGCGCAGTGGTAATACGTAAATGCAAACATGTCATGGCTGCGTCATTGTGTCTGATAGAAGCTCGAAAAGGCAGCCTCTTTAGTTTTCGTGAGAACCGAGTGAAATTGTATGAGACCACATTTCAGTACAAATAATGCTCTAAGCGCATCGTCCATTCCCGGCCGCATGCACTCCGCAGGAGAAGAGGACAGCGGTTGTAGGCACCTGCTCGTATCCGGAGGCACCCTGTCTAACGAGGTGACGCGCAGGTGGAGAACTGGGCGCTCTAGTTCCCGTGGGAACGCAGTGGACGCCACAGCGGCGCCTTCTCCGTGGAATTGGACCACTTCTTCCAGTGACGATATGGTGACCACGTGACTCAGCAACAACGTAAGGCTTTGCACTCGCGGCGGATCAGTGGTCTAGAGTTGGAAAACAGCGTGCAACCAAAGCAAGATAAATGATTATCACTAGTTCACTGTGGAAAATAAGAGTGTAAGACTCCATTATACACTGTGCGTCCAAAATCCCCCTAGGCTTGTGTACAAAATACTTCAGCGCAATAATTACCGTGGTAGCTTGAACTAACTACTGTAAATAACGCGTGTGAATTCGACCAGTTCATTTGTGAGAAGGCAGTGTTAAGTAGTGGGCGTGGGGCCGTAGTATGTCATCGTTTTTGTGTCACAAATGACAGTGGAGCGCCGTCTGTACATCAACTGTTTAAGAGTTTCTCCAGAATGATTTTAAGAAGAGAAATGTGTGTGCAGAGTTTGTCTCACACACTTTGGCTCCAGAACAAGAACAACGATACGTGGACGCCTGCCGCGACGTGACTGAAATGTACAAAGCGGGCAGATCTTTTCTGGAGAAAGTCATGACGGAAAAAGAAACTTGGTGTCATCAATACAAACCTACCACAAAACAAAGTAAGTGGCCACCGTTTCACGACGCAGCAGACACTCAAGCAACTGTGACGCAGAAATTGAACAAAATCACAAAGAAGTACTCTTCTGGTAGTTTCAGGTGATTGTAAGAGCGTTCTCTGCGTTTTATTGAAGCGTCGCACAGTTCCACCTGGCAGAAGCAAATACAGCTAACGGTAACAGCTACATCATGCTCTCTTTACTCTTAGCTGAGCACGTATTTTCACATTTATGTTATACTGTTTTACACTTATCATGATTTTATACTTCCAATGTTCTAAATTTTTCAAAAATATTTAATGATTCCTAATTCACGACTAAGTAGTCTGAACAATTCCACTTCTATAATTTTGTTTTCTTTATATCTTCTACTATTTGTAGATCAAATGTCCTTTACATTCAACATTTAACGAGAATTTTTATACACTTTTTCTTTTTATATTTTTAGAGCAATGCACTCACCGTTGTTTACTTTCAATGATTCTCAATTTAGTTGTATTATGACATAACTCAGTTTCAGTTACTTTATTTCCACTTTTATGGTTTATCATTTCATGCATTTTACAGTATTTCGCAAAGTTTGGTCGACGATTTATCTATTTTAACGGACCTTTTTTTTAATCGACTGCTTTGCAGCTTTAATAGACGACACTCTCTTGTTAAGCTCACGATTTTCATATCCCTCCACCCCCACCCCCTGACCCTCCGCGGCTTCTTCCTCTGCTTTCAATCCGCCTCTCTACATTTTGTAGTTTTACTATTTTATGTCGTTCACAGTCCTCTTTCGTTAAGAAGAAGAGGCATACAGCAAATCGCAATCCAATTAGTTTTTATTATGCTTAGGGATCTAGATTTTGGCCATGAAGGGCAATCCTTAACGAATTTTCGTTATAATTCAACAGACTTGCGGTAGTTCATGTTCAGAAAATGGTTCAAATGGCTCTGAGCACTATGGGACTTAACTGCTGAGGTCATCAGTCCCCTAGAACTTAGAACTACTTAAACCTAACTAACCTAGGGACTTCACACACGTCCATGCCCGAGGCAGGATTCGAACCTTCGCGGTTCCAGACTGTAGCGCCTAGAACCGCTCGGCCACCCTGGCCGGCGGTAGTTCATGTCACCATATGTTCTTGCAGGTACACTTGATACAACTATAAGAGCATATGGTAACATGAACTGCCACGAGTCGTTTATTTGTAACTAAAATGCTTTGAGGATGGCTATTTATAGCTGAAACCTAGATCCGAAAGCACAACAAAAAGAAAAAACCTAATAGGATTGCGACACTGACTGCTGTGTACCTCACCTTCCATACAATGTACGGTCGCTGTGCGCAACAGTTCGTGATGGAATCGAAATTGATCTCTTGTTAAGCCCACAGCTTTCCTGCCCCTCCACCCATCCTTCTCCCTGACCTCCTCACCTGCTCTCAGGCTCCCGCTTTATATTATTTAATTTTACTATTTTATGGCGATCAAAGCTTACACATCCATTGTTTAAACTATTAATATTTTGACTACTTTTTTTAAGTATTTATGCTTTTTATCATTTTAGCGTAAGGCCCTCTCTTATTAAATTCATGACATCCGCACCATTCAATCTTCCACTTCCTTTCACCTCTCTCAATCCCCTTCACTCTGTTTTTACCCTTCCCATCTCCCCTCCTCTCCCCCTGTACTCACCCCTACCTCCACTAGATTAAAACCGTAACCGCAGTTGCTAAACACAGTACTCAGATATTTTGTTCTGTCATAGAGAAGATGGGCAGCTGACGCAACTAGTTGGGTAAATTCTACGTCTATGTACAGATCCCTCCAAGTTACTGTAAAATATTAGACGGTACATAATTACTTTTACTTCGTTTTAATTCTGTATTTGATCCACAGAGATCGTAACATGTAACGCACTTGAAGATGTGCAGCTGAGAATGCAGCATAAATGTCAACACTTTTTTTCTGAAAACACCGGCTGGCTCCACTATTCTGTGCCTCTTCCGCCTCTACAGTGTTTTGTGGAGTACTCCATATACCGGGATGTGACGCTTCATGGAGGCTCGAACTTTCTTTGCACGCAACATAGCTTCACAAAATGTTTAATAAAAAGATTTTCTTCCCACTTGCCGCATTTATTCCGCCATTCAGCAATCGCTTCAGACTTAGTATCCTAGTTTTATCCTTTGAATTAATATTTTAGGGGGAAGAATAAAAAACAACGGACCACAGCTACACACTAAACCGCTACAAAATGAAGTGATGTATGTGACCGTCGGTTTCAGTGATGCAAGACGAGTCAACAAGGGAACGTGACAGAATCGTAGACTCATGACGTTGCCCGATGTTTTGATAAAGAAACGTGAGCAGTCCAACGTGTCGGCAAGAGATGGCGTTTTGCTAGCAGCCAAGTAGTATCGGGTATTTTAGATCCGGCCGTGGTGTTTTCGATATGATAACACGTGAACCTCCGCCCTTCCCTCCCCCTCCGGGTCGTAAATGGCATGCATCTCAGCAAGCGAAGCCTTCGTTTGTTGGGTGCGAATTAGACGAAGCCGTGTTTCTGGTAAGCACCCGCAGAGATCTGTAACTGTAACCTCTTAACAAGCTTCAGCGACCACAGTGTGGCGCAGCCTTGAAATATTATGTGTCGGATCTAGGATCTTTGCTCAACCGCTCGGAGTGCGGGGATGATGAAATAAAAAAAAGTAAATAAACAAACCCTCACTCTCAATGTGTCCTGTACGACGATGAGAGGTGTGGCTGCTGAGGTGTTAATAATCGCTAGCAAGCAGTTTCTGGAGAACCTGGCGCATCTCAGTCGTTTCAGGCTTTCGTAGGCAAGCGGGGTTCTGTGTGGACACAGGCTGCTCGTGGGACTTCTATGAAGCCTAAATCTCTTTCTCGTAATCCCAGCGGTTGGCATGGTCCGTTGGTCAGTGTTTACACCCAAACCCCAAAGAGATTTCCGGAAGCACAGTATTCTCCTGAAGCTTCATGAATGAGGATCTTGACGACGCCTTCCCATGTTTATACCGTATAAGGTCGACAGGAGAATGTCCTGTGCAATTTCATATGTTTGTTGACGACTTCTCAGTATTTTATTCCTCCTCGAGTCTCATAACAACTCGTCAGTTGCGATTGACTATTCGACGGTGGGAGGAATGGATGGAGAAGAGCGATTTTAATTTGTGAACCGAGAAGTCTATGTGAGTTATTTTTAACCATTCTTGTTCCTTTTTAAACTTTTCTGCCTTGAGGATCGGGACATTGTTCATAATTTTAAAGGCACGGTGATGTTTCTGGACGTGATGTTGAATTCTAAACTGACGTGGGTGTCAGACCTTACGGACCTAAAAAGGACGATCCTTCAAAGCACTATCTTAAAATTCGTGTGGGAGCAGATCGGGCTTATGTGCACCAATTGTACAGCGTTTGTCTGCGATTATGGCCTGGGTATGGATGCACGGTACATAAGTTTGCAAGACTCGTATTCAAAACTGCTGCAACATGAGTGAACTAGGCTGGTCACTTGAGTCTTTAGAACCTGCCCCATACCGAGCCTTTGCAATGAAACAAGTGAGCCGCCACTTCACATCAGGTGACAGTTCCTCATGGCACGACAAGCCTATAAAAATGTTCACGGCAAACACACCTGCATACCACACCGTTGCTAGGCCACCAGTGGATATGTTCTCTCTTGATAGACGACGAGCAACGGACCCTAGGGGATTCGCGCGAAGGATTGTCTTTTAAGGTTTTACACTAAGATTGGAGCAGATTTCCATCTTGGCTCCGACAGAGGTCCAGAATTATTTCGCATTTGAGGAATTATAAGGAAAATTGAAGTCCAAATTTTACCTTTCAATCTCTGTTTTGTACAATTTTAGACAAGCAGTTTTAAAGACGGGTACCCTGATGGTTCCGAGCAACGAGAGTCCTCTAGCTGTTTGGTAATGATGAAGCCAACTAACCGGCCATGGCTTCCTCATACTGGCCATTCACGCGAGCGGAACTGACATTGACCCATCCCCCAACTGTCCTCGAAACATGACTTGATACTCTGGCAGTAGGATATCCGGTCTGAGATGCCTGTACCATACAATTCACTGTTCGCCACATTTTAGCTGAACGCATTTTGTGCTGTGATAAAACGGCGACAGCGAATCTATTTCAGATGATGACGAGGCGTCTGCACTGCAACCTAAGCTTTTAGGCTGGAGATTTTAGTATATTGCCGAATGGCTGGTTCATCCTTTTATTCCAGCGATCAGCCAGCCACAGCTTCCTGCTGTATTATTTTAATCCCCTCCCATCCCCCGCCTTTTCCTTATCCCGTAAGTTTCAGTCTGACAACGTAAGGCTTTTCGTGATTTTGCGTGTGTGTGTATTTGTGGCTGTGTGTGTGTGTTCTGTATCTTATAAAAGTACTGTGCGTGCGCTAAATATATTGGTCTCGGCGTCCATACCACCACATCATACTCTTATCACAACCATGACAGGGGGAAAGAGGTCGTAAAGATACCCTAATCGACAGGGACCGGGAACGAGTTTCACGCATTCTGTTTCAAGCTCAAGAACTATCAGTGAATGTAGATACAAATCGAGCAGTTTCAACGAACACTGAGAAGCAATCGTAACCTATGGACATTTGCTGTTGAGAACCTCGAAAAAGGCCAGTTCCACAGCGGCATATAAGGCTTCATATCATCGATGGGCCAAAACACGCAGAAACAGGACAGTAGCTAACCAGAGACGAGTCACGATTTCTGTCTCCATACAAACGGTGCAAGTCCACGGAATCGACAGCACAAAGAGGAGTTCAACCAGGTGTGTGTGGAGGCTCTACCTCCGATCAGTAGTGGTTCTGCAATTTCTTATAGCTGTCCTTTGTATGTAGACTTGGTCGTACTCGTCCAGGCTACATTTCAACATCGTCGGCGAGGAAATATTACCGTTTGCTCTACATGTTCTTGGTGAGTGTACTGGAGAGACTCCCGTTTTTCAGTATGACAACAGCCACGTTCGCAGGGCTGCTGGAATACCTCCCTGTTAGACAGGCATGAATCGCAACTGGACTAGTTCGCTAAATCACCTCATCTTAATCCCACAGAAAATAGGAACGTGGCAATAATATCCCTGAGATATGATAGCCCTAGAAGACGTAACTATCAGTACGTGGATACGGAATACTTGGAAAAACTTATGGATTGTCATTGTCACCGAATTGAGATCATTATCAACGCTAGAGGCTACGTTACACGATATAAGCGTGACGTTATGTGTGGGTGACAAATTTTTACCTACAGTGTTTCTCTTCCACAGTGGCAGTAATTCTGAATCGTTCGGCTTTTACCACAAGCTGCGTTGCTAAAGAAGATATCGACGATGAATAGCTTCTTCTGAAAGCCTTGAATTACAACATTATTTTCAGTAGTGTTGCTTCGCTCTGTCATCAGTGTAGTAGGATGATAGTATGCTGCTAGGTGTAGCTACCATTCCGGTATTGAGATTATTATTCGCTTGTTGGAAAACTGCTTTCGCAGGTGGGAGAAGGAGCAAAGGAGTCAGACATCACTGTCCGGTTCGCAGTCATTGAGAGCCGGCCAATTCACTAGGGAACTGCAGCACGATTGGCGTCTCAGTTAGAAATGGAGGACAAGAAACACCACCGGGGATACGTCTACTGGAATGCAATTCAGTGGTGCGCGTCCAAGATGCATGGCTACATAGTTCTCCAAGCATTCACCGGAATGGCGGACTGTTAACAGCAGTGACCATTACCGGTTCTCAGAGCAGTCATCTCCTCTGCATTGTAGGACAAGAACTCCATCAGCCGTGACGCTGTGGTATGTATCCTTCTCGGACTTTCATTGTGGCCTATTGAGAATGCTCCATTTAAAATATAATGCGCGAAGAAGGGAGTATCATGCTGGTGTTTATATTGAAACAATGTCGCTGTCTGTTCTAAATGAACAATGAAGAAATATCTACAAATAACTAATTTGAGTACGCATACCTGAACTTCTTTCTACTGTTGTGTTGAAAACGTTGGATTTGGAGGAAAAAAACTTTCTTGATGATATCAACAACATTATAATTTCCGATATCAAAGACTTGTGAGTGGTAGAAATGGTTGCAGATATATTTCATCATGACTGGGAATGCATTCCAATTTGTGATGGCACTGTGCTATTGAACTACAGTGGAGACAACTATAGTTAACAACGAAGATCTGAGTGGAAAGTTAAAACATCTGTCTAATATCATAAGGAAATATTTCGTGCGTTGGCAATATCTCCAGTTTTATAGCTATGGCCTATTGTACACTAGTGTCTTTATAGAACGCTATTTAGATGTTACCTAATGATGGCATAACAAGCCGAAAAGCGGTTTGTAACAAACAAATATTAGTGCAGAACAGTTTCTTTACTTTTCAGTATTAAGTCTAAAAGAATTAGAGCAGAATGGTGGAATAGGTGTTTAAAAAATACAGTATCAAATACGACACAACGGGGATAATCGACCTAAATTTATACAGTGTAAAGGACCGTCCAATCAAGTGGTGACCTAAACACGTTATGTTATCTGCATTAATTTAACTGTGTTAGTTGACATTAAATAGTTTTGCCTGCGGGATTCTGAAGCGACTGAACGCAATGAATTTTACTGTCCAACTCATAATCAATAAGACAGTACTCACGTACTCGTCCTGTACCTTTCCTTACATGAAGAAAGCAGCATCAAGGAAATTAGAGGAACGTCATTTTTGTTGTTGTTGTTGTGGTCTTCAGTCTTGAGACTGGTTTGATGCAGCTCTCCATGCTACTCTATCCTGTGCAAGCTTTTTCATCTCCCAGTACCTACTGCAACCTACATCCTTCTGAATCTGCTTAGTGCATTCATCTCTTGGTCTCCCTCTACGATTTTTACCCTCCACGCTGCCCTCCAATACTAAATTGGTGATCCCTTGATGCCTCAGAACATGTCCTACCAACCGATCCCTTCTTCTGGTCAAGTTGTGCCACAAACTTCTCTTCTCCCCAATCCTATTCAATACTTCCTCATTAGTTATGTGATCTACCCATCTAATCTTCAGCATTCTTCTGTAGCACCACATTTCGAAAGCTTTTATTCTCTTCTTGTCCAAACTCTTTATCGTCCATGTTTCACTCCCATACATGGCTACACTCCATACGAATACTTTCAGAAATGACTTCCTGACACTTAAATAAATACTGGATGTTAACAAATTTCTCTTCTTCAGAAACGCTTTCGTTGCCATTGCCAGCCTACATTTTAAATCCTCTCTACTTCGACCATCATCAGTTATTTTGCTCCCCAAATAGCAAAACTCCTTTACTACTTTAAGTGCCTCATTTCCTAATCTAATTCCCTCAGCATCACCCGACTTAATTAGACTACATTCCATTATCCTGGTTTTGCTTTTGTTGATGTTCATCTTATATCCTCCTTTCAAGACACTGTCCATTCCATTCAACTGCTCTTCCAAGTCCTTTGCTGTCTCTGACAGAATTACAATGTCATCGGCGAACCTTAAAGTTTTTATTTCTTCTCCATGAATTTTAATACCTACTCCGAATTTTTCTTTTGTTTCCTTTACTGCTTGCTCAATATACAGATTGAACAACATCGGGGAGAGGCTACAACCCTCTCTTACTCCCTTCCCAACCACTGCTTCCCTTTCATGTCCCTCGACTCTTATAACTGCCATCTGGTTTCTGTACAAATTGTAAATAGCCTTTCGCTCCCTGTATTTTACCCCTGCCACCTTCAGAATTTGAAAGAGAGTATTCCGGTCAACATTGTCAAAAGCTTTCTCTAAGTCTACAAATGCTAGAAACTTAGGTTTGCCTTTCCTTAATCTTTCTTCTAAGATAAGTCGTAACGTCAGTATTGCCTCACGTGTTTCAGTGTTTCTACGGAATGCAAACTGATCTTCCCCGAGGTTGGCTTCTACTAGTTTTTCCATTCGTCTGTAAAGAATTCGTGATAGTATTTTGCAGCTGTGACTTATTAAACTGATAGTTCGAACGTCATTCTATGACATTAAAATATGTTGTTTTGCGAGTTGCTTGGACTGGGCGCCTCAGTACATTCAGAATAACTGAATGCATTTATGAGTCCTCTTTGTACTTATTACTTAATGACACTGGTACTTAAATTTGCGAAAACAACATATTTTAACGTCATTCTATGACATTAAAATATGTTGTTTTCGCAAATTTAAGTACCAGTGTTATTAAGTGATAAGTACAAAGAGGACTCATAAATGCATTCAGTTATTCTGAATGTACTGAGGCGCCCAGTCCAAGCAACTCGCAAAATATTGCAAACAAACCAGCCCTAAACTGATGTCAGCAGGTGTCAGATTCGAACACCGCTTGCGCTGCGGCTCTCGGACGATCTGAACAAGGCATGTTTATATTCTAGGATTGCCCAGAAAGTAATACACCTTATTTTTGTATATCAGCCGAAGACAAAGCTACGAGTGCGAAACGTTATGTATCTATTATCTGATGTCTCCTGAGTGAGTGCTCCAAGTTTCCATCAATTCCGACAGATAGCGTAGCTGCAGGACAGTTTCAAAATGGCGTCTGTAGGTGATGTACGTTACAAGCAACGACCCGTCATTTAATTTCTCACTTTAGAGAAAGAAATTGTGTGGATAAAACACAAACGCTTGTGCGAAATCTAAGGAGCATCTCCTGTCGACAGAAGTACAGATTGGCGCTGGGCACGAGGATGAGGACCTCAGAAGGCGGTTCGGCGGAGCTCTAGGACCAGCAGCGGTCGGGCAGACCATTCACGTCTGTCACACATGACATGTTGCAGCGAGCTGATGTTGTCATTCGCTAGTACAGACGCATTACGACTCGGCGGTTGGCGCTGCATCTGTCAGTCAGCAAAGGAAGTTCACAAAGAGAAGCACTGGCTTCGCCATCGTGTCAGGAATTGGTAACTACAGGGAATACACGCCCTTGTTTCGCAGTGGAAGAAGGCCATAGAACGGGATACAGATTACGTGGAAAAATTGGGTGTGTAGATAAAACACCATTCATTCGTGTGCGCAATTTTCATTATGTTCGATAAAGAGTTGTTGAAGAACAAAAATGCTGTGCATTACTTTCTGAGCAACCCTCGTAGATTCGCGCCGACACCATTTTGGTTACTTGGTGGAGGGGATCAAACACTGAGGTCATCAGCCCCAACGCCATGTAATAGCAGCTTACAGCTCTGCTCACTTCAGAAAAATATTTATTTACTACATGAGAAGCAAAGCTGTGAACACGGTTAATGCTCTGAATGACTTGTTGCATGATTTTAAAAAGAAATAATATCAAACTATTGGGAAGTATGTGGAGCACAGCCCGCCGGGCTAGCCGAGCGGCCAAACGCGCTGCTTCCCGTGCGGGAATCCACCGGCGGATTAGTGCCGAGGTCTGGTGTGCCGGGCAGCCTGTGGATGGTTTTTAAGGCGGTTTTCCATTTTCCTCGGCGAATGCGGGCTGGTTGCCCTTATTCCGCCTTAGTTACACTATGTCGGCGATTGCTGCGCAAACACTATCTCCGCGTACGCGTATACCATAATTACTCTACCACACAAACAGCTGGGGTTACACTTATCTGCTATGATGGTATGAGACGTTCCCGGTGGGGGGGGGGGGGGGAGGGGGGAGGGGGAGGGGATGTTGGGAGTCCACTGGGGGGGATGAACCGCACAATAACGCTAGGTTCAAAAATCAAATGTTCAAATGTGTGTACAATCTTATGGGACTTAACTGCTAAGGTCATCAGTTCCTAAGCTTCACACTACTTAACCTAAATTATCCAGACACACACCCATGCCCGAAGGAGAACTCGAACCTCCGCAGTGACCAGCCGCACTGCAGCGCCTTAGATCGCTCGGCTAATCCCGCGCGGCAACGCTAGGTTCGATGTGGGGCGGCGGTGGGGTGGGTGAAATGCTGTGGCCTGTTGTGGGGTTGTGAACCACTGAGGTTTACATTGGGACGAGGCCTCTCAGTCGTTTCGGGGTCCCCTGTTTAATACACGTACAGTGTGGTGCAAACACTGGATTAATGTGTTGGTTCTGTTGGATTGTCAGTGCTGCCGTAGGTCGACAAATTACAGCATTACGACAGGAATATCATTTTATATTAAACAAATAAAGTAGTGTATCACTTTTACAACTATGAGCCTGATCTTATTTAGCAGTCATTTAAAAACTCCTCGCATTGGTTGCAGTGCACCTCGCTGCAGAATTCCGAGTGTGTGTGGTGACGATGATGAATTGTGCTGGTGTTTAGCGATTCTGAGTGGAAAATAATGTTTCAAGTGTACTGCCCCACCTGTGGTCGTAAGCTTGATGACGTGGAACTGAATTTCCAAAATGTGCTCAATTTCAAGTACGCGGCACTGGCGTATTTATGGAGTATACTCGTCTATACAATGTACCAGCGAAACAGCTTCAGTTCAGTGATTAATGCGACATTGTTCACGGCTTATCCACATCAAAGCAACGTCCTCGAAATGTTCAAACCTGATCTCGTGGACAGGCATCGTTTTACCAATGACACACTGATCTGTGTTTATTCCACCCACGAAAACGGTCTCAATTCGTCCGCGCATAAAAGCAGAGGGCACAGTTCAAAGTTAATATTAACTTATGTCTTTCTGCAGTTTTCACCTACATGGTACTCATATCAATATAAATGATTTATCCGTATCCTCACATACGAGAGCCACGACACCAGCTTCGAAATCACGTCAACAATCAGCATTCGCTCGTCAACGACCGAAGAGTCGACAGTTCCGTTCCGGTAACCGAAAATAGGCTCGCTTATAGCAAAGATATATAGAAATAAACCGAAAAATTTATGTTAAGATACTTGTATTATACGAATGTATTGATACTAAATATAATGAATAAAGCAAAATAATAAAGGAAAAAAAGACAAACATTTATATAGGTTCCCTGGAGCACCGCCCACTGGCCTTACCGTGCCAATGAGTACCTAGAGCTATACTTTTACACAAAGAAATGCACTAAAGAATGGATCAATTACGTGTATAATGATACACAGTTAGTGAGGGCAGTGGGGTGTGAACTAATAACATTTATGACATAGAAAAGTGGTCACGCTGGAAGTATCTGTTCCTAAATCGTAGGCTCTGCACCAACCGCAAGAATATAAAATCCAATGTAACGACTTACAGAACCAAAGAAATGAAAAGATCGGGAAGGATACTCACGAAACAGAAACAAGGCTATGGTACAGTATCGGAAATTGTATAAATAATTATAGGGTCTAGCATTACAGATTAATAATGTGCGAAACAGGGAAACAGAGGAATGAGTTATGCGTTGCCAGAAATAAGATCATTTTCTTGGTTTTTAACGATATCATAAAAATAAATGGAAAAGTGAAAGATCCAATCTAGAGATAGCTCTTTTAAAGCAATTACTAACGCTCACAGGCTAGGTTATACAATCAATTTCGCTTCGAAGTCCTTTTCAGATACATTGTTCCAATAAAGATAACCAACATTGACTTACTTAGGGAAATACGCATATCGTATGCATACTAAAGTCTGATAGATTGTCTATCCTTTGAGACTATCGCATCAAGTGCCTTTTGGAAAGAGGAAATATGTGAAGCTTCACGCTTTTGGTCCGTATTTTTAACTGTGTGCCAACGAATGTGATTAACTTGTATCGGACGCGGGGTCAATTACCACATCGACGAAACTGTTTCTTTGTTTCTTTCGTTGGTAGATTGGTATGGAGTGTGCTAAGTGTCGTAAGGACAACTGAGAACTTATTTGGAAGACAAGAACCGGCCCTGGGTTAGGGAATCTGATATTACATGTGGGGTAACCGCATGCCTTACCATACTGACGTCCAGCGATGACGTTGACTGAGGACAACTTAGTGTCTGTCGCTGATCAATGATACACGATAACAGAATTCATTTTTTTGTTTAGACAGACGTCATAACATGGTGAGCAGCAACATATTTTCCTAATCATGAAAAAGAGTCGCCATAACATCATCACCTATACAACTCGCCAAAACGAACATACGGAAAACATACGCTAACACCTCTCAGGAGCCTGGCTAATGAACTTTTACAGCTTGGACCGCTGCGAGACGTGCAGGAAGAGTCAGGTAAGTTCTGGAAGGTACTGACAGATTGATAAGTATGTGGAGCGATGCCGACTCCACTGCTAAGGCCAGCTGCATTTGTTTCTCGATTAACGATCTATGGCGCGAATAGCCCGATCGAGGTGGTTCCACAGATTCTCGATTGGGTTTAAAGCTGGAAAGTCTGGTGGCCAGATGAGTATGGTAAACTCATCCTCGTGCTTTTCGAACGAGAAATCTACACCCTGATATGTGTCAGAGGTTGCATTGTCCTGTTGGTAATGCCGAGGAGAAACAAACTAGATGTAGGAGTGCGTAGATGTACACTTGTGTTGGTCCATTGTACCTTCCAGAATGACGAGATCTCTGGCCCTACATGTCAACAGTCACTGCCTGACAGAGCATAAAATGCGATTCATCTGTAAAGGCCATCTGTCGCTACTCTTCGGACGCCCAATTGCAGTTTACGGGTGCGAATTCCAGCCTCCGTCGTTGACGGAAAGCAGTCACTCAGGCTACACGAACCAGGCACCTGCTACGGAATCCCAAAGCAGCAACACTCGCTGATGATCGTTTAGAAGACACTGTTGGTAAACCCTTGGGTCATCTGGACTATCCGTTGCTTAACAACTGCACGTCTATTGTCCCGTACACATCCCCGCATCTGTTCGTCACCCCTTTCGTCTATGACCCGTAGCACACCACAATTGCCTTGGTACCAGATTTGGATAGCACCATTTTGTTAATGGACGGTACAGTTTAACCATGGTGGAGCGCAAACAGTTCATGAACTTCACTGTTTCGGAAATGATTGGACCGAAAACCGATGATCACGCCCTTTTGGACGTCAGATAATTCACACTTTTCTGCATTACGGCAACGACAGAATTATATTCTGCGTCTCTCCGACACCCTTTATAATATACCCTGCACTGCTAGCTATCACGTGCCGACAGAAGTGGTTACTGCACACTCACGATGAACATAGGAGGCAGTCATATTAATGTAGCTGAATCGTGTAAAATTTATGTTAGTGACAGTTATTCTTCTGATGAATATAACTAAATTAAGCAATGTATTTCACGTAAATTACGCGATTATAAAGATATAAGTCATTTTTACTTTGATTCGAGGTCAATATTAGGTCATCAAGTTAGCGGAACTTATAAATTGATTAAAACATTGCTTGGATGTAGAAACTATCTGCTGAGACACAAAGTACACGAAAATGACTCAGGGGCAGCTACTAACAGCATAAACGTGGCGTGGTGTCGTCGTACAAGGAAAAGAGGGAGTGGATTATGTTAAGCCTGTTATCGGGCAGTGTTGTTTAATTAAAAAAACGAGGAGTTCCTTTTCTGATACGCAGAAGAAATGGCAGTGACTACTGGACTTGAGGACTCGGTCCAGGATGAGGCATAGGAGGTCCTACGTTCTTCAACAATAAAGACTCACATAGGCAATGGTGCAGCCATGACTGCACCAAACGTACTGCGGATGTCTACCCGTGTGGTGTCGAATGGCAACAGTCCAAAGCACAGTGAGATCGCGCTGAAACCGTTGTCGAAGAATTGACATGTAGGCGGGCTCGGGACTTTACGGAGGTACCTCAGATCAAAGCGCAAGAAGCCAGCAGTGCGGCGTGCATTCCTTTGAAACTGACCCGTCTACGTTGGTATCCTCACAGTTGGTGAAGCCTGAAACGAAGGAGTAAATTGCTATTCGGTCGGAATTTCCATCTTTAGTAACTGATAGGTATCTTGCTCGTCACTGTATGAGGGGAATGATAGAGTATTGTCATTATATCGAAACTCAGTGTGTGCAGCTGAAAGTTTGTTTGTGGGCGATTGGAAATTGGTCGTACATTTTATCACTGCGAGATATTTTGCGTTCTATGGAACTTCTTCATTGTATACATCACAGTGCTACGTCCCAGATTTGAAATTTTTCCTTCTAAACAAAATAAATTCGTCAACCGATGACAAGTTCTATGGTGCAACTACACAACAACATTCACGACTTGAAGATTAAAGTAGCAATACTTGTATCAAGAAAGAAATATTTAGAGATAAAAAGCCCATAGTTTATAACCATGACTTATTATTTCATTGTTATGAGACCATTATATAATTCAATGCTCCACAGTGAAGGAATTCGCCATTTGCTGCGATTGCAACCCAATGTGATCGGTGCATACATGGGCTTTATGTTATTAACTTTTGGACTACTTCATCTTACGAGATGAAAGCACATAAATGATTAGTATATCGAGCATTATGTGGTCTGAACACAGCAGTCAACGTCCAGTGCAATGACAAAATTAGGAAGGTTTAGTTTAATGCTGACTTTATCAACATTCCTGGCATCACCAATTCCACATGTCACTATGTGGTGTGACTTTGAAGATGTCCTTCGCGCTCCTTGAAGTTAGAGAACTTGTTGGTGTATTTCAGCAGGGCGTAATGTTGAAGAGTAAGGCAGAGGCATCGGAACTTATCCATCATAGGCCAGCCAACACCTGGTTGTCAGGTAAGTAATTCCCAATAATCACGCTCAAAATGTATTATTTTGATGAGAGAATTTTTACGTACGATGTCTGCGTATCTTGCAATTTATATATTATTTTATGTGCCTGCTGGATATGTTATTAAGTGCCTAGTTCGATACGGTTATAACCACTCTCTGAGAGAAAAACAGAAAATGGAATGCTGAATAACAACAACCAAATATTACACTTATGGTTTATTTCCAACTTACGGGAATCAGCAGAACTACTGTGATCACGAACAAAACGAAATTAAATATTTTCCTCTGAAGCAATGATCTATGACTGTCTTTGACGAGATCTTGTGAATAAAAAAAAACAGCAAAAAACTAAAAATGAGGTTAATGAAAGCTGTAGTCACCGAATTCAGGACTGAATGAGATCACCACGCATCTGTAGTCTTTGTGGAAAGGATGACGAAGTTTACTGTGTTCTCTGAGTGTAAACAAGGTCACTAAATGACGACATGGGCTGTGATTGACAAAAGCCTGGGTACCTTTCCGATCACTTTTTTGCGTATCAGTCGTCGCTTACCACACTGTTGTCCCATTGGGTCCACATTTACTTATTCTTCTTAAGTAGTTTTGGCGGCGCACAGTGTTCTCCTTCAGTACATTTTCACTTCAGTAGATTGTAGGTAACTTCAGTAGATTGTGGATAACTTCAGTAGATTGTGGGAAACTTTGGAAGATTGTTGCCGTCTATATTACTAGGACCAGAATTAAATATCCATTTAATGGCCATAGATGCACTACTCGTATTAATCAAATTGAAACTCGTAATTTTTACGATGAGGTGTCCGCTAACATTCTATTTCTCCTCTGTCTAATGCACAGCTACACTCGCCAATTCTGGCGACATGTATATTTCACAAAGCAAGTTTCCCTAGCCAATGAATTAGTCTCAGTGCTGTTATTCAAGTCCGCTATTAAGTACGAAACGAGGAAGTCGTGTCATAAAGGTTCGCAGTTCTCTGTGACTACACTGCGAATTGTATCACTGCCTGACGAAACCAGTTCGCTCGTTACTTTTCCGACATGTTTCAGAATCCGCTTCAAACGTCTACCCCCCGTTGTTTGTTTAAGCTGTGTGACTACAGATCTGTCGCTGTTAATGAGAAGGGAAAAAGATAGTCGGAATAGCAGCAAGCGGGACAATCGGCATTCCTCGGCTGAGAGGCATAGTTCCGGCGATGTCCGCCCATTAAGGCACGCTCGCTGATATGTGGAGAGCAGAGGAACGCGGCGCGAATCGCTTCCCACGGAATGGGGACTGGATCTGCATTCGCAGAAACTCTCGGCAGGTCTGACTAAACGGACGGAAGCACTAAACCATGTTATTGCAACTCTACCTTCTCACATTAATATGTTTCTTTAGCTTTACCACCTTAATGTGTGATATTTTTCCATCACGGACAATAACGAATACATGCCGTTGCTGGAACGAAATATGTTTGTCATAACCAGTGTTTTTGAAAATACGTTTTCTTTTGCTATGGATTTAAAAGAAGAAAGTCCTACATGGAGAAAGTTAGTCACATAAAGAGCACTACTGATGATTTGTCCTTTTGTATCTATAGATTTACTGTACTTCGGACGCCTAATAACGACCTTTTATAGCTCTAGACATTACGATCGCACCACTCTTTAAGAATCTTTAAATAAGACATGCGTGGGTTTGAGTTTGTTTAATATAAAGCACAACTAAAGTAGCACTCACCATGATGAACTTAGAAAGGTTTGACAAAACCGTCAAGTGCCGAATCACGGAAGAACTAAATCATGGATACGACTTACGGGGGGGGGGGGGGGGGGGACAAAAATATAGGAACATCAAAAAACACAACATCTTACCATGTCAAAAGTGGTTAGGAAACCCGTTGGCTTTCGAAACAGCTTCTAGACGTCTCGGTATGGATGAATATAGGTCCTGTACGATTTAGCGAAACTCATACCATTCTTCTTGCAAAATACTGGCAAATTCAGATAATGATGATGGAAGTGGATTGTGATCACGGACTCTTCTGTCCAAAGTCGGCCACAAATGGTTAGTAATACTCTGACCTGGTGATTGTGGAGGCCAGGGCAGGTGCGACAATTCATCATCGTGCTCATTTAATTAGTGCTGGACGATGCGAGCTGTATGAAAAGGGGCTCTATATTCTTGGAGAACAACATCACTGGTGTGTCCTATCCTGCCACATCGGAAAATCACACAAAAATACATCAAATACACCACTAAAAAGTTTTATAATAACAAGAGGATATGCCACACAAGTGGTGTCACTGGCTCTGTCGTATCACAATCAATAACTGCTAAAGAAACAAAACATGGGTCTGCTTGAAGTAAGTGATCAACAACTAAATCATCTTCAGAGTTCCACAAAGTGAAAGTTCATAAGTTTGACTAAATTACTGCCTGAAGTGTAACGTAAAGTTTCCCAATTACTGGTCAAAGTTAAGTTATGAAATAGGAACCGAAAGTTATAAAGTCTGGAGACTTAGACAGATGTTAAAGTTCAGTGTTGTAACGGAATCAACACACCTGGAATCTCCTTACATCGTACTTCCCTCGGCCGCACTTCAATGATAAAATCCCAATTAGAGGACCGGAGAAACTGTCTATGTTTGCACAAATACTATTAGCACTAAGTCCGACACTGTCATAACGGTGTAGCAGAGTATACCAAGGCCTCCCGATACGACACCGTTACTTAGGCAAATTTCGGCCTCTCCGTGACTGCAGAGTGGAGAGGCGTCGGCGTTGTAGCGAATGATGTCCTGGCGAAGTCTTCCCGGGGATGCTCGCAGCGTTGGGTCTGCCTTTTGGAACCAGAGCGCGAGCCTAAATAATATGATACCCCATGCGTGACTGGTTCTAGTCAATTTCCGAGGAAATAGGAGTAGTTAGGCCTGCGTACGCCGATCGTAGCTGCTCGCACATCACGGTGTGCTGACCCAGCCGCTGGTGCATCCACTGTTGATCTGTCTGTCTGAGTTGCCGCGCCTCTGATCCGTCGGCGCGCGGGCCATAGTACTGCCGCCATGACACATACTGAGGTGAAAAAAGTCATGGGACACCTCGCCGTATCGAGCCGGGCCTTTTTTGCCCGGCGCAGTGCAGCAACTCGACGCAGCACGGACTCAACAAGACGTTGAAGTATTCCGCAGAAATACTGGGTCATACTGCCTCCATAGCCATCCATAAATACGGAAAAGTTCCTATTGCAGAATTTTGTGCACAACCTGACCTCTCGATTACGTCCCATAAATGTTAGATGGGATTCACGCTGGTGGTTAAATTATTAGTTCGAACTACCCAAAATGATCTTACATGGTGCACTGTCTTTCATACAAATTTTATCGTATTTTGGGAACATAACGTTCATGAGTGGCTGCAAATGGTCCCTGAGTAGCCGACATAACCATTTTCAGTCAATGATCAGTGCAACTGGACCTGATAACCCAGTCTAATACATAGCCTTCACCAACTTAAGTGCGGTATATATACTGAACAATCGAGAAGTGCCGCAACACGACATGGCATGGACTCGAATAATGTCTGAAGTAGTGCTGGAGGGAAATGACACCATGTACCCTGCAGGGCTGTCCATAAATCGGGGGTGGAGATCACTTCTGAACAGCACGTTGCAAGGTATGCCAGATATACTCAATAATCTTCATGTCTGGGGAGTTTGGTGGACAGCCGAAGTATAAAAGCTCAGGAAAGTGATCCTGGAGCCACTCTGTAGCAATTATGGACGTGTGGGGTGTCGCATTGTCATACTGGAATTGCCCAAGTCCGTCAGAATACGAGATGGACATAAACGGATGCAAGGGATCAGACAGACCTGTCAGAGTCGTATCTAGAAGAAATTAGGGATTCCATATCACTCCAACTGCACACGCCACACGCCGCTACAGAGCCTCCACAGTCCCCTACCGACATGCAGGGTCCATGGATTCTTCAGGTTGTCTTCATACGGGTACACGCCCATCCACTCGATACAATTAGAAACGAGACTCGTCAGACCAGGCAACTTTTTTGCAGTCATCAACACTGCAGTGTCGGTGTTGATGGGCCCAGGTGAGGCGTAAAGCTTTGTGTCGTGCAGTCATCAAGCGTACACTAGTGGGCCTTCGGCTCCGAAAGGCCATATCGTTGATATTTCGTTGTATGGTTCGGACGCTGACACTTGTTGATGGCCCAACATTGAAATCTGCAGCAGTTTGCTGAATGGTCGCTCATCTGTCACGTTGAACGATTATTTTCAGTCGCCGTTGGTCCCGTTCTTGCAGGATCTTTCCGGCCGCAGCGATGTCGGAGATTTGATGTTTTACGGGAAAATCCCCATTTCATCGCTACCTCGGAGATTCTGTGTCCCATCGCTTGTGTGCCGACTGTAAAACCACGTTCAAACTGGCTTAAATCTTGATAACCTGCCATTGTCGCAGCAGTAGCCGACCTAACAACTTCGCCAGACACTAGTTGTCTTACACAGGCGTTGCCGACCGCAGAACCGTATTCT
The DNA here is from genome assembly GCF_021461395.2 of Schistocerca americana. Taxonomy (NCBI): domain Eukaryota; kingdom Metazoa; phylum Arthropoda; class Insecta; order Orthoptera; family Acrididae; genus Schistocerca; species Schistocerca americana. Next base: position 515,406,396 of record NC_060120.1, on the reverse strand, counting down.
GCCTGTCCACATATCTCTGTAGTTGAATAAGCATGCCTGCACCAGTTTCTTTGGCGTTTCAGTGTACCTTCGATACGATGCCTCTTGAAACGCCGAATCGCCGAATGCTTCAGCTTCCTTGGTTGTGGAGCCTCCGTCATACGAACACTAAAAATTTGCCCACGTTAAAGTTCAATTAGCTTCGACATAATGCTTTCACAACTACACAGAACACTGTTCTGGCCTCGACTGCGTCTTTCTACTTATAGAGGATATTGCACGTGTCGTTCATGGTTAATTATAACAGCATCTGCATGCGTTTCAATTTTCCTTAATGATAATGCAAGAATAAGAATTTTAAATCCTCTAGGTGAGCTTGTTAAAGAAACGGCCCTAAGCAATCTTGCACTGTTATTTATGATTTTTTCTCCCATCATTCTCATAACCTTTGGAATAAGTTTGTTCCCTACCATTGTATTCGAATCTCCTGTCATTATTGTAGGATACATAATTTTATACTTGTCCAAAGTTATTTGTAATTTGTCATAGAAATCTGTAGACTCCTCGTTCTTTCTCTCCTCGGGTACATAAACTACAACGCCAGTCAACGTTTGTCTCTCAGCTTTGATAGTTGACACTATAATTGTTTTATTGATATAACTACACCTTATATGTCTCTTTTCCATATTTTACATTCGCAGATGGCGAATCGTTTGTATACTCCCTCTTGTTTGCCTGGTCCACTATAGAACATAAAAGATTCTCATATTCACTTTTTACCGTGTAGCTTTTTCTTTTGTGTGTCATGGAAGCTATATCTGTCATTACATTTTCTTCCAACTTTTCTTCTTTGTTTACTAATCCTCTGGCATTCGACGTTGCTACCTTAATTGTATTAGCAATACATTTCTATATAATATTTCTAATTCGTGGGTTTTTCATTAGTATATCTGACATTTCTTCAAGGCAGACTCGCATAATAGTAACAATTGGGAAAGTTCACCTGGCCTCTCTACGAGCCCGCATCTCGTGGTCGTGCGGTAGCGTTCTCGCTTCCCACGCCCGGGTTCCCGGGTTCGATTCCCTGCGGGGTCAGGGATTTTCTCTGCCTCGTGATGGCTGGGTGTTGTGTGATGTCCTTAGGTTAGTTAGGTTTAAGTAGTTCTAAGTTCTAGGGGACTGATGACCTAAGATGTTAAGTCCCATAGTGCTCAGAGCCATTTGAACCATTTGAACCTGTCTACGAGTTCTGCGCAAGCGTAGTTCGATAGTGGGGCTGCCACTTCGCGGCCTTCCAGCCATCTCGATTTCCTTTCAAAGGTTTACTCCTCTAGCAGGGCTGGCTTCCCTATGACTAAGAGGACCCCTAAGCTTTAGTTAAAGCTGGAGGTTACAGGACAAAAGGACATGGTACGGACAGGCTTAGGATGGGAGAAAGGCACCGACAGTGCGTTTTGGAACACACTCTGGCTCCTTCTGCTTCGGCGCAGGTGACCCTTCTGGCAGCTAAGCTACAGCCGGCATAGCCCTCGGGATCCAGAGTATGGGAACCTCCTCAACCTAGCTGACAGTCTACGATATGGGGGTGTCCGCTGAGAACTGGAAATTGCTACGCAACGAAGGAAGTTCTACAACAGAAGGGACGTATAAAGCTGCCATTGGAATTTACTTTCTGATAAGAAGTCCAATCCATCGATAAAGCAGAGCAGCGAGGCAGCTCACTGTACAGGCAATTCATTTATGATGTATCCTAGGGGATGGCTTAGTTTACATTCGAATGATACATTTAAAACTACAATGGAAAAGAGGTGAAGAACAGAAACGGTCCATTAACAATATCTATAACTCACTAAGTGAGACGATAAAGGCAGAAAAAGAGTATTACAAGCTCGCATTACAATAGTGTTGAAAGGACAGTTTGCCGTTCACTTATATCTCAAGACTGGGCTCTGAGCTCTATGGGACTTAACATCTATGGTCATCAGTCCCCTAGAACTTAGAACTACTTAAACCTAACTAACCTATGAACATCACACAACACCCAGCCATCCGAGGCAGAGAAAATCCCTGACCCCGCCTGGAATCGAACCTGGGAACCCGGGCGTGGGATATATCTCAAGAACGCAAGGATTAAAGTTAAGGTACAGTTGGAAACTTGTATAAAATTAACAACGCTCTGAAAAGAACATGTAAGGTTCTGAAACTTGTGCTGCTGTCACAAAAATTAACTAACAGAGTTTGCATGAAGTCGAATTTCTGTGCCAAGAAGTTAAAGAGAAGGGATATAGTACGAAATATAAGAATATGCAGATACTCCAGGAAAAACGTTAAATGGTAGGACAGGGTGATGCTTAGCACGTCACTTGCTTTAATCATGAATCAAAGTGACCTAAAAGAAATTAAGAGCAGCAGGAAGTAAAACAGCAAACCCTTATTTGTAAATATAGATAAGAATAAATGGAATCAGTGTAGGCGAAAATAAACACCTTGAGGGGAAGTAAAACAGCAAACCCTTATTTGTAAATATAGATAAGAATAAATGGAATCAGTGTAGGCGAAAATAAAGACCTTGATGGAGTACAACACGAAGATAGATTGAAATAGGCCGTGCTGCTGTCAGAAACTGGCCTAGATTTGCGATAAACATGTATATGTGTTGGGAACAAACGGCATCATCCATATGAAATATGCCATCTCCAGAAATAAAAGGCTTGGCGAAGATGTCAAATCGTACATAATTTGCCGCAAATAATTAAATAAAAGTAAAAAGACAAAGGTAAGTCTTGATAGTCAAGAAAACTTTCCCGTAGATATGTGCAGAACATATGTTGTAATTGAAAACTAGCTCACTAACTGTGCACACCCAAACTAAATAAAAGCTAAATTCTCGTTCATTCACAGAGATGAGTATAAACAGTGTACGTAAAACATATCACGTAATCGCTCGTGTCACTATATAGACACTCCGATCTATAGCTATCATTCCAAAGAAGATTGCTATAGAAAGTTCTGGTAAATCCGAGTGCACCATTCCTTAAAATGGAACACGTAGCAGCTGTAAGTAGCTAAAATGTTCGATAAAGAAATGAAAACTTATACAGAAATAGAAAATGTTTAATTCCTTACAGATGCAAAGCTCTTCCATGAGTGAGTTGCAATTTTTCACGTGCTCACGCGTGTGTACCGCTTGCGGGAATATTTCCCGTCACTCACTTTTGTGATGTGCGGGTGATCTCACTGCTAGGCGCAACGTCCAGACGGCTTCACAAGCGCTGCGTACACAACACCATCTCAGGAATGAAACCTGAACTTCACATTTTATGGCATGTGCAACTTAATTCACTCAATGTTGATAAGTGATATAAAAGAACAATACGTACTCCATAAACTACTTCGGAATTATGGGCACCTGGTACGCCCAGTTGATCGGTTTCTCATTGCGAGGTGCCACATGCAATTCAAATTGTTAGCGTACCTCGTCTTTAAATACAGTATAGTACAGGGGGGTCCTAATGGTTCTGGCCGGCGACAGTCGTCATCTCTATCACCATAGACGCAACTGTAGCTTTCGGAAATTAACCATTTTGTCTTGCCTGTCATAAATCGTCTAGGACTATTATGCCATTACCATGTCGAGGCTCTGTTTCTTTGTTCTGTTTGTAACGCCTGTTTACAGCGATCTCGTGCAAACTCCTTCAATTAAGTGTCTAGTGATCACTGATAAATGTGACAAACATACCTTGGGCGAACTGCTATGAAGTTGCAGTAAAGATTCAAAGAACATACAAGAGCCTGGAAACACAATAATAGCTGTTCCACATCGCTGTCCACCTCCGCGAATTCTCCTACATGCTAACCAACTTAAAAGCAGACCGTACTGAGAATAAACCTTAAGCAAACAATGATCACTTATCAAATTAGAGGTACACAAGACCACTGCGTAAAAGAAAGGCATCCTTAATAACCCGACAGATACTGGCAACTCTGTTTACTTTAAATCAACAAATGATTACTTGACAGACGGTGGATACCTCGAAATAAAACAATATTCTATACAGTAGCTATGTGCCACAAACAACACAGTACCACACTGCAGACTGTTAGTGAAAGTCTGAACATACGGAATAAGTTTTCAGGTATTTGAATGACTCCAAAACTTTTTAAATAAAAGAAACCAGTACATGGTCATGCATGGTGATTGTTTATAGGAGACACACGAATCGTCACAAGTGTCCCAGGAAGTGTGTTAAGACAGCCTTTGTTCTCTATGTAGAAAAAGGATCTCCCGGACAAGGTGAGCAGCCATCTGCGACTGTCTTCTGATGACGGTGCAGTGTGCGGGCAAGTGTCGTTGTTGCTGCTTTCTGGAGAATATACGATAACCTCGATACAATTTTTATTTGGCATAATTAATTAGTGAGCAGTCTGAATATGGGATAACTGTTAGTAAATGAAGACGAGTAGCAATAACAAGACAGTAATGTTGAAAAAAGTGTTAATGGCGTCGTGCTTGACATAGTCATGTCGGTGAAATATCTGAGGGTGACGTTACAAAGCGACCTGAAATGGAGTGAACACGTGAGTTCAGTTGTATGAAAGGCGAATTATATTTATTGGGAGAACTGTAGGAAAGGTCTGCGCACTGTAAAGGAGAACACTTGTGTGACCCTTACTTCAGTACTCCTCGGGTATTTGGAATCACCAGTTGATAGCATTGAAGGGATACATCGATGCACTTCAGAGAGGCGCTGCTGAGATTACTTACCGATAGTTTCCATCAAAACGGGAATTTTACGGAGATGTTTCAAGAACTCAAATTGGAATATCAAGAGGGAAGAACGTGCTCTTCATGCAAAACTACTGAGAAAGTTTAGAGATACTGGATTGGTGACAGACTGCAGAACGATGCCACTGTCACCAACACACATTTGGCATAAGGCAAGTGAAATCTCGAGCCATCTGCGAGTAGAATAGGAAAGGGAGTGTCTAGAAGTGGTATATGGGACCGGCGCCACTCACCGATGGTGGCTTGCGAAATGTGTATGTATGTGTACAAAAAATCATCCGTCAGTCGACAGAATACACGAAAAAACAACGAATACCCAGCACTGCTCCTCTTTCCGTACAAATAAACACATGAATGCATGAAAATAATAACCTCACAGAACGGAGATTTGTTTTTACAGAAAAAAGAAGTAGAAAAAATCACGAAAATTCGTAAGTCGGCAGTATTTAGGCTAGTTTTTATGCGCCTGTCACTGTCTGTATGATAACAGCAACTGACGTGAGAAGCTAAACGAACAGGTTGCTCGCGCATAGTTATAAAACTTAAGAACTGCTTAAAGCTTGTTAAAATACCGTCACGAAATTGATACTAATAGATTTTCCATAACAAAACCACTTACTATGCTTTGGTACAAAAATTGAAACGCACCTGCTGGTGGCAAAAGAATATAAAACTAATTACACTTCGACGGTTTTATGAAACTGTACACGGTAAAAGATGGAGACGGATACAAACGCGAAAATATTGTTTCTACGCTTATGCCGATTACGACTGATAAATGTTTAGAAGTCTATCAGGCAATGACTTACTTGATAGAAAGGCTCGTACTTCAAAGCTTTAGTTCTTGAAATACAAACAAACTTTAGCCTTGTATGTATTTTAATTGACCACCATTTGGTTACGCATTAGGCGTCCGCCTATAGCCACCTTAAAAAAAGTGTGTATGTGTTGTTAGGTGATGAACTGCATAATCCACGGTATTGTAAATATAATGTTCCAGCTTCCATATTTGCGCTCGTTCTTTATGTTAAATCAAAAGCATGTCTGTAACAGTGATTTTTACGTCACGAAATATTAACAGAATTATTCTACATCTCCATCCACAGTTTCAGATTACCTGAGCTATCAACCTAAGAACCCCCCGGACGATACCACACTTCTCGAAGGAAGTTATGGGGCTGCAATACTATCGAATATGATCTTAAGCCTTTTGGGTGTAGATGGACGGCACATTTTACTGTGGTATGCAGGGTGGAACCACTAACAATCCCTTCAAAACTCCTCAGATTCCATACGCCCGTAAACGGACGCCAGAGAAGCAGTGTAGTGCCATTCAGCTGTAGTGTGTCAAAGGGTCGCCTGTCCGCAGGTGCCAAGGAATCGCTCAAAAGCAAACATGGAAATCTACTGTAGCCTACCGTCGACTTCCATAAATAAGCGTTAATTTTCCCGGTAGACTTGGTCAGGTACGATACCACCAGCACGTACGTTAGATGTGTTGCATACCATTCATGCGTTACCCCATCTCGATCGCTTTGTTTACGTATGCGATCAGTGTTTCAATAGATCTCACTGGGAACCGCAAGAGTTGATTGTCTAGAACCTGGGTGAGGATACATAGAAGGCAGCGTAATCTGCAGAACATTAGTATGCGACCAGCGTTCTTCGGCTCGTCATCGTTATGAAGTATGGGAATCGTGTAGTTCAAGGTCCTCCGAAAACAAGATAGAACCCACATGTGAGTAGTGCGGAAGTGTACACCATAGTGCAGTGGCTACTCGTCTTCAAGGTCACCTTCGTATGTGTAGACTCTGTCCACAATCTATCAAACGTGTGGCTCAGGAACCTTTACAAAAATCAGGAAAAATTTCGAGTATCATTTCTGAAATAACTAATGCAACATCGATGTCTACTATGTGTGCTACATTACCTGAAGAGCAATCTAGTCTTTCGAATGCCACATCATCAGTGTTATTAAGAAATTCTACAACAGCTGTTGACAGAGAACTGGATGAAGTAGTCGCAACGTCCTGGCTAAGAGACACTAACAATCATGCTACGGGCACAGCTTTGCTCATCGCTGAATATCTACGTGTTCACGCTGTTGTCACAGATGAGATAAACGATCAAATGCTTTCGCTTTAATTTCTGATGGTTGGACAGACCTATCTAGATACCATGTGTTAATTTCATTGTCACGACAGCTGAACCAATTTTCTTCAAGAATATTCGCCGTCCGGGTGAGTGAAAAAAAAAATGGTGCAAATGGCTCTGAGCACTATGGAATTACATCTGTGGTCATCAGTCCCCTAGAACGTAGAACTACTTAAACCTAACTAACCTAAGGACATCACACACAGCCATGCCCGAGGCAGGATTCGAACCTGCGACCGTAGCAGTCGCGAGTGAAAAAAAGCACAATTTGTAGTCTCAGGCCTTGTTACCGTAATTCAAGAGACAGGTGATGTAAAGTGAACACTGACAGTGCAGGAAATATGAAGGATACCTGGAGAATAGTGGAAGAAAAGTATATTTTTATAACAACCGTAGGATGTGCTGTCCATAACATAACTCTCCTCGTCAAAGACATCATGGCAGTACGAGTACTCCAGGTGCTGTTCCAGCTCAGTAAGAATATAGTCAAGACATTTAAATTTAGACATGTACCTCATGCTATGTTGGAATCAAAGCAGAAAGAAAAGTACCGGAATTCGTCAGTAACTTTGAAACTTCCATCACCAACTCGTTGGGCTGGAGCTTGAAAATGTTTTGAGAGGCTGAAAAACAACAAAAGAGGCTATTCTAGAATCGATTGTTCCCCTTCAATTCATTTTGATGGCACCTTAAGAAGGGCTGTGTTAGAGGGGGATACATGGGACAAACTTGAACAAGCAAGTCGAAAGTGTCCACTGCCATCAACCAGCTTGAGGGAGGCGCTGCCCTATTATCAAATGTGTATCATCACTTTGCTAAAGTTGTAGTAGAGGGGGACATTCTACAAAACAGTAGCTCAGTGTCATCTCCTGTAGGGCGGCTACGTATTATCTCTACGATTACAAACACTAAAAACTCAATGTAAGCCAATCCATGCTGCGGTAAATCTGTTAGATGTACGGTATAAGGGCATTATCCTGAATGCTAAGTATGAAAAGCATGCATTGCAGTTCATCTTCTTTGTGTCCGTTGTTGCGATATGAAAGAGGACGTATACTAGCTAATACCTTCGAATTCAGTGCTTGCAATGTTTTCTTCCCCTTACATGGTGACTGAGGTACGGCTGAACACGTTTCACCCTATACCTAGTGGAGAGGATTGCGTAGCAGACAGCCGCTGAGCTACCTCGTCTGCAAACTTACAGTGTACCACCGTCAACAGCTGCAGGCGAGAGCAAAAGGTCAGCGCATGGGAGGATCCATAGAAAATTTAGAAACAGGCTTTCTCCTGCAACAACAATCCAAAAGTTAGTGTCCGTGCAGTGTAACTTTCTTTATATGGAGGACAATGAATCTGTGTCTTCAAACAAGTTAGGAAGCTCCACTACAGCTCTATCGGAGGCACTAAAAGTGAGACGGAGTAAAATTGACCTGAACCTAAACGTATGGCTTGTATTTTGATCACAGTGACCAAAGCCATAATCACGAGCAGTTACCATTACTTTTTAATTCACATTATATTTCTTAATTCGTTGTATTTTTTCGAAATTATTCTGCTCATTCGAATTAATTTTGCGAATATGTCGGACAAAACTAACAATATTCCAAGCGTTGGGACTTAAACAGTGGCAACTACTTATTCACAACCGATACAAAGGAGTTACATGTTTGCACCTGTTACTGTCCTTCAAAGTAGTCACCAGCGTTGTATAGAGCCCGTTGCTGGCGATGTGGAAGGCGTAGTATACCGTTAACAGAGCATGTTCTGTTGATGGTGCGAATGGAGCGGTCTACTGCATATTGAATCTCTGGAACAACCCTGAAGCGGATGCCATAAAGTGGTTCCTTCATCTTTGGAATCAAATCAAAGTCACAAGGACTTAAGTACGGGGAGTATGGTGGATGGTACTGTACTTCCCAGTCCCATCGACGGACAAGAGCAGTCACAGCTTGCACTGTATTCGTCCGCGCATTGTCGTGCAAAATGATGGGTGTGTTGCGCGGAAAGTGGTTCAAATGGCTCTGAGCAGTATGGAACTTAAGATCTGAGGTCATCAGTCCCCTTGAACATAGAACTACTTAAACCTAACTAACCTAAGAACATCATAAACATCCATGCCCGAAGTAGGATTCGAACCTGCGACCGTAGCAGTCGCGCGGTTCCGGACTGAAGCGCGTAAAACCGCTCGGCCACAACGGCCGGCCGCCGAAAGTGTCGGCGCTTCTTTCGCAAAGCTGGTCACAGGTGATGCTCCAAAAACGAACAGTAATACTGTGCATTGAAGGTCTGCCGTGGAGGAACGTTAAGCGTTAGGATAACACCATTACATTCGTACACGAGAATCACCATAACTTTCACCATACTGGGGCTCTGACATACGTTAGACATTCTCGGCAACCCATAATGCTTTTAAAGAAGCGGCGGCCCTCTCTGCGCAACACACCCATCATTTTGCACGACAATGCGCGGACGCATACAGCGCAAGCTTTTGCTCCTCTGTTCGGTCGATGGGACTGGTAAGTACTGTACCATCCACCATACTCCCCGTACTTAAGTCATTGTGACTTCGATTTGAATACGAAGATGAAGGAACCACTCCGTGGCATACGCTTCAGAGCTGTTCCAGTGATTCGACAGGCAGTAGACCGCTCCACTCGCACCATCAACAGAATAGGCTCTGCTAACGGTATACTACGCCTTCCACATCGCCGGCAACGGGTTCTGCACAACGCTGGTGACTACTTTGAAGGACAGTAACAGGTGCAAGCATGTAACTCCTTTGTATCGGTTGTGAATAAATAGTTGCCACTACTTAAGTTCCAACCCTCGTATGATTAAAGGGAAACGGTGCTAATTACCTTATGTTTACAAATAAATAAAGTAACATTTATGAGATTTTTTCACAGTTATTAGCAACATGTTTTTTACTTCATATCATGACACATATATCCGTATTAGTTATCTTTGTCTATATCACTGAACTGCAGCATACGAAAATCCTAACATTTTTTTCTACATACTTATCCCCCTGTCTGTTACTTATAAATCAACAATATTTATAACAAAATCGAAATTGTCAATGGTTAGCTTCCAACTTATTCGAAAAGTGTTGATTTGTAACGTGCAACAGAGAGACGTTTCGGTAAAAAAAAAAAAAAAATAGATACGATCTTGTATCTCGTATAAAACAGATTTTTCTTATTCATAAACCACTTTCGCACGTATCGCTAATACCAGGAAGCTTTGGCATTTGATCACAATGTAGAACGTTCTACTGAGTGCCAAATAACAATAATTATACAGAATCCATAAAGTTTATGCATGTCAAGCATACTTACACCAAAAGAAATTGCATCGATCGCATAAAATCGTAGAAGTTACGCGATCAACAGATTTTTATTACCTGCAAAATACAATTTACATTTTTTAATAGCGTTATTGAAAAAGTGGCATGATGATCTCTCCATCTGCAAAAGATTTCGGTCTAGTTCCCCATTCGGATCTCCGGGATGTGATTGCCAAGTGTGAGGTGACCATGTGAAGAACTTTGAATAACCAACGAAAATTAGACATGACTGACGTAAGGGACGCGACTAAATCTAAGTTTATCAAATTTCTTTGATTTCAGTACATTAGCAAAGCCATAATCGTAGTAAGATACAGAATATTTACATTACTGTTTTCGGTGAAGCTCAGTGGCCATTATGAAATGGAACAAATACGAAATAAGTCCTCTATTAATTGTGAGAACCTGAAATATAAGTAACATCTAAGAAGAACACCTTTGTCATGGGGAACAATATTGTAAAACTACCATGTTAACTTGAACTTCGTCACGCAGTAATGGCAAAGAAGCAACATCCTTGTAATGGATCGCTGTAAAGGGATTTTCTGTACAGAATACTAAAATTTTAGCGTCGTATATTTTGGGTTAGGATCGGCGTTGTCTAACTATCTATAGAACGAACCTGACAAGTGAAAATCTTGTATTAATCTTAACAATTCTGCCGTTATTCTGAAACATACATCGCTCAAGTATGAGGTGGAACCTGCAATTAAAGTATCAGAATGCACTTTGATTAAGTTAATGAAATAACAACATCCAAGAACGAATACATACATTATGCAGGGTGTTACAAAAACGTACGGCCAAACTTTCAGGAAACATTCCTCACACACAAATAAAGAAAATATGTTATGTGGACATGTGTCCGGAAACGCTTAATTTCCATGATAGAGCTCATTTTAGTTTCGTCAGTATGTACTGTAGTTCCTCGATTCACCGCCAGTTGGCCCAATTGAAGGAAGGTAATGTTGACTTCGGTGCTTGTGTTGACATGCGACTCATTGCTCTACAGTACGTAGCATCAACAGGCTAGTATTCATCACGAACGTGGTTTTGCAGTCAGTGCAATGTTTACAAATTCGTAGTTGGCAGATGCCCATTTGATGTATGGATTAGCACGGGGCAATAGCCGTGGCGCGGTACGTTTGTATCGAGACAGATTTCCAGAACGAAGGCGTCCCGACACAAAGACGTTCGAAGCAATTGATCGACGTCTTAGGGAGCACGGAACATTCCAGCCTATGACTCGCGACTGGGGAAGACGTAGAACGACAGGGACACCTGCAATGGACGAGGCAATTCGTGCACTTGACGATAACCCTAATGTCACCGTCAGAGAAGTTGCTGCTGTACGAGGTAACGTTGACCACGTCACTGTATGGAGAGTGCTACGGGAGAACCAGTTGTTTCTGTACCATGTACAGCGTGTGCAGGCACTATCAGCAGCTGATTGGCCTCCACGGGTACACTTTTGCGAATGGTTCATCCAACAATGTGTTAATCCTCATTTCAGTGCAAATGCTCTCTTTACGGATGAGGCTTCATTGCAACGTGATCAAATTGTAAATTTTCACAATCAACATGTGTGGGCTGAGGAGAATCCGCACGCAATCACGTCATCACCACAGATTTTCTGTGAACGTTTGGGCAGGCATTTTTGGTGATGTCTTGATTGGGCCCCATGTTCTTCCACCTACGCTCAATGGAGCACGTTATCATGATTTCATACGGGATACCCTACCTGTGCTGCTAGAACATGTGCCTTTACAAGTACGACACCACATGTGGTTCATGCACTATGCAGCTCCTGCACATTTCAGTCGAAGTGTTCGTACGCTTCTCAACAACTGATTCGGTGACCGATGGATTGGTAGAGGCGGCGGACCAATTCCATGGCCTCCACGCTCTCCTGACCTCAACCCTCTTGACTTTCATTTATGGGGGCATTTCAAAGCTCTTGTCTACGCAACCCCGGTATCAAATGTAGAGACCCTTCGTGCTCGTATTGTGGACGGCTGTGATACAATACGCCATTCCTCAGGGCTGCATCAGCGCATCAGGGATTCCATGCGATGGAGGGTGGATGCATGTGTCCTCTCTAACAGAGGACATTTTGAACATTTCCTGTAACAAAGTGTTTGAAGTCACGCTGGTACGTTCTGTTGCTGTGTGTTTCCATTCCATGATTAATGTGATTTGAAGAGAAGTGATAAAATGAGCTCTAACATGGAAAGTAAGCGTATCCGGACACACGTCCACATACCATATTTTCTTTCTTTGTGTGTGAGGAATGTTTCCTGAAAGTTTGGCCGTACCTTTTTGTAATACCCTGTATATTGCCTCCAAATCCAATGGGCAGCTTTGTGACAAAATCTCGACATCTCAAGATCTTGAAGCTGAAAATACACAGCTTGTAATATTGAACACAGCACTTAATCACACTGTGTCCAAGAAACAAGTTTTTGCTCCGACGAAACACATACAGCCGAGGATACCATATGAGTGACCAGCACTATGTACGCTGCCTCTTTGCCACGCCTCTTCACTATTACAGTGTTATGTTTTAGGTACCTTTGAGCCAAATTTCATACTTATGTGTCCCGGGGGGGGGGGGGGGGCGGAGGCAATAATTCACCCTTTAATTCCTTTGTGCAGTGTATAATCTAATATTACCGTTATATACGCTGACTGCTGTCCTGTTTAAAAAATAACAGTTAAAATATAGTGTCCAACAACATCAATGAATGATATAAAAGGTGAAGGCTTCGTAAGGTGTATTCCTTCTCGTTTAATGCTCTTAATGTAACATACGCTCTTGAGACTTGCAAGGTGAGACTTACAAGGTGAGCTGCGATCTGTTCCGATCCTCATGAAAAAGAAATGATACTTGAGATATCTACTGATATACTCTGCGGTTTGCTTAACGATTTCTACTTCTCAGTCAACGACACGGGAGCCTGACCGTTCAGCCTTTCTCCCGCTGTACCAAGGGAGCGCCGGTAGCTGACACCAGGTGCACTCACGGGCGGGTACGGCGGGACAAACTGGCCGCCCTGAGACCCACGCTCTGCGGCGCCGTGCAGCCGGTCTTGTTGGCCCCTCGCCAGCTGCTTCCCAGGAAACTGTCATCCGTGAGAAAAGTTGCCACCGGCCGCAATCCTTTATTCTTGGGCTGATCTTGCTTGTACTGGGAAGGTAGTTTTTTTTCATACTCATAAATACTCAGAACTGTCCGTTATTTATTACATTTAAACATCCTATCTCCGTCTTGACAGCGAGCTTGAGCTTACAGTTACTTGAAAACAAGATCTCTGTTGCAGAAATTCTTTGAACTACACGCAACGTCAATCTGATCTGTCAATTTCGCATTGCATGGCACCTGTTAACCTAGGGAACATGGAGTTCTGCTGTCTGATTTTCTATATTTTATTTTTTTCAAGCTTTTTCAATGGATCACAAAGCATGAGTCTTGGCTTAAAAACAGTAGGGACCAGATTATATATAGCGAGGAACCCATTTTACGTTATAAACCATCTTCTACGTATGGCTCAAGTGCCACCACTCCGTCCCCATCTGCAACACCCCTCTCCCCACCCCATACATTTATCCCCACAACCTCTCTGTTCGCCGACCATTACCGTATGTGAACATTGTACTTCTAATGTTACGGAGATGGCTACAAAATATTCCGGCGAACTTATTTTTTTTTGTCTTATGGGACTTAACTACTAAGGTCACTAGTCCCTAAGCTTACACACAACTTAACCGAAATTATCCTAAGGACAAACACACAAGCCCATGCTCGAGGGAGGACTCGGACATCGGCGGGGACCAGCTGCACAGTCCATGACTGCAGCGCCGGCGAACTACTCAGTTTATGAGTGGCAGACTCTGGCGGTCCTTTCTGTCTTCGAGAAGTTTAGCTTTTAACTGGAACACAGGAAGTCAAGCTTAGAAACAGAAAACGAGGAATTAGCTGGGCTTTGGCCTGCCCCAAGAAAACGAGCACCAGTGCGCTATGGGCTGTCCTCATTTCCGCTCTCCGGTTTACGACCACGCACATTAGAGGTCCGAAGAGCAAGATCGCACATGCTTTAAGCCGCATGTCTGAAGAAGATAACTATGGACATAATGAGTGAAAAACGCCAAGAGTTTGCATGGGTTTCCTGTGTGTTGACGGAGATTCCGAGCTGTTTGGTAACTTTAAGAGCAAGCAGGAAGGGGATCCCTAGATTGTGTCTGTTAAGAAAATTCTACTTGGGGGGGGGGGGGGGGGGGAGGGAGGCAAGAGCAGGCTTCCGGGTAGGCCGTAAGTTCCCAATGGTTCAAATGGCTCTGAGCAGTATGGGACTGAACATCTGAGGTCATCAGTCCCCTAGAACTTAGAACTACTTAATCCCAACAGGTTAGTTAGGATTAAGGACATCACACACATGAATGCCCGAGGCAGGATTCGAACATGCGACCGTAGCGGTCGCGCGGTTCCAGACTGAAGCGCTTACAACCGCTTGGCCACAGCGGCCGGCATGCCGTAAGTAAAGGTGTTGACTATCGTAAGAAGCCAGGCGACAAGGAGCGTAAGATATGTTTATCAAACGAGTTGATACCTCGCATATTCCATTATTTCTATAATTCCTTGCTAGGTGGGCGCTTGAGTGATCAAAAATCTCTTACCAATATCAGAGAGCAGGTAACTTGGCCTTCAACGTATAATGAGATTAGACGTTTGCCAAATTGAGCCCCACCTCGCATAAGGGCACCAGCCAGAGCTGTCCTCTGGATCAAATCTTTATTGAGTACATGGGTCCTCTCCCTCGCACTCGGGGTAGAAATGGTTATATCCTTTAGTCGTGGATGCACTCTTCCAGTTTACTTGGTTACTCCGAGCCGTGGAGTAACTGCTGCCTTGTCTGTTTCTCATCTCTCTGTGGTATTTTCCAGTATTTGGTCCACCCAAGAGTTTGGTGAGCGACAATGCTTCAGCTTTTATTTCGAAGGAACTTAAGAAGCTTTGCTTTGAGACTTATTGTGAACAGTTCAGTAAGAGGATTGTTCTCATCAGAATCGTCAGCAAACCAACATCGACGACTATAGTTAAGGTATACATGCCGACGTCGCAAGTTGAAAATGAAGAGAAATTATATGAGGAGACTGAGGATATTGAAAAGGTAATTCAATATGTAAAGGGAGATGAAAAGGTAATAGTTATGGGGGATTGGAATGTGGTTACAGGGGAAGGAGTAGAATAAAGAGTTACGGGAGAATATGTCCTTGGTCCTAGGAATGAGAGAGGAGAAAGGCTAACTGAGTTTCGAAAAAATTTCAGCTAGTACACTCTGTTCAAGAATCAGAGAGGAGGAGGTATTCTTGGAAAAGGCCGGCAGATACATGAAGATTTCAGCTAAATTACTATTACGAAGAAAATGACTTTTCTATCTACACATGAATGGCAGCACTGTCAGCACATTAGCCGATGGTGAGTTGAACTCCGGAATATGGCTCTGAGGACTATGGGACTTAACATCTGAGGTCATCAGTCCCCTAGAACTTAGAACTACTTAAACCTAACTAACCTAAGGATATCACACACACCCATGCCCTAGGCAGGATTCGAACCTGCGACCGTAGCGGTCGCGCGGTTCCAGACTAAAGCGCCTAGAACCGCTCGGCCACTGCGGCTGGTGAACTCCGGAATAGAGAACTAAACTCGATATGTGGGTTAATCTGCGAGGCATCAGGCAGTCCAAATACCGAGAAGAGATGAGCACAGAGAAAAACAAAAATATGACCCACACATCCGACTGAATACTAAGCACACAGAAACAGAGCCTGTGCCTGTGTGCGATCATTTGGGCCTGACCTTTCGCTGACTAAAGGTGTAAGATGTATGCGCTGCCTGCAATAGGCAAGACTTAGGAGAGTCTCTGACCAGAGAGCAGTATGTCGTTAGTTGTTGCTTGTCGCTAGTCTGCGCTAGTCTGCGCGTGTCGACAGTAGTCTTGAGTAGTCTGCGTGAGACGGCGGTAGTCGGCGCGTGTCGGCTGTGTGCTCTGCTCGGGACTCTGGTCAGGACTCTGGAGGATGAGTATTGTTGTAGAAGGCAAAGAAGCAGCCTTGCGCGTATCTAATAATGTATGTTAATTGTCATTTAATTTGTTTCAAAAAATTGCCGCAATAATAATTTTTATAATATAAAGTAATTTAAAAAAAACATTCATTCCAATTTAAAGTTTTGATCCAATGAATAATTAATTCCTTTCACGAATCACAAAGCATGGGTCAGCATTGCACGGAGCTGTGACGAAAATTTTTATGTAAGAGCAGATATATTTGCAGTTTTTATTGAGGTAAGAATTTTTGATTCTTTTTTATTCAGAATACAGGGCCGAGGCGCAGCGCTGCTGTCGTCATAAAATTTACCAGGTTACTAAATTTTTTTTATTATTTTGGTGTTTAGGAATTTTTCTGTTTTGAAATTAACATTAAATGAGAAAAGAATTTGTGGGAACGTTAAATGTGAATGCATTTCTGCACACAGATTGTAAATGGGAGCCAAATTTGTTCAGAGGTTACAATATTAAAAAAATTCATTTAATTAATATTTTTGTGGGGAGTTTACGCTTGGTTCATTTTTATTTATAAAATATTTCTGTGGGGAGGTTACACTTGGCGACATCCGGCCAGCATCGTATTTCTTTGTGAATCTTCTGATAAGTAGTCATATATCTGCTCTTATTTACTTAAATGTAGCTTGCATCTGGCGCAACGCATTTACTAATTTGTCACTCTTTCTTTCACAGATCATCGGCAATTTGTTGCTCTTTCTTGTAATTGTGTTTGTTCCTTTTTTTTTGCATAGTCATTGTTTCATTTGTGCTTAATTTGGATTAGTGAAAATGCCGCGAAAAACTGTTAACAGTACATCGCGATGTGTAATGAATGAAATAGCCGACTCGAATAATTTGACCGATAATATTTGTAATGATGACAATCCTCCATTTACAGACAATCAGTGCGTACCGACCACTAATATTTATTTTGATCCTAGTGCAAACAAATTCAATTGTGTCCTCTGTTAATTTAACGGCAATTGATGACGCGGCACGTTCTGTTACAATGAATGCTGCCCAGTTTAACACACCCGATTTGCAAAATTTGAATTGTGAACATATAATTTTTTCTAACGAAAATGAACAGTGTACTCAAAGTACGGCAGATTTATTTGATTCCGAGGTAGTGACTAACAATGCACATCCGATTGGCAAACCTTTTCAAAAATTACAGAATGACCAAATGGTTACAGAAAACGTTACAAATGCAGATAGACCAACACACAACATAGAAAATAGAGCCGCTACTTTTGGGATGGATTAAGTTATGGCAGTTTTGCTACAACTTGAGGAAAAACTCAGACAGTCGAGTGAAAAACAAGACAACAATCACAAACAACTTATTGAAAATCTCAAACAACAACTTAATGAAAATAATGAAAATGTCAAACAACTTAATGAAAAACAAGACAACAATGACAAACAACTTAGTAAAAATTTCAAACAACTTAATGAAAAACATGACAACCTTAATGAAAAATTAGACAACAATTCCAGACAGCTTAGTGAACAGATTACAGCCGTTGCCGCGCAGTGTCATGTTACTAAAGAACAATTACGTGAGGAAATTAAGGCTTGTGCTAGGAAAAGTAGTGAAGAAATTAGATCTGTTGCTCAAGAACTAAGGAATACGCAATCAGCTACAACAGAATCACTTAGAGACGAAATTAGTGCAGTCGGTAAACAATGCTCTGAAAACGCAACACAGTTACGCGACGAGTTTAAATTAATGTCAGCAGAACTTTCGCGCACACTGGATGCAAAAGTAGACGCGAAATTCGACCAACAGAACAGCCAAATTGACGAACGTTTTAATCGCCACCTACAAAACAGTGAAACGCGTTACCGTAAATTCATACAGGAACAAAATAAAGTAAAGCGACAAGTCATGGAAACAATTACCGCACAGAGACAGGAAGATAAGCGTAAATTGTTTACGAAAGCAAAAACATACGTAGACAACAATATTGCTACAGTATCAGATGAAATTAATACTTTCAAACAGTTGAACACCCAATTGCGTGATGAAATTTCCGATCTTAAAACAAAAACAGATACACATACAATAGACTTACAGACAGTGACCGACAAACTCGAACAATTAGAACTAATACAGGACCCCAATGTCATCAAAGCTGACGTTAAAAAATTGATGAAAACCACATGTAAAATATAAAAACAAATTAATGCTTCTGACACTAAAAACGATGATCAGGTAAAAATACTGACTGAAAAATATGATTAATTGGCCAGTCGTATTGATGTTATTGAAAGTAATAATGACAGCAAATCGGACGATACTTCACCAATTTCGTTTAATCAAACACCTGAATTCCAAAATCTACAGCAGACCATCAGTGAGATAGATTCGTCCAATAATACGTTACGTAGAAAATTGTCAACTTTACAGCAAGAAGTGACAGAGATGAAAAATGTTACAGTCACTAACACGTCACAGTATTCGCCACATTCCGAACATTTCTCACACTCACACAGCCAGTACAATTTGGGTAATTTACAGAGAGTACGTGAGTTAGATTCAGAACAGTCACAGACAAATAGATTCTCATACAATCGTGAACCTGTTCGGACATACAGAGACGATAATTTTGATTACAAACATTTTCTATCAGTGAGAAAATTTAAAGTATTTAAAAATAACAGAACACAGATTCACCCCTTGGATTGGATACAACAATTTAGCTTTGCTTTTCCAACAACTTTGCCCCTTAACACATAAACTTGAATTTATTTGTAGTTTTTTGGAAGGCGAACCGGCAACTCGTATGAGACCGATCGCGAGACAATGCTACTTGGTAGAAGAATTTCAGAATGCTTTTCTGTCAGCGTATTGGTCGAAGACGACACAGCGTAGAATTAAGGATCAACTAATTAGTTTACCAAATTATGAGAACTCAAATTTTCCCAGTGTCACGCAATTTTTTGAACAGATGGTCCAACAAAACCAGTACTTAAGTGAACCACACAGTGAATCTGCACTTATTCAATTATGTATTTCTAAATTACCATGATCATTAAGAGTGTCACTTTTAACGGGTCAGCAAAAAGAAAATACGAGGGCAGTTCAATAAGTAATGCAACACATTTTTTTTCTGAAACAGGGGTTGTTTTATTCAGCATTGAAATACACTAGGTTATTCCCCAATCTTTTAGCTACACAACACTATTTTTCAACGTAATCTCCATTCAATGCTACGGCCTTACGCCACCTTGAAATGAGGGCCTGTATGCCTGCACGGTACCATTCCACTGGTCGATGTCGGAGCCAACGTCGTACTGCATCAATAACTTCTTCATCATCCGCGTAGTGCCTCCCACGGATTGCGTCCTTCATTGGGCCAAACATATGGAAATCCGACGGTGCGAGATCAGGGCTGTAGGGTGCATGAGGAAGAACAGTCCACTGAAGTTTTGTGAGCTCCTCTCGGGTGCGAAGACTTGTGTGAGGTCTTGCGTTGTCATGAAGAAGGAGAAGTTCGTTCAGATTTTTGTGCCTACGAACACGCTGAAGTCGTTTCTTCAATTTCTGAAGAGTAGCACAATACACTTCAGAGTTGATCGTTTGACCATGGGGAAGGACATCGAACAGAATAACCCCTTCAGCGTCCCAGAAGACTGTAACCATGACTTTACCGGCTGAGGGTATGGCTTTAAACTTTTCTTAGTAGGGGAGTGGGTGTGGCGCCACTCCATTGATTGCCGTTTTGTTTCAGGTTCGAAGTGATGAACCCATGTTGCATCGCCTGTAACAATCTTTGACAAGAAATTGTCACCCTCAGCCACATGACGAGCAAGCAATTTCGCACAGATGGTTCTCCTTTGCTCTTTATGGTGTTCGGTTAGACAACGAGGGACCCAGCGGGAACAAACCTTTGAATATCCCAACTGGTGAACAATTGTGACAGCACTACCAACAGAGATGTCAAGTTGAGCACTGAGTTGTTTGATGGTGATCCGTCGATCATCTCGAACGAGTGTGTTCGCACGCTCCGCCATTGCAGGAGTCACAGCTGTGCACGGCCGGCCCGCACGCGGGAGATCAGACAGTCTTGCTTGACCTTGCGGCGATGATGACACACGCTTTGCCCAACGACTCACCGTGATTTTGTCCACTGCCAGATCACCGTAGACATTCTTCAAGCGCCTATGAATATCTGAGATGCCCTGGTTTTCCGCCAAAAGAAACTCGATCACTGCCCGTTGTTTGCAACGCACATCATTTACAGACGCCATTTTAACAGCTCCGTACAGCGCTGCCACCTGTTGGAAGTCAATGAAACTATACGAGACGAATCAGGAATGTTTGAAAATATTCCACAAGAAATTTCCGGTTTTTTCAACCAAAATTGGCCGAGAAAAAAAATGTGTTGCATTACTTATTGAACTGCCCTCGTATTTCGGCATTCAGAGATCTGTTACAGCTTTTGGAAGTGCAGCAATCGGATTATTCCTTTATAAACAAAAATTTTTCATATAATAACCAAGGTCAACAAACATACAGCAATTACGATGAGCCACGCAATTTCAATAGCAAAGCTAATAGACGCTTCAGGAACGACAACCATCAGAACTTTAAGACCAGACAAAAAAATTTAATCATCAGTATATGTAAAATTATCAGCAACAGCGACCACATTTTGGGTAACAATAGAGGTTTTTCACCGTAATAGCAACAGAACCAGCCGGTCAGCATACCTAACCTACAATGTAATGTACAAGGTCAACCAAGCTGTAATGTTTCGCCGCCTGCACGTATAGTGGCAGCTCCAACAAATAGTAACGCACAGCAACAAGGAAATCAGTATGTACAGAAAACACACCATTTCAATTCCTATCGCAATGCACCGTATAGAAATGACTATCATGACAGACGTAAAAGTAATGAGCGCAATTTTCAGCTTACGTTTAATAACAGTCGGTCTTACCAACAGCAAAATCATCCGCAACAATATATTATCATGAATGAACCAGACAGTAGATATCATCCCGAACGTAATACGTCAGGAAGAAATAATAGAACAGTACAAATAGTTGAAATGCCACAGCATCCTCCCGAAAATAATAGCACATCAGATAGAATTTGACTAGATACTGTACAGGTCGCATCTTCCAGCAACGCAAGCACTACTTTTGACACGCAGAATGTTGTCCACGAAAATGTTATTACTTTTGACGACATCCGAGACACTCTTTTGCAGGAAAGATCAGTTATTCAAAAAACCATTTCACACCCTGTCATTGAAGTAAGAATTGGATCATCCAAATTTTCAGCAGTAATCGATTCTGGATCGCCTATGTCAGTCATAAATGAGGAAACTTTCAATGAATGTAACAAAGAGAATACCTATCCTACGTTACCATTAGGCAAAACTAAAGTAAAAGGAGCAGTATCTGGTAAAGGAGTAGATGTAAAATTACAGACACATTTATCATTTTGTATTGCAGGTCATACATTTCACTCAAA
The DNA here is from genome assembly GCF_021461395.2 of Schistocerca americana. Lineage (NCBI taxonomy): Eukaryota > Metazoa > Arthropoda > Insecta > Orthoptera > Acrididae > Schistocerca > Schistocerca americana. The sequence goes on along the minus strand of NC_060120.1, from coordinate 515,384,536 downwards.
TTTTTGGATTGTTCCCTTATTGACAACAGACGTTATTTTAGATACAAATCTTCTGGTACAACACGACGCAATTATTGACTTTCAAAACTCCTATTTAATGTTAAAGGATGAAAATGTACAACTGGCTTTAGAATTTCAGCAGTCTTCATCTGCAGAAGAACAAACAATTAATCGTACAGAGGTCATTTCCGCATCACGTAACATAGACTGTCATTCCACATTATTAACAGATACGTACGTACACAACTACAATACTCCAGACGAAGCCGACTATGACGTTATTCAAATGATTTCTGATAAAGTTAAACAGAGCAGTGCAAATACAGACGACGAACGCACGCAACTACGCAAAATTCTTTTACAGCAAGCTCCAGTTTTTGACAACGTTCCTGGTACTATGTCCGGTTTTATGTATGAATTTCAAGTTAAACAGCACGACACATTTAAAGCCAAACATTATCCCACTCCGTATATTCACAGAGAGCAAGTTAAGAAAGAATTGCAAGCTATGCTTGACCAAGGAATTATTGAACCGGCAGTTAGTCCGTACATAAACCCGCTCCATATCGTTAAGAAAAAGGATGGTTCACTTCGCCTTGTACTTGATTCGCGTCACATCAATGACATTATTATTAATGAAGCTGATCGCCCTCAAACACTAGAAGAACTTCGACAGAAATTTCATGGTACTGCTATTTATTCCACATTAGATTTGAAATCGGGATTTTGGCAAATTCAACTCCATCCGGACTGCAGAAAGTACACGGCTTTTCTCTGTTTTGGTGACTGTTATCAATTTTGTAAATTACCGTTCGGTTTAACTATTTCTTCAGCAGCATTTATTCGCGGTTTGAATACTATACTTCGGACAGAACTTAAAGACAGAATCACAACGTATGTAGGCGACATTCTTATTGCAGAAGCTAACTGGTCAGAACACAATCTAATTCTTGAACAACTGTTACGAACTTCTCGTGCACAAGGACTCACAGTTAATCTCAGTAAATCGCACTTTGGCAAGACTTCTATAAAATTTCTTGGACATGTAATTTCAGCAGAAGGCATTGCGCCTGACCCGGAAAAACTTTAAGCTTTACGTGACGTTACTGTTCCTATGACGAAGAAACAACTACGTAGCTTTTTGGGTTTAGTTAACGTTTTTCGTAAATTTATTCATTACTCTGCTTTAGACACCCCTAGATTATGTCAATTGACAGGTAAAAACACTATTTGGTCCTGGGATAAGCAAGCACATTCTGGATTTGTGATCCTGAAACGAGCTTTGTTGAATGCACCACTTTTATCACATCCAGATCTCACTAGAAATTTTTCCATTGCCACCGACAGTTCTAACACCGCTTTAGGCGTACACATTTTTCAGGAAATTGAAGAAGATGGTTGTACAGTAATTAAAAACATAGCCTTTACAAGTCGCATTCTGTCACCTGCTGAAAGCAATTATTCTGTTACAGAACTTGAAACATTATGTGTTGTTTGTTCATTTACGAGATTTCGGCATTTTCTTTATGGAAGACACACTACCGTCTACACAGATCATAGAGCGATACAGTTTTTACTTTCGGCTAAATTTACACATTACAGATTAAGTAGATGAAAACTTTATTTACAGGAATTTAATTTTACAATTGTTCACATTCCCGGTACACAAAATATTCTAGCAGACGCACTATCCCGTTCTCTCAGCAACAATCAGCAAGACATCGCAACTAACTTCTGCAAAGCCAATTTCAGCGTCATGTACATTCAACAAGTTGCATTTGAGAATTTCATTTCGTCGTCATTACAAGACATAGCACAAGAGCAGAGTAAAGACAACGTATGGAAAGAAATTAAACACCTTTGGCAAGATAGGAATAATGTTACGATTAGAAACCATTACACTGTACGCAATAATATTCTGTTTCGCCGCTCTCACCCTGACAGCAACAATTGGTTATTATGCATTCCTGACGAACTTGTTAACAAATTAATCTGGTATACTCATTTAAGTTACGCACATTACGGAGCCAGAAAATGTTTTCTTATACTGAGACAGAACTGTTATTTTACCAACATGGAGAAACGTATTCGACGAGTTTTAGCGTCATGTAAAATCTGCCAGAAAGCTAAGTCAGATACGACTTCACATATTCCTCCATTACATCCCATTGTGTGGTGTCACCGCCAGACACCACACTTGCTAGGTGGTAGCTTCAAATCAGCCGCGGTCCATTAGTACAAGTCGGACCCGCGTGTCGCCACTGTGTGATCGCAGACCGAGCGCCACCACAAGGCAGGTCTCGAGATACGGACTAGCACTCGCCCCAGTTGTACGGACGACGTAGCTAGCGACTATACTGACGAAGCCTCGCTCCTTTGCCGAGCCGATAGTTAGAATAGCCTTCAGCTAAGTCAATGGCTACGACCTAGCAAGGCGCCATTAGTAACATTGCATGTATCTATGGAGTCTCACTTATATCGTCAATAGCGATGTACCAAGGATGGATTAAAGTTAAGTATTCAAGAAACTACGTACTTTTCTATATAGCGTTCATTACGTATCCTGTTACAGACCTATCTCTTGCCTGCTAAACGCGTGCCTTTCGGCTTCCTCTCATTGTGTCTAGGTTGTCTTGTCCATACACAACATTTTTGGCGACGAGTCAACGGAAAGGGTCTTGTTCTTTCTAATTGCTTACATTTACTTGTGTCATGGCTTCGCCAGATGTACTGTCCGAATTTTATCGCTTGCAGAATCAGCAGACGCAGGCGTTATTGGATGCCCTTGGACAGCTCGTCCAGGGTCAACGTGCACTGCAAAACGATGCGGCAGCCGCCGCTTCACCGCTACCGCAGCCACAACATGCTGTTGCACCCACGTTCCGGCAATATGAACCAGCTAAGGAAACATGGACGGAGTGGTCACGCCAGTTTGGATTTCATCTCGCCACCTACAGAATTCAAGGTAACGAGCGGCAGCCTCATTTATTGTCGTGTGTAGGGGTGCAAACGTACCGTGTGATAGTGAAATTATTTCCCCGACGCGACGTAGCAACTCTGTCCTACGAAGAAATTTTGTCTGCGTTAGATGCCTATTTCAAGGAAACAGTTAATGTAGTTGCAAAATGGTATACGTTCTTTCATACAAAACGTACGGCCGGTCAGACTAATAGGGAGTGGGTTGCAACATTGTAAGGCCTTACAAGGGATTGTGCTTTTGAGTGTGAATGTGGACTCCCTTATTCAGATACTATGGTACGTGATGCAATAGCACAGAACGTTTCTGATGTTCGCATACGGGAACAGATTTTGAAACTAGTCAATCCCTCCCTTCAACAAGTGATAGACATATTGGATAGACAAGACACGCTTGACTTTGCTCAGGAATCATTTGCAACTTCGCCAGCCATGTGTCAAGTTCACCGGCCCGCCGGGCGCGCTGCGCGGACCAATCAACTGCCCTCGCGCACGTCCACGCAGCTGCCGCCACGCTCTAAACCAGGTGTGCCGCGCCAGCATACAAATGCAGTGAAATCATGCCTGCGGTGTGCTACTAGACATTCGCGTGAAAATTGCCTGTCACGCCAAGCTATTTGCTTTTTCTGTAATAAGAAAAGACATGTTCAAAGTGTTTGCCAGAAAAAGCTCAGATCAGACATTCTTCATCATTCCAGGCCCTTTGCTTCGCGCCGGAATCGAACCAAGGACACTCAGGCTCGTGGACCTTCACCCATGGACATTCATGTAGTTAATTCCGCTTCGTCCAGTGCCACCGTCTCTAACAGTGACTGTGTTCGTCCCACACAAAGTATGCGTCGATGTCGCCGGAAATCACGTCAATTAGCAAGTGATGCTGTACCTGTATCAGTTCAAATTGCACAAGACGGTCGCTCTTGTCGTCAGCAGGACAATAAACTTTTTGTAGATTTGGTCTTTAATGGCAAGGTCATACCATTCCAGCTCGATACCGGAGCTGCAGTTTCATTGATCAATCACGACACGTACAAAGAACTGGGCAAACCTCCGTTGGGTGCCGCAACTCTTCAGTTAAATAGTTATTCAGGTCCGAATATCCCTGTGTTAGGACAGTGTACTCTTCTTGCGACGTACAAGGGACAAACAAAGCTTGTGTCATTTTACGTTCTTCGTTCTTCTACTGTGGTGAACTTGTTTGGTTTAGATTTATTTCAGTTGTTTAACATGTCTATAGTAAATCAGGTCCTATCGGTGAATCAGACTGTGCCTTCAGACAGTGTTTCTCGTCTGTGTGAAGAATTTGCAGACATTTTTGCACCGGGCCTTGATTGCGCTAAGAACTATGAAGCACATTTGGAACTGAAAATAAACGCGCAACCGAAATTTTTCCGAGCGCGCAATGTTCCTCACGCATTGCGTGATGAGGTCGCAAGAACATTACACGATTTAGAATCACAAGGTGTGCAGGCTTCTCTCTGGGCCTCATCCTTAGTAATTTTGCCAAAACCTTCCGGAAAATTGAGACTTTGTGTGGAGTTCAAGGCAACAGTGAATCCACAACTAGTGATTGCAACTTTTCCCTTACCCCGCCGGGAAGATCTTTTTGATAAACTGTGCCCGGGTAAATATTTTTCAAAGTTGGACCTAGCAGATGCGTACTTGCAAATACCAGTGGACGAGGAATCCCAGCGCGTCTTGGTGGTTAACACGCATCTTGGTTTGTACCGATTCAAAAGACTGCCATTCGGGGTGCATCCGCCCCTGCATTGTTTCAGCAATAATTACAAACTGTTTGTGCGTCGGTCCCTACTGCTGCGAACTATCTGGACGATATTGTGATCTCCGCAAAGACAGCAGATGAACATTTAGCAAATCTACGAACATTATTTCAGGTATTGCGACAAAATGGTCTTCGCTTGCGGAAGGACAAGTGTGTTTTTTGCTCGTGACTTACCATATCTGGGACATGTAATCAGTGCCCAAGGCATCCATCCCAGTCCAGAACGCCTCCGTGCCATCCAAGACCTGCCTTCGCCGCAGAATTTGAAGCAGCTGCAGAGTGTGTTGGGTAAAATTAACTATTATCATCGCTTTCTGCGCAATGCCTCTTCCATTTCAGCTCCGCTTCATCGCTTACGCCGTAAAGGTGTTCCGTTCGTCTGGACGACGGAATGCGAACGCGCCTTTCGCCAGTTGAAATCGGCGTTGCTTTCAAATACTTGCCTTACGCCATTCGATCCCCAGAAACCCCTTTTGTTGATGGTAGATACATCGGATTTCGGGATCGGTGCTGTGCTTGCGCACAAAGATGGATCGCATGATCGCCCTATTGCGTTTGCGTCCAAATTGCTCTCTTCTGCGCAAAGAAATTATTCACAGATAGAGAAAGAAGCTTTGGCTCTCGTATTTGGTGTTACTAAGTTTCCAGATTTCTTGTAGGGTCGTCACTTTACCATCATCACGGACCACAAACCTTTTACATCTCTTTTTCATCCGAACAAGCCTGTACCTCCACGTACAGCGCAGAAATTCATTCGCTGGTCTATTTTCCTCTCGCAGTACCGCTACGATATCTTGTATCGGTCCACTGCTAAGCACGGAAACGCCGATGCGTTGTCCCGTTTGCCTGTTGCTGAGGATAGAGCATTCGAGTCTTCCGAACTTGCTTGCATGTTCATTGATTCGGAAACCGATGAAGTGGTCGAATCGTTTCCGATTGATTTTCGTCGTGTAGCTACAGCCACAGCCGCTGACCTGGCCCTTGCTACCGTTTTGCGTTTTGTTGCTACGCAATGGCCTTTGTCAAAGTCTCGGATCGAGGATCCGTTGGTTCGCCGATTTTTTGCTCACAAGGAGAGACTTTTTGTTCGACGTGGTGTTTTGTTGTTGCGTTCTGATAATGATCAGTCCAGAGTCGTGGTCCCACGTTCGTTACAGTCCTCTGTTTTACGGCTTCTTCACCAAGGACATTGGGGTATAGTGCGAACGAAACAACTTGCTCGTCAGCACTGTACTTGGTTCGGAATCGATGCTGCGATTACGAATATGTGCTCTTCTTGCATGGCGTGTGCCGAACAACAATCCGCACCGCCGCGGAAATTCTTTGCGTGGCCGAAAGCCACTTCCCCTTGGCAACGATTGCACATCGATTTTGCTGGTCCATTCTGGAATGCTCGATGGTTGGTTGTGGTAGATGCCTTCAGTAATTTTCCTTTTGTTGTCCGGATGTCTTCCACGACGTCACCTGCCACCATCCAAGCGTGGTCTGCTATCTTTTGCATTGAAGGTCTTCCGCAGGCTATTGTTTCCGACAATGGCCCACAATTCATGTCCGCAGAATTTCAGTCATTCTGCCAGGCCAATGGTATTCAACATCTGACATTCGCGCCGTTTTCGCCTCAGTCAAACGGTGCCGCTGAACGATTGGTCTGGACATTCAAGTCACAGATGTTGAAGTTGAAAGAGTTGCATTCGCGGGAGGACGCGTTGTTGCTCTTTTTGTCATCGTATCGCTCTCAGCCCCGAGATGGTCGCTCGCCGGCTGAGTTGCTCCATGGTCGTCCTCATCGAACCTTGATGTCTTTGCTGCACCCGCCGCATCAGGTTCCTGTGCAGCGGCAGACTTCTGCTTTTGCTCCAGGCGACGTTGTATTCTATCGCACCTATCGAGGTTCACGGCGTTGGCTCGCAGGGCGCATTCTTCGCTGCCTCGGCCGCGCGATGTATTTGGTTTTGGGGGCCTCTGGTGAGGTGCGTCGGCATCTCAATCAGCTGCGCCTCTGTCGTCGCACGGGTTCTGCCGCTCCCCGTCTGCTTTCAGCGACGGTGCCGTCCGGTCAGCGCCCTGGGGACCCATCTACTGGCTCGCCTCATCCCCAGGTGTTACCGACGCTGCCTTCCATTTTGCCCCATGGCGACGCGCCGCCGCCGCCGCCGCCGCTTGTTCTCCCGCCGGCGCCGCCCGCAGTGGACGCTTCGCTGCAACCGCCAAGCGACTCCCTGGGTCACGCGGCGCCGATTGCTTCCCGCGACCAGCTGTCCTCCGCCATGGAACTCTTGCCCGCTCCGGACCACATGGCGTCTTCGCGCGTCGGATACCCCGACGCAATGGAGGTCGACCCTTCGGCCCCTCCTGTCTCTTTACGGGCGCATACACCGCATGTTGACGTGCACCCTGGACTAGGTTTTCAGGCGTTTCCTAGCTCCCCTCGGACCGAATGGCCGGGTGCGGGTGGCACAGCCTCGCCTGTTGTTAGGCTCCCCACCTCATCGCATACGTCAACATGGGGTCCACCCCACGGCGGGCGGAAGCCTTATAACACGACTGTTCGCCGATTTGCGGGGGAGGAATGTGGTGTCACCGCCAGAGACCACACTTGCAAGGTAGTAGCTTTAAATCGGCCGCGGTCCATTAGTACAAGTCGGACCCGCGTGTCGCCACTGTGTGATCGCAGACCGAGCGCCACCACAAGGCAGCTCTCAAGATACGGACTAGCACTCGCCCCAGTTGTACGGACGACGTAGCTAGCGACTATACTGACGAAGCCTCGCTCCTTTGTCGAGCCGATAGTTAGAATAGCCTTCAGCTAAGTCAATGGCTACGACCTAGCAAGGCGCCATTAGTAACATTGCATTTATCTATGGAGTCTCACTTATATCGTCAATAGCGATGTACCAAGGATGGATTAAAGTTAAGTATTCAAGAAACTACGTACTTTTCTTTATAGCATTCATTACGTATCCTGTTACAGACCTATCTCTTGCCTGCTAAACGCGTGCCTTTCGGCTTCCTCTCATTGTGTCTAGGCTGTCTTGTCTAGACACAACACATTGTACCTGTTAAATAGAGACACATGGCCGCTGTAGACATTTTTGGTCCGATTCCCAGAACTAATAGAGGTTTTTGCTACATCTTTGTCGCTGTTGAACTCGCTTCAAAATTTGTTACCTTCACTGCGTTACGCAAAGCTACTGCTAAAACTGTTTCGAAACCATTTGTAAAACATTTTCTGTTTTATGTAGGGCATGTATTGAAAGTAATTTCCGACAATGGACCACAGTTTCGATCTGTTATATGGACACGTATGTTACGAGCTAGAATCATTTCTCCGATCTATATATCCAGGTACCATGCTTCTTCGAACCCTTGTGAACGATTAATGAAAGAAATTGGTAAACTATGTAGAATATACTGCCATAGAAAAACATATTGATTGGGACACACACATACCCTCATTCCAGGATGTAATTAATTCCATACCAAATGAATCTACTATGCTATCTCCGTCTGTTATACTGAATAATGTTGAACCACCTAACAAAATTAAAGAATTAGTAACCTTTCCTACATCTCGTCGACTACGACACCATGAAATAACTCACATTGCGCTGAACAACATCAAACGTGCCGCAGAGCGCCGGAGAAGACAGCAAAAACAGGTTTGTACACGCCGTGACTTTCACATTGGACAGAAGATATTAGTACTCACACATTATTTATCTAATAGAGGAAAAGGTAGGTGAAGTAAATTTGAGCTTCTATATGCAGGTCCATATCGAAATCGCAACATTCCTCACCCCAATGTAGTACACGTCTAAACTTTGAGAACCAGAAAACCAAAGGGAACCACCACGTCTCCAACGTCAAACCTTTTATTGATTGAATATACTTTATAATTCATCACACTGTAATGCCATTTCCTGATTTTTTTATAACCACTTATGCAATTATATTCACATGAACACTTACTGATGATTATCGTATTTTTTCTTGGCAAGTGCCCGGCAAGGTAAGGTTAGCAGGTCGCTCCTCTTGTCGTTACACATCAGACCGTGCACATTTTCCATTTTTTATGTATGTATGATTGTTTTCCTGTTTTGTTTGTATGCGCTATGAAATATTTAAGATATAACGAACACCAGTTGACTTTGACATTTTGCCTTATGATATCTCAACATCGTGACTATTTTTACATTTTTTTACTGCTACATTGTGATATTCTGTGTACATTTTTGCATCTGAACACTGTCTATATTTTTTGACATATTATGTTTTCTGTCATGCTACGCTGTATGCTCAATTGTATCACTAGAAACCAGCTTTCATTTAATGGGTATATGATTTAAATGCAAGACATTAATCATTGTTCATTATTTTCAGAAAGAAATAACGTGTAAAAGAAATACATTAAACAGAAATGGAATTTCACCATCGGAATGACCGAAAGAAGATACAATACCTCGTCACGAAGAGTAAATGGATCAGAATTAACAAGCATTAACAAGAATATACTATACACATCGTATGATAGCAGTCTTAACTAATTTTTTCTTTCAGAATACGAGGCGATTGATGCAGACTGTCAGACAGAACTACACATCTTAGTTTTAGTGATGAAATATACTAGAAATAAGGAATTGTATACTATGAATAGTTGTATAATGAATAATGAAGTGACTTTTTTGTAGATGATAATGAATGGTGATGAATAATGATGCAGAATATGCTAATATTGATAATGAAGTTTTTCTTTACAGGTGATGATAATAATGGAATTATGGTGATATGGATAATGAAGTTTTTCTTTGCAGGTGATGATAGTAATGATAATGAAGTTTTTATTTGCAGATGAAAATAATGATGAAGTTTATATATTTACTGTTAGTTAAGAAATGCTATGTAGTTATTTAGGTATTTGTTGCAGTTCGTTTTGACAGTATGTCTTATGTCGCATGGTATGATGACTGAAGGTTTTGGAAAGGACAGCTGGAGAACATATATATATATATATTTTTTTTTACACGTTTCATTACCTGTTAATTCGAAGTCCTCTACTTTTCAGCATAACATGCATTTCTTCTTTCGGTTTAATAATCCATTTTGCATTTTTTCCAGGAGAAGCTATTCATGAAATTAATGTGCTATAAGCAGGTAGTCATTAAACCCGTTCTAATACTTGCATTTTTTTTACCCAATTGTGTCTATCATTTATAAATGTGATCACATATACTGCTTTGTTTCATAACCTTGCTACAGCTGACTCATGACGAATGACGTTATTAATCCTTATTTCCAGAAATAAGTCAAAAGGAAAAATATTTTCATGCTCCAGCAATTAATTATCGATCCCAACACAATGTATTGCTGGCAAAAAAAAAAAAAAATTATTACCAGTCACAACTATTACGAGTACACAACCATATAATGCTACCAGTTTAAGATATATTTCTAGTTCTAAATATAATACAAATTTCTCTGTTGTATTGAATCCATTATGTCTATGTATTAGTCGACTACAGACCTTGAGTAATAGTTACAATGTGTTACATTTTAAATATGTCCTTTGTCACTTGAATGATGAGTTCTGAGTAATACTGAATGATGACTTATGCATTAATGCTATTCCAATAAGTAACTCTTGTTTTGAATGATGACTTCTGAATAATACTGAATAATGTTTTGTAAAACTATATGAATACTTAGTAACTGGCCAATGAGTAACTGGCCAATGAGTGCCAATAATAATTTTTTAAATATGTCATTTGTCACTTGAAGGATGAAAAATGTTTTGTAATAACCAATACTTGCTGACCAACTTATGCCACTGTTTCTTATACTTTATATTATGTCACTTTCATGCTATATATATGAATTAGCTCCTGTTTTGAATGATGACTTCTGATGATTTGTAACTGGCCAATGAATGCCAATGTTCTCTGTAAATAGTTGACTTATGAACATTATTCTGTAATACTTCATACATGGTACAGAAATGTTCAGTAACTGGGCATTGAGTGACACGAATTACTTAAAAATCAGTTAATAGACTAGTGTAATTATCAATGGTGACTGGCATAAGATTTAATGTCCTTCACCTTCTGACCTAATTACCAGAAATTACTGCAATATCCGTTTGTCCTGTCTATCCTCATGCTCATGAAGCACTATATTTGGTTTTTGCACTAATTCTACGTTGCTGTACCTTACAAGAACGTGGTGTTGACACGACATTCTGTCCACCACCTTGAGCGATGGAGATATCATTATGGTCCCACTGTTTGGTGTACCTAATGTACTACCAAAATGATAACATGGAATATTAATACGACATTTCAGTGTCTTGGTTACACTGATTAATTCTTCAGGGAAAAGAACTTCTGATTGTCTCATTTGGTGTTGTGCTTCTGTAGAAAGATATGGACTTTCAGTGCAGCTGCGTGCAACCTAATGTGCTACAACCATGATGCAATCCTTCCCATTCCTTTCCTAGTTCTTGTAAAATGATAAAGACATATACAGTGCACGTGCACTTCGTTTCATTTGTTAACAAGACCAGTTGTCCTAAATATGCTAAAGACTTTTACAGTCCGTGTGCACTTTATTTCACTCCATGATATATTATGTAAATATGCTAAGGACTTATACAGTGCGTGTGCACTTTATTTCACTCCATAATATGTTATGTAAATATGCTAAAGACCTTTACAGTGCGTGTGCACTCTATTTCACTCCATGATATGTTAAGTACAAACGCTAAAGACTTCTACAGTGCGTGTGCACTTTATTTCACTCCATGATATGTTATGTAAAGATGCTAAAGAGTTTTACAGTCCGTGTGCACTTTATTTCACTCCGTGATATGTTTATTTGTTGTAAAAATGTTTAAGACTTCTACAGTTCGTGTGCACTTTATGTCATTTGTTAATATAATTTGTATTCATTGCATATACATTTTGTGATTTGCTGATATGTTCTGAGCTACAATACGTATGCACTTTTTGTCATTTGTTAATATGTTTTGTACTCACTGTGTACACATTTGTCTTTGCTTGATATGTTCTGTACTCAGTGCATGTGCACTATATTTTATTTCATGTTCTGCACTTATATATATGTATATATTCTGTGATTGTAAACTTAGTTAATTAAGAAAAATTTGTTGCTTATGGCAAGTTCAATTGACTCACCATCGCTGCACAATTTTTGCCCCCCCCCCCCCCAGTGGAGGGTTATGTAAGATGTATGCGCTGCCTGCAATAGGCAAGACTTAGGAGAGTCTCTGACCAGAGAGCAGTATGTCGTTAGTTGTTGCTTGTCGCTAGTCTGCGCTAGTCTGCGCGTGTCGACAGTAGTCTTGAGTAGTCTGCGTGAGACGGCGGTAGTCGGCGCGTGTCGGCTGTGTGCTCTGCTCGGGACTCTGGTCAGGACTCTGGAGGATGAGTATTGTTGTAGAAGGTAAAGAAGCAGCCTTGCGCATATCTAATAATGTATGTTAATTGTCATTTAATTTGTTTCAAAAAAATGCCCCAATAATAATTTTTATAATATAAAGTATTTTTTTTAAAAAAACATTCACTTCAATTTAAAGATTTTATCCAATGAATAATTAATTCCTTTCACGAATCACAAAGCATGGGCCAGCATTGCACGGAGCTGTGCCGAAAATTTTTATGTAAGAGCAGATATACTTGCAGTTTTTATTGAGGTAAGAATTTTTGCTTCTTTTTTATTCAGAATACAGGGCCGAGGCGCAGCGCTGCTGTCGTCATAAAATTTACCAGGTTACTAAATTTTTTTGAATTATTTTGGTGTTTAGGAATTTTTCTGTTTTGGACTTAACATTAAATGAGAAAAGAATTTGTGGGAACGTTAAATGTGAATGCATTTCTGCACACAGATTGTAAATGGGAGCCAAATTTGTTCAGAGGCTACAATATTAAAAAAAATCATTTAATTATTATTTTGCGGGAAGCTTACGCATGGTTCATATTTTTAAATACTGAATAAATTTCTGTGGGGAGGTTACAACGGTAAACACCTTTTTCACCGATACAATGCTTCACACATATCATCCGTGACAGTGTGTTGCACTACTGTGGCGTAGTAGCCATTTCGTCTGCTTTCATATCGATGTCTGCTAGCAGAATACTAAACCCAGAGATGACATTTCTACAGAGTAAGATGCAAGTAAGAAATATTCAGTACTACCTTCAAAGTCTAATTATTACTTATTTCTGATATAAGAATGCTGTTTAGCTACATTATTTACCTACAGAACGAAGTATTAAAATGATGTGCCAGTTATGCAGTAAAATCTTACGTAACCCTCAGCTTAAACTCAAAAGATACGCATCATTTTCGTAAAAGCCACATACTTCGACTTTATAATAAAGTGAAGCCAAGGTGAAAGCAATGCATTCTTTATATATACATAATACCTATGACGCAACATTAAAATGATTGTACTGTCAAAGCTGTGTATTACATACGTCAAATGACACACACACACACACACAGACACACACACACACAAACACGCACACGCACACACAAAACTCTCCGCATAACTGTACACCGTACTTCAAATACTATATTGTTTAAACACCTGCCACATACAAATTATCATTTCTGTCTGTACTGATCTCTCCCACAGACAGCAGTCATTCTCTGACTTTCACAAAGTGGCTATCATCCCCCCTCTTCGGGTGGCCAGCATCCCTCCTTACTAATTTGGTACAATTCCCCTTAGGTTTCTACCCATTAGTATCTAACGTCTAATGCCTAATTGATAATGGATAATGGCTAAAGCCTGACAGCTAACACATAATGCATGTATTATATATTATAGAGAGAGTACACTTTTCCTCTCTCCGGTAGTTAACATTCATTTAAGATCTAGTAATATCTAACGACTAAAGTTGTAAGAAGTGGTGTAAACTGAGACACTTGCTTGTAATTCGATTGAATAAAAGATAAGTCTTAAAAGCCAGGTATTGATCCCAACGAAATATCCGCATGTAACTGACCTTGCTGCATAAAGACAAGCTGAAGTTGACTCTCTATTGAAAAAAGCATGTAGGCTTGTCTCTCAGTTGCTAGAGGGTGGGGAGGAGCTGTTACGACAGGAGAGTAAGATATTCTAAACGGAGGTGATAAGTCTAAAGAAAACAAAGTATTAATGAAAACCGGGGAAGAAAAAGAATTAACAAAAGAAATGAAAAATTACAATAGCGAATGCGAAATTAGACAAAAAATTTAAACTTAAAATTAAAAACTCTGTAAAATCTTATAATTCCCAGTCCTGATTTTTGCAAGTATTGTTATCAATAACATGCAAAAATCATCGAATGTCTCGATTCTCGGGCTGGAAGAACTAACAGTATACATGATTAAGTTTGTACGGAATCCTCAGCGCTTCTACTCCTCGCACGCGGCCACTTTTTTAAAATATTGTGAGGAATGGTAACATCTATGTGTTTAAGGATTACAGTACTTGATCAATGAACTACCGAGATGTGTTTGTGAGAGAGATGAAATGATGAGAGGCCACATTTGTGTGCGTGTGTGTGTGTGTGTGTGTGTGTGTGTCTGTGTGTTGGGAGAGAGAGAATGACTACTTTGCGTGAGAGAGATCATGTCTTTATAAGAAGTATATTATTTGACAAATGAGAACTGGAAGTTCACATGTTTTTAAGGAGCATAAAATTTGAAGTGATTCATGTACGCACGCGCGCGCGCGCGCACGCGCGCGCGCGCGCGCGCGCGTGTGTGTGTGTGTGTGTGTGTGTGTGTGTGTGTGTGTACGTGTGCTTGCATGCGTACGCTGTTTTACGTATACAATGCGTATCTTTGATATTCAAAGCATTTTAGTGTTATGGCAGAGGTATTTATGTGTGGATAAATAATGCATGAAAGGGAAGCAGTGGTTGGGAAGGGAGTGAGACAGGGTTGTAGCCTCTCCCTGATGTTATTCAATCTGTATATTGAGCAAGCAGAGACGGAAACAAAAGAAAAATTCGGAGTAGGTATTAAAATCCATGGAGATGAAATAAAAACTTTGAGGTTCCCCAATGACATTGTAATTCTGTCAGAGACAGCAAAGGACTTGGAAGAGCAGTAGAATGGAATGGACAGTGTCTTGAAAGGAGAATAAAAGGTGAATATCAACAAAAGCAAAACGAGGATAACGGAATGTAGTCGAATTAAGTCGGGTGATGTTGAGGGTATTATATTGGGAAATGAGACACTTAAAGCAGTAAAGGAGTTTTGCTATTTGGGGAGCAAAATAACTGATGATGGCCGAAGTAGAGAGGATATAAAATGTAGACTGGCAATGGCAAGGAAATCGTTTCTGAAGAAGAGAAATTTGTTAACATCGAGTATAGATTTAAGTGTCAGGAAGTTGTTTCTCAAAGTATTTATATGGAGTGTAGCCATGTATCGAAGTGAAACATGGACGATAAATAGTTTAGACAAGAAGATAATAGAAGCTTTCGAAATGTGGTGCTACAGAAGAATGCTGAGGATTAGATGGGTAGATCACATAACTAGTGAGGAGGTATTGAATAGAATTGGGGAGAAGAGGAATTTGTGGCACAACTTGACAAGAAGAAGGGACCGATTGGAAGGACATATTCTGAGGCATCAAGGGATCACCAATTTAGTACTGGAGGGCAGCGTGGAGGGTAAACATCGTAGAGGGAGACCAAGAGATGAATACACCAAGCAGATTCAGAAGGATGTAGGTTGCAGTAGGTACTGGGAAATGAAGAAGCTTTCACAGGATAGAGTAGCATGGAGAGCTGCATCAAACCAGTCTCAGTAGTGAAGACCTCAACAACAACAAATAATGCATTACTTCGACCTTTGGTTCGCTTTAAAATTGAGCTAGAGGTAAAAGAGAGAATATTTGGAAATTTGTGGTTAGGTTCTATAGGATCAAACTGCTGAAGTCATCGGTTTCTAGGCTTACACTCTAACTAAACTATCTTAAACCGACCTACGCTAAAGAAAACATATACACCAATGCCTGAGGGAGGACTCGAACCTCCGACGGGAGGAGCGGTGCGATCCGTGACAAGTCGCCTAGACCTCGCGGAAAGAGAGAAATGGCTACATTATCAAGTTGTGTTTAAACAGTATAGAACTTTTTTATGTATGAAATACAGAAAGAACACATGTTTGTAAGGAGTACAGAATTTTTGACACACAGAAACGCCATTTTTCACGTATGTAATTCAATCACTTTAACATTACACCACGTTTGTATAGGTAAATGATGCATAACTTTGACCTTGTCTTCACTTTAATACTAATTCAGAGGTAGGTGACCTTTACGGAAATAATGGGTATCTTTGATTTTAAACTTTGGGCACCGTAATTTTTACTTCATATCTGGCACATCATTTCAGTAGTACGTTCTGATCGTTTGGCAAGTGGAAAGGGAGAGGCTACAAAACACACTTATTAAAAAACTAAAAACCCGCCTCGATTGCGAAAAAAGCATCTAGTGTTAACCCAGGTTTTGTGCTTTTTTCGCAATCGAGGCGGGTTTTTAGTTTTTTAATATATTAACCAACGATTGCTGACGCGCTGCGACGTTGAAGGTTACAAAACACACTATTCGTCTGTTTTCATCATCACATATTTTAATACTACGCTATGATTCGCTGCAGATAAGACAGAGGGGTGAATGAGCATGATGCGATGTGTACGTCAGAAACATTGTTGTTTCACACAATTTTTACGCAAAATTTTAATATTACACTCTGAAGGATTGGTGTTTCACATTTATCATTGACACATTTTGGCTATTTTCACAATCTAAGGTTTTTTAATGCTGCGCTGTGACTGGCTGGATATAAGGAGGAGAGAGATTTCCTAATATTCTACTAGCCCAGTTCGGCTATTTTCTTATAGTATACTGTGCTATAACTGGCTAGAGGTAACGGGGGTGTGGCTTTGCAGCTATAAAGATGATGATGTGACTGATAAGGGCCATAACACTGCTATTACTTTTTGCTTCAGAAAAAATTGTTTAGAAAACACTCTTCAAAAAAAGACCAGCAAAAAAAAAAATACATTTAAAAGACCGATTAACACAGAACGATCATGTGTCAGACGCTGTCGCAGTTAAAGGTCGCTGCTAGACTGCAATCTGGGAGTAGTGGAGTGTTTTATTTCCACTGCAGTAAGGACTACACAGATACCCAAATGACGTGGGCAGGAACAAACCTGGAACACTAAAAACAGATGAACATAGGATACTTGCGCCATTAAATCGCTGTAAGGTAGAGAGCGAATAGTAAGGGAGGAGTGATGACAAAATACTCAAGGAGACGAGGAGAAAACCCAATGTGTGAAACAGAAGCTTTTTGTTTCTTTATTCAAAGACGTATTAAATTTGCAACCCCGGTAACGCTGCAAAAACATGAAATTTTTCTTGTTTTCCATGCAAAGGAAGAAGACACGCTTATATTTATAGATTGGAAGGTGTGCAGGTTAGAAAATTTAGTACGTGGAGCTGTGGCAGTAACAATTGACCTAACATGGATGGGCATCAGGTCGAGCTGAGCTCATCATTAACAGTGGTGGTTTGCCAGGCTTTCGGCAAGCCACGACAAAAAATTGTCATCGCTTGAGAGGCTTGGAGAGCGTGCTGGCTCGGCCATTAATAAAACACCTTCTGTAAAAATTTTGGTCAGGACAGCAATAGCAACAGACGATATTGCGCTATCTTGTTGAAAGATAATGCCATGTGGTCCTCGAAGATAAGCAGCGGCCTTAACGAGTCCGAGACATAAGGGCTGATGTCCAAAGTACGGCCTTCACAAGTCAGAGACATGAAGGATGATGTACAAATTACGGGCTATATGAACCAAATATCTTCACCTTGAGTATTCAGACGCAAACAATCCATCAGACAAGGTGGTGTGCCAGTAGAACGATGGCGAATGGAATCCGACAACGTCCATTCTCTTTGGAGATTACAGACTCGGATGGACGTGCGTTCTGGAACTGTGTACGTAACAAAAATTCTGGAAAGCGGAGCGATGCCTGTGGTGATGTCCAGTGTTGATCGTTGGACGGACCATCGTCGCAGCGCCTTTCTTTGCTGCCACGTCATTGGAAATCGCAACAAAGGTCACCTTCCCGATACTCTGTGGTGTTAGAAAGGTCATCGTCTTCTCCATGTGGATACTTGTCAGAGTGCAAGAAAGCCGATTCGGTGACTCAGCTGATTCATGTGAAACGGTTTCCGACGTAATTGTGGCTGCAATGCGGGAATTAACAGACTTTGAAAGCGAAATGGTAGTTGCGCATTCAATTTCGGAAATCGTTAGGGGGTTAAATATTCAGAGGTGCAGTGTAAAGAGTGTGCCAAGAATATCAAATTTCAAGCATTACCTCTCACCACGGGCAAAAATTAACGACCAAGAGCAGTGGCGTTGGTATAGAGTTGTCGGCGCTAACAAGCAAGCACCACTGCGAGAGTTAACCGCAGAAATCGATGTGGGACGTACGAGCGAACATACCCCTACGATAGTAAGGCGAAATTTGGCGATAATGGGCTATGGCAGCAGATGACCGACGCGAGTGCCTTTGTTAACAGCACGACTTTGCCTGCTGCGCCTCTACTGGGCTGGTGACGATAGCGGTTGGACCCTAAATGAAAGAAGACCAGTGTTCTGGTCGGATGAGTCCAGATTTCAGTTGGTAAGAGCAAATGTGGCACAAACCTCACGAAGCCATGGCTGATGGTGGCTTCATAATAGTGAGGGTTGTGTTTACATGGACTGTACTGGATCCTCTGGTCCAATTGAACTGATCATTGATTGTAAATATGTTTGGGTACTTGGAGACCATACGCAGCCATTCATGGACTTCAAGTTCCGAAGCAACGAGGGAATTGCCAGCGGGTCACAACTGTTCGCGACTGGTCTGAAGAACATTCTGGACAATTCAAGAGAATGATAGCCATCCAAATCGCCCTATATTAATCCCGTCGAACATTTATCGGACTTAATCGAGAGGTCAGATCGTGTACAAAATTCTGCACCGGCAACACTTCCGCAAATTATGGGCGGCTGCAGGGGCAGCATGGCTCATTATTTCTGCCGGTCGCTGTGGCCGAGCGGTTCTGGGCGCTTCAGTCGGGAACCGCGCGCCTGCAACGGTCGCAGGTTCGAATCCTGCCTCGGGCATATATGTGTGTGATGTCCTTACGTTAGTTAGGTTTAAGTAGTTCTAAGTCTAGGGGACTGGTGACCTCAGATGTTAAGTCCCACAATGCTTGGAACTATTTGAACCATCAGTATTTCTGGAGGAGACTTCCAACGACTTGCACGACACCGGGCAAAAGGAGTCCGACACAGCATTACGAGGTATTCCATGGAGATCCTGCAGGGTGTTATGAGTGGCTCTCCCGAACCTAACAATTCCATGTTCCATGACAGTATTCTGTAACCGACCAACGCGAGCAGCATTACCCCAGAAAAATAGACTGTATTCTCGAAAAACCATGTGTCTTCCGCAGATTCCACCAAGTACTAGTGGATTATCGTCAACCATAGATAGGAACAACAGGATCTTTCAGAAACAAAAACTAAATTAAATTATTAAATGAGAAACCCGCTGCTTAAATAGAGAATATACGGTTGCGCTGAACTGCTAAAGATATACATAGTTTGTAAAGCATGTAGTAAATTTGATCATAATTTGACCTTTATTAAATGCCAGCTGCAGTGTACTGCAGTTTTCGTGGTCGGCAGGGTAGATTCATTAAAACACACTGAGAACGGTGATTACTTGCCGGCCTGATATTGGAGCAACCCTTTCGCTCTCGCTGTGACTGGCCAGTACCAACAGTTGGCCCGGGAGAAACTCGTTCCCTAGGGCTCTCCATCTGTTGCTCGCAGTCCGTTAGAACCACTGACAGAGACGGGGGGCACGGCACGGCGAGCCCATAAAGCAGAAATCCGCGCCTCGTAAAGCAAGTGCGAGGCGGCCGAGCCGAGTCACACAGGCTGCGCTTAGGCCGACTCTGCTAGGCACGGGACGGGTCGGGCCCAGCTCCCCGAGGCGTGTGCTGGACACGTGCATCCGTCTTGCGGTCTCCGGCCTGCGGTGGTCGGCTTCACGTAACTGTATTTCGTTGACCCGCATTTCTGCCGGCAGGCCATTCTCTGAATACATCCAGTCACGCCTCCAGGTGTATGTCGGATGCTGTTACGATCTTTGGCAATGACTTTCCTATGGGCCCATCTATTGTGTGTCACATGGGTAAGGTTACGACTCTGCTAATATCAGTATCGGGGTTGCAGATACAGGAGTTTTAATCTATAAATACTAGATGTGTGACAAAAGTTATGAGACTGATTTTTTTATCTGCCAAAGTTTTTTGTTTCAAACAACAATATTGTCCTCTTCAAGGAAGTTCCTTTCGGTAGATATACACCGGTGGAGTCGTCGTTTTCAGTCTCGGTAGCAGTGCTGAAAGTATTCAACTAGTAGTGCCTTTAACAACTCGCTGACATTATTTTCAATTACCGGCAAATTTCACTGGCATCGATTTGTTGTAGAATTTTGGAACATATTTTGTGTTCAGACATAACGACCTTTCTAGACTCTGAGAAGCTCATCTGCAGAAACCAGCACGGTTTTAGGAAACAGCGCTTAAGCGAGACACAACTGGCTCTCTTTGTACATGATATACAACAGGCCCTAGATACCGGCTCCCATATTGATGCCATATTTCCCGACTTTAGAAAGGCGTTCGACTCAGTTCCGCACTGTCGCTTGCTACAAAAAGTGCGCGCGTACGGTCTATCCAATGACATATGCGGTTGGATAGAAAGTTTTCTAACAGACAGGGAGCAGTATGTCGTCCTGAACTGGGTAACTTCAACAGAAACAAGAGTAACTTCAGGTGTGCCCCAGGACAGCGTAATAGGTCCTTTGCTTTTTACGATTTACACAAACGATCTGGTTGATGGTATTGACAGCGGCCTTAAACTGTTTGCCGATGATGCTGTAGTCTACAGGAAAGTAGTATCAAACGAAAATTGTGAACAAATCAATGAGGATTTTCAGAAAATAAATGCGTGGTGTAATGACTGACAGTTATCTCTCAGTATTAGTAAGTGTAACCTACTGCTTGTAGCAAGGCGAAAATCCCCATTAATGTATGAGTACAAAATAATTGATCAGTCTTTGGCAGCGGTAACATCAGTCAAGTATCTGGGTGTGACTATTCGAAATGATCTCAAATGGAATGATCAGATTACACAAATAACGGGTAAGGCGAACTCTAGATTGCGGTTTATTGGTGAAATCCTGAAGAGATGCAGTCCTTCAACAAAGGAAATAGCTTACAATACGGTTAGTTCGTCCAGTCTTAGAGTATTGTTCGTCTGTATGGGACCCTTACCAGTTGGGTCTCATTCAAGAGATTGAGGAGGTCCAAAAAAGAGATGCAAGATTCGTTACTGGTGCATTTGGTCATCGCGAGAGCATTACAAATCTCATAGAAAGTTTGAAGTGGGACACACTTGCAGATAGACGACGCGCTAAACAGAAGGGGCTGCTCACTAAATTCCGAAATCCAATCTTCACCGAGGATATAGAGCATATATTATTACCACCAACTTTCAAATCGCGTAATGCTCATCATTCAAAGATAAGGGAAATTAGAGCTGGTACTGGGGCGTTCAGACAGTCGTTTTTCCCTCGCGCGATCCGTGAGTGGAACAGAGAGGGAAGGGGGAGGGGGGGGGGGAGGGGGGGGAATATGACTTTGGCGCGAATTGTGCCCTCCGCCACACACCGCTTGGTGGCTAGCGGAGTATATATGTAGATGTAGATGTAGAGTGTTTTCCAGAGATCGATAATAACACCCTTGTAAGACCTTTTTCAATTTACGAAAAGGAAAAAGTCACAAGATGTCATATCAGGTGAATA
The DNA here is from genome assembly GCF_021461395.2 of Schistocerca americana. NCBI lineage: Eukaryota > Metazoa > Arthropoda > Insecta > Orthoptera > Acrididae > Schistocerca > Schistocerca americana. The sequence continues at coordinate 515,362,821 of NC_060120.1, read as the reverse complement.
GGGTGACTATGGAAGAATAGGAGTGTCTTTTGAGGTTAAAAATTCCCTGACGGATGTGGCCTTGTGACATGGGGCATCATGATGTTTGCAGTGTCCGGTCTCAGTAAATTCTCCCTTTTCCTGTGTCTTTCATGGAAATCTTTGTAAAACACTTGGTTGACAGTTTGTTTTGGAGGAACAATTTCCTTATGCTCCGGAACCCCTACGGTCACAAGAAGCAAATCAGCAATGTTTTGACCTTTGATTCGTTCATTCGAGTTTTTCCGGTCGAGGAGATTTCTCAGTGTGACATTCCTTACGCTGTCGCTTAGTCCCAGGATTGTACCGAAAAATCCAGAATTCATCACTTGCGATCACACGACTGAACCATTCGCGTCAATGGCAATCCTCTCAAGAAGATCAACGTAGATGTTTCTTCCATTGTCCTCCTGCTCAGTTGAGAGGATTTTCCTTTGGCACAAACCTTTTGCATATGCAGATCTTCGATCAAAATTTGATGTAAGTGGAAAATGTTTAACTTCGTCACTCATATACTCTTTGTTAAAGGTCGGTCTTATCTCAGAAGAGCAGGCACACCTTTGAAGTTCTCGTCGATTTTTGAAGTCGTCGGTCTCCCAGAGCAAGGTTCTTCTGCAACGTGCTCTTGATGTTCCACAAATGATTTGTGCCAGCGAAAAACTTATGCGCTTGATAAGTAATGTTCCCCATAGGCCTGTTTCAATTTTCACAGGTCACAATCATGGATTCCACAAGTTTAACACAAAACTTGGTGGCGTAACGTTGCTTTAAATTCCACTGTTCCAATTTCGTAACACACAACAAAAACACAACTTCAGTGATGGTGCTCTCAAAAATCTCGTGATGGCTGTACGGAGCTGAGACTCTGACTGAGCATCTGGAAGGGATGAAAACACCGGTCCACACAAGCAGAGCAATACAGCGTTGCAGATCACTCGCATTGTTGTCAATGACATTTCTTTTCTCACACACCTCGTATGTCCAATACGTCTTTTCACGCTTTTGTGTGACGGAAACGTGATAGGAAATGACGGCATACCAGAAGCTATGACATTCAGCTCAGCAAGTACATTACCGAAAACATCATTTGACAGATGGAATTACGAATCTTTCCGAGGATTTGTTCAGCTCTGAGAAAAATACATGGGCCGAGATCATCTCCACCGAACACGTAAAAATTGAGAAAAATCACAAACATAAATAACGACCAACCTTATTGAACAAATATAAAGAAACTCAACAGCACTACCTAAGTATTTTGAGTATTTTGGAGAATCGTTGTGCACTTCACTGTTGACAGTTCAGACTTTTTCATTCGAGCGCACATCCGGTTTTTAATAGCTGTAAGTCGTTTGAGTCAGGTGAAGGTAGTTGGTGGGAGGTGAAGAAGTGGAGTTACGTGGATCAGTGATTGATACGGAAAAAAATATTAATATGGAGTGAGTGAAGCAGGAGAATGTGATGAGAGCAATAATATTAATTAGTAATATGGGTGAAATGATTATGATAGCGATTTATTATCGAATAATGGTGTAATTAACAGCATCTCACATGGTTATAGTTAACAATCGCCTGTGAATAATAAAAGACAACAAAAGTCATACAGAATTCTTAAATAAATTTCTTGGACTACAACCCATAATGACGCTAACAACAGTGAAAACGGTGTTCTAACAGTAGTAACGAGTGCGAGTGCGAGTGGAAAGCGCAAGGTTGGAATGCTTATCAAAGAAAAAGTTACTCTATTTCCAAACATTCCCTCTTCTCGACCACATGTGAGTTTAACTCCATAATTCCGATTGCTTGAGTTTAACTAGTGACGAATAATATTTTTTAAATATAGAACACAAGGGGCTCTAGTAGCTTACAATATGTTGATGCTCCAGTAGGTAGCAGTCCTTCCAGGAGCTAGTCTCGACTCTTCTGGAGGAAAAAAGGATGTTTCAAAATTAAATAAACGATGAAGCAAAGGAAGACTGGGCTTAACCTCCCGTCGACATCGAAGACATTAGACACGAAGCACAAGCACGGATTCCGTCAAGGATGAGGAAAGAAATCGGCAGTGCCCTTTCAAAGGAACCATCCCGGCATTTCCCTGTAGCGATTTGGGGAAATCACGGGAAACCTAAATCTCAATGGCTGGACACGGATTTCAACTGTCGCCTCCCGAATGCGAGTCCATCGTTCTATCTACTGTGCTACCTCGCTCCGTAAATAAAAGGTGGAGGAATTCAATTACAATTTCTGTTCTTCGGAGGCTGCTGCTGCTGCGAATCCACGAACGCCAAGACTGGCATATTCGATATGAAAACGACATTATCTGCAGTGACTCGTTAATAGCTGAATACATTTTTCGTAAGTGATTCAAGAGCTGTACAAAATGTTTTCTAGGCATGTCAACTCACATTTCGTGTTATGTGTTCTGACGGTTCATAGACTATTGCAGCAACATAAAGAGTCATGGTTAGTTTGAAAAAAGTGAGAATTAAGGTATTTATTAAGCTATAAGTAGCACTGTGTACCGAAATAAAATTAGGCTACTAGTACCAATGTCGCGAAAATAAACACCAATGAAATAATTACCCTAATGCTACTAACAACATTATTTTGGAGATTTAACGTTTCCACTGTTAGTAAGGACTGTAGATTGCAAAAATAGTTCCGTATTTTACGCACTATAAGACGCTATGAACTGAAAGATGCTGCTTAATTTTTAAGCATATTTTTTAAAATGTAACATTGTTACCATTTTTACTATTAGATTGCAAAGCCAGAATAAAAAAAAAAAGTTCTTCGTTTCTAAAACCGAAGTGACCTTTAAAATCCCTGAAAATTGCCATCTGAACTTTCTACTTCTTCTTCCTCTTCGTCGTCTTCTTTGTCTTCTTTATGTATAAGATTGTTTTCACTGTCTTAGAGAGCGTTAATTATGTCTTCTCTCACTCTAGACCACGATCGTTCTGTCCACTGACACATTCGTTTGATTGCAAGTCGTTTGAAAAATCCCTTCGGTGTGAATTCATCTTGGGTTTCATCCACCATCCATTTGTTCTATTCTTCTCTCATACACAAGTTAAACGTGTTATTCGTCGAGACGTTCCAATTGTGACGTAATTCCTTCTAGAATAGCTGCAAAAATCTGTATTTCCCTGTCTCAATTTCTCTTTCACAGAATTTTCCACATGACTACTAAACTGATCTAGCACAAGAGAAGAACTGTTCTTCAGTAAAACAACTTTCCTTCTCTGACACGCTCTGTTAATACAAAATTTCGTACCAGTCTCGTCCATCCACCCCTGGCGGTATTTCGGAAAGTTTTGGCATTATTTTGGGCTTGAAAATGATCATTAGATAAAGTTTAGTACCGTCAGCACAATATGAAAGGACAACAGTGTCGTGCACTTTTTCGTGTCCGCTTGTTTTTATGCATACCGTTTTAGCACCTTTCATGGCAACAGTTACGTTACTCGGCACATAAAATGTCAGAGGAATTTCGTCCATATTCGCTATTTTCCTTTGTTCCACACTGGTTTTCTTTCGACATTTAGTAAAAAAGCCATGGAAAGACCCCATTTTCTCTTCACTCTCTTGTGGTACATTCTGAGAAATACTAAGTCCATGAGGTTTTATAATCCTGCAGCACCAATCAACCCCACCCACAAAGTCTGTTAAGTTCCACTGCAGCGATAGCTTACTAACGTGTATTAGAATCATTTTTATATTAATTCCGCTGCCATTTTGACGGTGTCCTTAAATCCATTTCAGTACATCATCTCTTAGTTTTGGCCATTTTGCATTCAGTCCTCTATTTGCACATTTAGTCTTCTTCCTTTTTTAAAAGCACTTCTTTACTAGCCCGCCAACCGCGGATGATTTCTTATGTTGGTGGAGGGTCAAAATGTCGCCAAGCTGCTCAGTTTCTATATTATTCCGCATATGCTATTACTTGCAGTTCATAGCCGCATCATATGAGTACCAATCTTGGGCATTAATTAACGCTTCAGCTGTATTTGGTCTTTTGTACTATATCACTACTGGTTTCGTGGCGCTAAAAGCCAAATGTTCAGATGAACATGTAATTAAAACTTCATACACCTGAAGATGTGGCCTTCAGCTCCACGTAACCCAAATAAAGCCAAAGCGGTTATGAATACCCTAGATGAATACTTATAATTTGGTTGCCCCACCTACTATTTTACCAAAATAGGTACTAACAAAAATATTGTACTGTTACCGATAACACAAATCACTTTCGATTCAAGTTACTGGCACAGTAGACTGCAGTGAGGCATGATAGGCTACACAGTGCCATGGGTTCGTGATGGTGTGGCGGGAGAGAGACTGTGTGAGCAAGCTTTTGAATCCTCGCAACTGATGTTCTTCGCATCGGTGAACTGCTTTTGCTACTTGAGTCCAATGTTGCCAGATAGAGACAGGTTTCCCGCGGCATCGAATATATGACGATTTTTGGGACAGGCTGGAATTTTAAATCAAACAATGGTCATTTTTATATAAATTTAGAATATTAGACGCACCTGAATTTTAGAGGCAATTTTTGAAGAAAAAAGTGCGTCTTATAATTAGTAGAATAAGGTAACTAAATCACGGTTTATTTGTTACATACGATTTATTAAGGTAACTTGAAATTTCATTTCGTTTACTTTAAGAAAATATTAATCATCCATACAGGCTGTGAGCGCTAACTAACACTTAATCATGAAATTGAAAACTTAACCGCTGAAAAAGAACTGGACGTTGTCGCTCTAGTCATAATAATTTAACTGCAGTACGCATGTCATGTTAATGGAAAATCGCGGGATCAGTAACAGGCCTTAGTTGTTGTCTTATACAGGGTGTTACAAATAGGTACGGCCAAACTTTCAGGAAACATTCCTCACACACAAATAAAGAAAAGATGTTATGTGGACATGTGTACGGAAACGCTTCATTTCCATGTTAGAGCTCATTTTAGTTTCGTCAGTACGTACTGTACTTCCTTTGATTCACCGCCATGATTTCATACGGGATACTCTACCTGTGCTGCTAGAACATGTGCCTTTACAAGTACGACACAACATGTGGTTAATGCACGATGGAGCTCCTGCACATTTCAGTCGAAGTGTTCGTACGCTTCTCAACAACAGATTCGGTGACCGATGGATTGATAGAGGCGGGCCAGTTCCATGGCCTCCACGCTCTCCTGACATCAACCCTCTTGACTTTCATTTATGGGGGCATTTGAAAGCTCTTGTCTACGCAACCCCGGTACCAAATGTAGAGACTCTTCGTGCTCGTATTGTGGACGGCTGTGATACAATACGCCATTCTCCAGGGCTGCATCAGCGCATCAGGGATTCCATGCGACGGAAGGTGGATGCATGTGTCCTCGCTAACAGAGGACATTTTGAACTTTTCCTGTAACAAAGTGTTTGAAGTCACGCTGGTACGTTCTGTTGCTGTGTGTTTCCATTTCGTGATTAATGTGATTTGAAGAGAAGTAATAAAATGAGCACTAACATGGAAAGTTTGCGTTTCCGGACACATGTCCACATAACACATTTTTGTGACACCCTGTATAATGGACGATAAAGAAGTTTCCGTTTCATGGCGTAGCAGCAACATATATGAATGTAGCGTGACTCTTATGCGGGTATATAAGCACCGACATGTAGGCAAGTGAACAGTGTACCATTCGTATCTTGGTGACGTGCGTGCAGTAAATGCGGAAGCGTAAACTATGACGACGATACTACAAAATCCATCCATACATGACGGACGTGCTATGACTGCCGAAGCATAAACACCGGCAAATATCTATCGCAGAATGAAGAATGTGTATGAGGCAGCATGTCTCTAGAAAAGCACCGTTGTGGAATGGTGCACCAGGCACTGTGGTAGCGCACGTCCTTTTATTGCAAATGTCGTAAGGCAGAAGTAACCCCATTGGGAGACACTCGAGTAATCGCCCTAAAGCCCTGGTCTCCCACCATGCGATTATCACGCCCGATCCTTTAAAAAACGCGCTGAAGGGTCGACGGTTGATGTCGGACGAGGTTCTGTAGCGGACTTCTTGACGCAGCAGGACACGGTGTTTTACCAGACGTTTATGTTCAAGCTGGTGTATCGCTGGGATTATTGCCACAATGCTTACAGAGATTTCTCCTGACATTTTCTAGGATGTATGGCCTTGGAACGGAAACTTTTTAATTGCCCTTTACAGTGTTCTTTAATAACTTTCTTTCGGGACGACGCTTAAGCGTGGTTACATTTTTGAACATCGACTGAAGGTTCTTATTTATATTATCATCCAGTAGTTATCGAAAATTAAATATAAATTTAGTGAGTTTAACAATAACACAAATCTTCGTTACCAGAGGAGCACATTGGGAACAGGTTTACTGCGTAAAAAGTCACTTTACACTACTGGCCATTAAAATTGCTGCACCAAGAAGAAATGCAGATGATAAACGGGTATTCATTGGACAAGTATATGATACTAGAACTGACATGTGATTACATTTTCACGCAATTTGGATGCATAGATCCTGAGAAATCAATACCCAGAACAACCATCTCTGGCCGTAATAACGGCCTCGATACACCTGGGCATTGAGTCAAACAGAGCTTGGATGGCGTGTACAGGTACAGCTGCCCGTGCAGCTTCAACACGACACCACAGTTCATCAAGAGTAGTGACTGGCGTATTGTGACGAGCCAGTTGCTCGGCCACCACTGACCAGACGTTTTCAATTGGTGAGAGATCTGGAGAATGTGCTGACCAGGGCAGCAGTCGAACATTTTCTGTATCCAGAAAGGTCCGTACAGGACGTGCAACATGCTGTCGTGCATTATTCTGCTGAAATGTAGGGTTCTGCGGGGATTGAATGAAGGGTAGAGCCACTGGTCGTAACACATCTGAAATGTAGAGTCCACCGTACAACGTGCCGTCAATGCGAACAAGAGGTGACCGAGACGTGTAACCAATGGCACCCCATACCACCACGCCGGGTGATACGTCAGTATGGCGATGACGAATACATGTTTCCAATGTGCGTTCACCACGATGTCGCCAAACACGGATGCGACCATCATGATGCTGTAAACAGAACCTGGATTCTTCCGAAACATGACGTTTTGCCATTCGTGCACCCAGGTTCGTCGTTGCGTACACCATCGCAGGTGCTCCTGTCTGTGATGCAGCGTCAAGGGTAACTGCAGCCATGGTCTCCGAGCTGATAGTCCATGTTGCTGCAAACGTCGTCGAACTGTTCGTGCAGATGGTTGTTGTCTTGTAAACGTCCCCATCTGTTGACTCAGGGATCGAGACGTGGCTGCACGATACGTTACAGCCATGTGGATAAGATTCCATATTCTGCTAACAGTCATTGGATCTCGACCAACGCGAGCAGCAATGTCGCGATACGATAAACCGCAATCGCGATAGGCTACAATCCGACCTTTATCACAGTCGGAAAGGTGATGGTACGCATTTCTCCTCCTTACACGAGGCATCACAATTACGTTTCACCAGGCAACACCGGTCAACTGCTGTTTGTGTATGAGAAATCGGTTGGAAACTTTGCTCATGTCAGCACATTGTAGGTGTCGCCACCGGCGCCAACCTTGTGTGAATGCTCTGAAAAGCTAATCATTTGCATATCATAGAATCTTCTTCCTGTCGGTTAAATTTCGCGACTGTACCACGTAAGCTACTCGGTGTAGCAATTTTCATGGCCAGGAGTGTACTTGTGTATGGCGGAACAGAGTGACAGATCTCTCTAGCATCGACAATGGCCACAAATGTGAAATCCAGATACATAAGTGATTTTTAAAAATAAGAGGGAGTGAGCACATAGGAAACAATGATGCTGACCGGCTGTCGACATGAGCGCCCGTGGAAACTTGTTGAAGGACGATGAAACCACGAGCACGCTACAAGGTGTTGGACGCCCGCCCTTCTTCACAAACGTATAGACCGAAGGCTTGCAGGACAGGCGGTGATATATGACAGTACTGACAACAGAATATATTATTGTAGGAGGCACAAGTATTTAAGAGCACATCGCCCAGCGCAAATTGTTGACTAAGTGTCTCTGCAACAATGACCCATACTTGTTCCCATGTTGGCGCAATAACATCACCAATTACGATAATTGTAGGCATGGGTTCGTCGAGACAGAAGCGTGGACAAACGGAAACTTGTAACCTAGTCGGACGAATCACTTTTGTCACACTATGTGGAACGACTGCTCAAAACATGCACCGCCCCGCGGATGAAGGCGAGTGGCGGCAGTATTATGCTGTTGGATAAATTCATCTAGGATCTTATGGGATCTGTGGTAGTAATCGAAAGCACGATGACGGCTGTGGAATACCTTCAGCCTTTTATGATTGATGACTTACCGACGGCGATGGCACTTTCCATATCATATGACGAGGTGCGACCTACGGTTGGGAACATGATGATGAACTGATGTCTTGGCAAGCTAATTCGCTCGGTCTGAATCCGATGGAACACAGTTGGGATTCTATCGGGCTGCAGGTCTCGCGTACCAAACGCCAGCCCAGTTTACTGCAATTACGGAACAAGTGGAAACAAATTCAGTGCTATGCACCCCTTTAAACTTGCCACGCAGAACAAATTCAGTGCTACATACCACGATAAACTAGCTACGCAGAATCTCTATTGTATTTCCTTCCTAAAGATGGACCAAGACGCTATTAAGACGGCCATAATGTATTATAGGTACCAACAGGAAACAATAAGAGTGGAAGACTAAGAACGAAATGTTGTGGTTAGAAAGAGTGCAACACAGTGATGTAGTGTCTCGCACACACTGTTCAATATATACATCGAAGAAGCAATGACGAAAATAAAAGAAAGTTCAAATGTAGGATTAAAATTAAAGGCGAAAGAATATCAATGATAAGATTCAGTCATAACATTACTATGGCTAAAAATGGTTCAAATGGTTCTGAGCACTATGGGACTTAACATATATGGTCACCAGTCCCCTAGAACTTAGAACTACTTAAACCTAGCTAACCCAAGGACATCACACAACACCCAGTCATCACGAGACGGAGAAAATCCCTGACCCCGCCGTGAATCGAACCCGGGAACCCGGGCGGGGGAAGCGAGAACGCTACCGCACGACCACGAGTGGCGGACCATGACATAACTATCCTCAGGGAAAGTGATGGCGAATTACAGATCTGTTGACTGGATGAGCAGTGTAATGAGCATAGGATATGGTTTGAGAGTAAATCGATGGAAGACGAAAGTAATTAGAAGTATCATAAATGAGGACAAAGAGAAACTTAATATCGGAATTGGTGATCGCGAAGTAAATGAAGTTAAGGACTTCTGCCGTTAAGGAATTCTCTATCTAGGTAGCACTAGGCAGCACGATCTCCCTTGACAGATGGAGAAAGGAGGAAATAAGAAGCAGACTAGCTCTACCAGAAAGGGAATTACTGGCCAAGAGAAGCCTACTATTATCAAAGTTAAGCCATAATTTGAAGAAGAATTTTCTGCGAATATTCGTTTGGAGCACAGCATTGTACGGTAGTGAAACATAGGGAAAATCGGAACAGAAGAGACTCAAAGATTTCATGATGTGGTGCTCCCGAAAAATGTTGAAAGTTAAGGGGACTTATAAGGTAAGGAATAAGGAAGTTCTCCGCTGAATCAGCGAAGAAAGGAGTGTAAGGGGAAACACTTACAAGAAGGAAGAGCAGGACGATAGGACATCTGTTAAGACATCATGGAATGACTTCCATGATACTAGAGAGAGCTGCAGAGGGTAAAAATTGCTGAAGGAGACAGCGATTGAAATATATTCAGGAAATAATTCGGGACGTAGGTTGCAAGTGCTACTCTGAGATGAAATGTTTGGCAGAGGAGAGGAATTTGTGGTGGGCCTTATCAACCCAGTCAACTATAAAAAAAGTGTTTCGGCGCATCAGTGTAACAGCTCTTACTGGTTCCCCGGTAAGAATACGACAGACTGTGAAGAAGACAGTGTTTTGGTTTTCCACAACTTATGGATTACTCAACTGTTTAGTTCAGTATGTTTATTTTGATCCACATAAACCTGTCTTATCTTTCTTTGTTGACTTACTTGCTTAACAGACTCGCTATTGAATTGAAAAGAACAACCACTTGACCTACCTTTCGATGTTGTCGCAGTTGCTTAACAAATTATTAATTAAATCAGAAGGGACAACACACGGACACCGTTGCCGCGTCTACCGAGCGCTTCAGCTGTACGAGGTGAACGGCGTTAGAGATACTGAACCATCTGTACTGTCTCGGCCCAAAGAACTGCGTGGAAACAGCAGCTACAGGAGAAAGTGAAATTCGATTATGTGCGCGATTAACGAGTGCGTGGCATGCGCGACTAACCGCGGTAAAGTACGTTTCTGTGTTGCTTGTCACAGCGTCAGTGGCCACTCTGTGATATCCTGGGGAGCGAAGGACGACTGTACAGTAGCTTTCATCCCTCACAGCAAACCACAGTTTCTCTCACTCTAGGCGGGATAGCTCAGTTTCACAATACATTCGACAAATTTTGTTTTCCTTGCAACTACGGAAATTTGAAAGGTAATGTACGAAGTAAGTAAGTTAGCCGAGGATATGTGACGGAAAAAGTGATAATAAGAAATTCCATCTGATATGATGAGCAGTGAAGAAGTTACCATAAACAGCAATGGAATCGAGTTTTTTATGCATGACCCCGGAAGGTACTAAAAACATTTTTAACCTAGGGCTCCTGTCTGTTTCTCTGTTTGAACACGCTAATCCCTTTCTCAGGGTTTTGACTGGTTACTTGAGCGTAGCTCGGGGCTATAGACTTTATTTCATCAAAATCGAATCACAGAATAAAAGACGTCTTAATGGTTAGTTTTACCCATGGTAACAGTACAAATGTGAAAGTAGCTCCGTGTCTTACGTTTTCACAACCAGCTGAACCGATTTCCGTGAAATTTGGCATGAGATAGCTTGAACCTGAGAAAGAATACAGGCTGCTTTAGAAAGTATGTACTACAAGAACCTTGCTGTTTTCAGGAATATTCCACGAAACAGTAGTAGTAGATATTTACTCTCTGAAGAAATAATTGACTCTTTGACGTTTGATCTTTATCATGTTTCTGGAAATGTTTTTATTGGTTGACATGTGCTACGTGATACAATTCGAAGTAATGAGTACAATAATTATACAATATTCAGTGTGTTTAATCCATACTTGCACAGAATTTGACGGCAGTGGTGGCCGAGTGGTTCTAGGCGCTACAGTCTGGAGCCGAGCGACCGCTACGGTCGCAGGTTCGAATCCTGCCTCGGGCATGGAAGTGTGTGATGTCCTTAGGTTATTTAGGTTTAAGTAGTTATAAGTTCTAGGGGACTGATGACCTTAGCAGTTCAGTCCCATAGTGCTCAGAACCATATTTTGAACCTCATCGATCATAGCAAAACTATTGATATACGAGCGCAACTGCGGGAAGCAACTAGCGATAAATATTATGATACAAATCATCTCAGTTTACCCTTTTCAAATAATTATAATGTAACGACAACGCAGTTTAAAGAAAGTAATCATGAGGTCATGTTAACACTTGATTTATATTACATTGAGACTTAAGAAATTAAGTTACACACGTATCAATTTCTAGCCCAGCTCTAGTGAAAGGATGCCAATAATTGACCAAGGCAGCACACACGTGTGCGATGCTGAACTACCATACGGTCCAGATATTGCGTCGTGCGATTACCATCTTTTCGAGAAGGTGAAAGAACACCTGGGAAGCAAAGAAATTTTCCAGCGATGACTTTCACTCAGTAATTCTCGAGTTATTCTGTGACAAGGAGCAAATTTCTGTCATCGAGTACTTAAACAATTGGTAGAACGCTCTGACCGTTATTTGCAGAGTCTTGGTGACTATTTTGAAAAATACTGTCATGATTCTATGTCACCTTTAAGTGTAGTAAAAGTTATTTGGCCATGTATAATAAAGTGTAATTTGCTTTCTGAAGTACGCTCGTATTTCTCAACATACATCAACCCCAACGACGCCGTCTCTTTGCCAGCTCGAGAAATTTTCTCCTTGGCATAGTATAAATATGTGTACTGAGACAAATATCCGCAAGTCGCTACAGAAATGCTTGTAAACTAGTCAACGTACAAGTAGTGACAATTAAAACAGTACGCACAGAAAACTACTTTGACTTATGTAGCATGAGATAACTGACACACACCGTATCTGTACCAAAAATTGTTAGTTGAATCGCGGAAAGAGACTTGTATTAAGATTAATGCAATTGATAGGAATGAGAGGGCGGTTCGGGATTGGTGAAGGTAGATGGAATTTCTTTGGAATTAACGACACTTCTAAAACCTTTAGAACGGAACAGTTTGGATACAATGATCATTGAGTGGAAAGCCACTGGGCTATAGATTTACAGAACATTTATTTACATCATTTAAGGAGCATACACTGGAGCAGAGCATTCAACAGGATTGTTTGTATCGTGATTCCAAATCATGATTTGTTTCACTCAAGTAAAAAAAAAAAAAAAAACCAGTTAACATTACTGACTGCCGGCACTAAGCCACTTAAAAGGTTCTTAACAAAGCTAGCAAGTATTTCTTTTTAATTACTTCGAGGCACAAGCTACACATATTAAAAAAAAAAAAACAAGGTAATAAAAACATACAATAACATCTTGTCCTAAAGACATTGGTTACACCTTGAGATGTGCGAAATGTCCACCTGCTCTATTATCTTCAACGTGAGACAAAACCAACAGCCACTGGTGCACACGACTACATAATAAGTATGCACTACAAAGGCTGCACAACACCAAACGATAGTCCCTTTAAAATTTGTATTTAATTGAGCAAAATCTGCTGACTATAAACCATGGGCACTAGCCTCTTCAGCAAAGCATAGGAAAATTGAAAGACAATTTGTTCATGAGAAATAAAATTTTTACACCAAAATTGCATGAACGCGGACACTAGTCCTTCGGAATTAACGACCTAAAATTTGAATCTAAAATTTAGCAAGTTTTCCAAAATGACTTGTGGCCTAACCGTTTTAAAATTACGAGACACGTGACTAATACTGAACCAAGACAAATTACAACACACATTTTTAGAAACGGACTGTAAATGACAAACTTCGAGCACTGACCCTCCTTGACAATGTCCCCAAAGCAGCCCAAAGGCAGCGCGGGGTAGCAGAGTAGTCTAAGGCGCCTTGATACGGGTCGTGCGGCTTCCCCCGTCGGAGGTTCGAGTCATCGCTCGGGCTTGGGTTTTTGTGTTGTCTTTAGCGTAAGTTAGTTTAAGTTAGATTAAGTAGTGTGTAAGCTTAGGGACCGATAACCCTACAGTTTGGGCCCGTAAGATCTTACCACAAATTTTCAAATAAAAAAAAATCCAGCCCAATCTATGACACAATAAGGTTATTGAATCTCCGGCACCAGACAGTTTGAACTACAGGTTAATGTGTCAATTTTCCTTAAGCGCTATTACGTAAGCAACAGCAGTAAAGATGATTTCAGTTTGAAATCAACAACCACATTGAGCAACACGACAACAGTAGGTTCCTTAAAATTTAACACTGAAATGGATGCTTTGAGTTTTTTTTATTAAAGAGAATGACCTTTCAGTTTGAGCTAAACAACCCAATTAAGCAACACGACAACTGTTTCCTACTTTTAAAATTTAACCAATTAAATTTGAACTTTACATACCTGTCGGCGAATGGAATAACCGCCAAATTTACTCTTGGAAATGATAAAACAGGAATCCTTGATCACTTACTGGATCTTGAGCCGACAGCCACCTTTTCAGCACTCGGGAATCAAAATTATATTACGCATTCCGTTGCAGACGGTTACCAGCGCGTTTTGTTGTCAGGATAGAAGCCGGCCGTCGGCAAGCACAAGCCATCAGCTGATAAGGTTATCCAAGCACCACAGGGAGGTAGCAGGGTAAACTACAGGGAGCGAAAGGCCTGTTTACAGCTTGGGCAGAAACCACACGGTAATTATAACAGGGTCGTGAAAGGGAATCAGTGATCGAGAAGGGAGTGAGACAGGATTGTAGCCTATCTTCGATGTTATTCAATCTGTATATTGAGCAAGCAGTAAAGGAAACAAAAGAAAAATTTGGCGTAGGAATTAAAATACATCGAATATAAATAAAAGCTTATAGGTCTGCCGACGAGATGGTAATTCTGTCAGAGACAGCAAAGGGCCTGGAAAAAAAGTTGAACGGAATGGACAGTATCTTGAAAAAAACATATAGGATGAACATCAACAAAAGCAAAACGAGGATAATGGAATGTAGTCGAATTAAACTAGGTGATGCTGAGGGAATTAGATTAGGATATGAGAAACTTGAGGTAGTAGATGAATTTTGCTATTTGGTGAGCTAAATAACTGATGACAGTCGAAGTAGAGAGGATATAAAATGTAGATAGACTATGGCAAGGAAAGCGTTTCTGATGAAGAGAAGTACAGGTTTAAGTGTCTGGAAGTCGTTTCTGAAAGTATTTGTATGGAGTGTAGCCATGTACGGAAGCGAAACATGGGCGATAAATAGTTTAGACAAGAAGAGAACAGAAGCTTTCGAAATGTGGTGCTACAGACGAATGCTGAAGATTAGGTGGGTAGATCACGTAACTAATCCTATCTGCATTAATAAAACACTGAAGTCTGTCAACAGTAAATAATAAAGAAACTTCCCATTGGGATTAGGGAAGTAAGTAGGTAATGAGAGTAGAGTCTAATATGTTACTTCATTATAAAGGCTTCAGTAGTAGGTGGATAAGACATACATTAGATTTAGCGAGTGCAGCGAATTAGTTAAGAGGGAACCCTGGCGAGACAAGAAAAAGCACCATGAAGCGGAAAGAAGCTGAGGAGGGAATCTGGAAACTGCAAACCACCGCAATGATTTCACACCGATCAAGCGGTGAGCGCGCAAAATCCAGGTCGTTTTAACGCTCTGTCGATCACGCTGAATCCATCACTCTGACTCTCGAAAAACAACTCGTGAGACAGAGGGGCACCGCAAAAGGGCGTGATGGATGGTTGCCGCCTTAACTGTAGAAGATTTATAACGCTTCAAAACCGACATAGTCACGTAACTTCCACTAGTAACAAGCATAAACGTAGCTCATGCGGTATTTTTTAAAGCGATGGAGTCCAGAAAAACTTTCAAACGAAATAAAAATTAAATTTTAGGATCCTGTCTGCGTCGAGTCCCCACATTAATCGTTAAAAATGCGTATAAATTTCGCAGGAATTCTTTAAAATCGAAAATGCGAAGAAATTGCTATCTCGTGCCTGGGCCGAGATGTGAATCCCTAAATTACAAGTGCAGTTGTATGACACCGCCCTGTCTACGCATATAACATACTTCAGTTCATATCACTGGGTCCGAATGATCTCGTTCAGCACATCGCCATTTTAAGTGTATCCATCCAGTCACATCACCCAACGCAGACGGCGGGAAATGTTTAGATGTCAGTGGCTTGAGATGCTGATTTTCTGCTACAGATTGAATCCAGACAGGTAAACAAATAAAAAGAAGTTTTTTTTAACATGGCTATCAATCAGCGGCTGTTGTATAATACAAAATTTTGAAAAACTCAGCCCTCAGTCGCGAACACAATTAATTTGTGACCTAGGTTATGGTGTCACAAGAGACACCTTCTTCGGACTAAATGTTACAGCATAACGTACCAAAAAATACGAAAGCTGCGGTCATACGTGACAGCGTCAGATAGAATTAAAATGAAATTCAACAGAGGTGCACGCCACTAGCTGCTGCCATGTGTCCTCTGCTACAGTCAAGACAAAGTCGGACGAATGTAACGTTTTTGAACTAATTATCTTAGAAAACTGAACATTAACCTTTATTTTTTTAGACGTTGAATTTTCTGACTTGTTTTGTTCCCCTTCTAGAGTAGAAAATGTTCTTTCCGTTTTTAGACCAGTGTGTTTGGGAACACCGGTAGATGTACAACATAGCATGGCCGTGTTTTTTCTGGTGTTCTACGGTTCCTGTGTCGTGTAAAACTGAGTGCGAAATCAGCAACCCACCATGGATTGTCTTTTTCTACAGACACATTGTAAGTTACTTCTGCGATTCCGATGTGGATAAGGATAGAGGGCGTCCTTACAAGAATCCGTGACGGTTGATTAACGAGTGTATTGCTGCCATGTTTATTGCTTACGGCGGGATCCGTACATGAGTGTTGGATCAACTCTCGTCTGCATCTTGGTCAGGTATGAGCGAGGAAAGACAGAAAAATACCGAGGACACTGTTACGGCACGGTTCTGTAAAGATTCGTATCAGTCCAGATTGAAGGTCAGCGTCGAAACCACAGCCGCACTAATGGATCGGCTTTTTTCTCGTAAACTAGGAAACCTTACGCTATATAGGTCGTTAGCAGTATAATTACAACTATTTCGGTCATTGATACCTTAATGTGTACCTGCTTCAATGTGTTAGTTGTTTTTTCTCTGTATCTAACACTCATAGCGCAAAAACATAAATTATTACCTGCTGTCTTCTGGACGAATGTAACTACACCATGTGGTGGGCAGCGTCTGCTAGTAAAGGCATTCCGTTTTGCGTCCACCAATCCATACGTCAGTACCTGATCTGTTGCCCAGGTAAAAATAAACAAGAATGGTTTGCTTATGCCACTCATACCAGTACACACTGGACTCGCATTCAGGAGGACGACGGTTCAATCCCGCATCCGGTCATCCTGATTTAGGTTTTCCGCGATTTCCCTAAATCGCTCCAGGCAAATGTTGGGATGGTTGCTTTGAAAGGACACGGCCGGCTTCCTTCCCCATCCTTCCCTAATCCGATGAGACCGATGATCTCGCTGTCTGGTCTCCTCCCCCAAAAACAACCCAACCCATACTAGTAGGTACTAACCAATCAAAGACATACTAGTCGTAGCAGCCATAATTACGAGCTAGCAGATAAAGTAAATACTGATGTAATGTAGCTCAGTCCACTGCCCTCAGTAGAAATATATGCATACCCATAACACGCTTTACAGTGACTGGTAAGACTCCAGTATTTCTCGTCGCGGTCAGCTTTGTTAAAACTGCAGTTTAGTGGAGTCGCAGACAATTACTGCTAGAAATTCGAGAACAGTCTTTATTGAATCAAAAGACAGATCTTAGGAGGGCGCCAAGTGCCCCCTCTGGCCCCCATTCCCCCTGAGGTAGCCTGTGCCCCCAGTGGATTCAGGTAAACTCTTCGGAGCCCTGTGCAGTTTCTTCTGCTCTCTCATTCTATGAAGTGATTTTTTTTATATATATCTACCGAACAGGGTAAAATTTTGGAAGATTCTACAGAGATATGAGAACATCAATTGACGAATAACAGGAAAAGCTTCTGGACTACCTGTATGACCATCTAGGTCGATGGTTTCCATTGCCACTGACTGCAATCGGATGTTAACTAGGACGTCCTCCCTCAAATTAACTGAAGTGCCATAACAAAAGGAATTTTTTTCGAACGCCTTTATTTTTAAGAGACAGAAAGATAAATGGTATTTAGTTCTTGTGGGAATTACACCGCTAACATACGAATCAGTGACACAATTCGTACCGCTTGTTTCTAACAACAATTTTCATAGAAAGATGAAGGAATTCTGAGTGCACTGCGAGTGACATATACAACTCCTCAGAAAAGAAAGCTAACAGTCTACATCGACGGTAGACAATTGTTACAACATAAGCTTCTCCAGCACCACTTCTGTCACTAGCGACACTTGCTTCACCCACACCCGGCACGCCCATTAAAAATCAACCAAATTAAAATGCATGCATTATACTTGCTGTTTGGAAGTCATTTGATTGCTGGGCTCCTTATTTCTAAAGTGGCAGAAACTGAAAGACTTCACGATGACCAGTGCCACGGTAACTTATATAGTCAGTAATAGAGTCATACCAAACCGTGATAGCAGTAACAATCTTTAAACAATAACTCAGTTTCTTGATCGAAATATGACTGAATACTTTAGTTTTTACCCCTCAGAAAATTTAATTTTACCCCTTAAGGGTTAATTACCCTCAGTTCGGGACCACCACTGACCAAGGTCGTGCTATACACCTACACACTAAGTGATCAAAGTATCCGGAAACCCCCAAATTCGCGCCGGGCAGCCGCGTGTTCTATGGCGCCTTGTCACGGTCCGTGTGACTCTCCCCGTCGGAGGTTCGAGTCCTCCCTAGGGCATGGGCGTGTGTGTTGTCCATAGCGTAAGTTACTTTAAGTTAGATTAAGTAGTATGTAGGCTAAGGCACCGATGACTTTATCAGTCTAGCCCCATAAGACCTTACACAAATATCCAAATTTTACACCCCCCAAAACATACGTTTTTCATATTAGGTGCATTTTGCTGACACCTGCTGCTAGGTACTCCATATCAGCGACCTCAGTAGTCATTAGACATCGTCAGAGAGCAGAATGGGGCTGGCCCTCCGAGGAACTCGCGTACTTCGAACGTGGCCAGGTGATTAGGTGTCACTTCTGTCATACGTCTGTAAGCGAGATTTCCACACTCCCAAACATCCCTAGGTCCACTGTTTCCGATGTGATAGTGAAGTGGAAACGTGAAGGGACACTTACAGCACAAAAGCACACAGACCGACCTCGTCTGTTGACTGACAGAGACCGCCGACAGTTGAAGAGGGTCGTAATGTGTAATAGGCAGACATCTATTCAGACCATCACACAGGAATTGCAAACTGCGTCAGGATCCACTGCAACTACTATGACAGTTAGGCGAGAAGTGAGAAAACTTGGATTTCATGGTCGAGCGGCTGCTCATAAGTCACACATCAAGGCGGTAAATGCTAAACAACGCCTCGCTTGCTGTAAGGAGCATGAATTTTGGACCACTGAACAGTGGGAAAACGTTGTGTGGAGTGACGAATCACGGTACACAATGTGGCGATCCGATGGCAGGGTGTCGGTATGGGGAATGACGGGTGAACGTCATCTGCCAGCGTGTGTAGTGCCAACAATAAAATTCGGAGATGGCGGTTTTATGGTGTGGTCGTGTTTTTCATAGACGGGGCGTACACCCCCTGTTGTTTTGCGTAGCACTATCACAGCACAGGCCTACATTGATATTTTAAGCACCTTCTTGCTCCCCACTGTTGAACAGCAATTCGAGGATGGTCGCTGCATCTTTCAATACGGTCGAGTACCTGTTCATAATGCACGGCCAGTGGCAGAGTGTTTACACGACAGTAGCATCCCTGTAATGGACTGGCCTGCACAAAGTCCTGACCTGAATCCTATAAAACACCTTTGGGATGGTTTGTAACGCCGATTTCGTGCCAGGCCTCGCCGACCAACATCGATACCTCTCCTGAGTGCAGCAATCCGTTAAGAATGAGCTGCCATTCCCCAAGAAACTTTCCAGCACCTGATTGAACGTATGCCTGCGAGAGTGGAAGCTGTCATCAAGGCTAAGGGTGCGCCAAAACCATACTGAATTCCATCATTACCGAAGGAGGGCACCACGAATTTGTAAGTCATTTTCACCCAGGTGTCCTGATACTTTTGATCACATAGTGTATGTTGCTATAGAATCAAAGCAAAAAAATGGAACTTTCAACTGATGACATAATGACTGCTCAAAGATGACTATTTATTTAATTAAATATTTGAAATATGTAAGAAGCCTAACGCCTCGTACCGAGCTGATAGAGGAAGACGAGAGCTGCTAGTCGTCGGTTGCTCACACGTTTATTAATTGTACCTAAGCTCTTTCTTTGTGTTTCTTATACTCTTAGTATCTCACGACTGACGATTAACACCATCAACACAGACATTCACGGTGAGGAATGTGGAATGTCACATTGTAACTAACTAACTGATATCTGAAAATCGAAAAGAATTTTCTTTTTTTTTCATTTTCACTACAGTACTCTTAGAATAAAAGATACATGACAGGACAGTCGTTTGACTCTATACTAGAAATATGTAAAATAAATAGTTTATATCTTGATGTGTTCAATAATATTGTAACAGGTGCTTAATTTGTAATGTATGTCCCCAACCTACATCTGTAATACGATAACAATACGTGTCTTGTCCACTGCACTACAGAACTGTTTGTGATCGTGTTTCCAAGTTACCGCTATACTAGTGACAGTTTGTGAGCAGGGACCAAGAGAGCTACGGAAATGGAAATACATCAGCGCATCACAACGAGACTTCCACGCCAGAAGAACAAAGTTAGTGACCTTTACAAAACATTTTCGTGTAACTGTCAGCCCAGCTTCCAAAGTGACATCGACTCTTACCAAGTTTTCTCTTCTTCCACAGAATGACCACAGCATTAAAAAAAAAAAAAAAAAAAAAAAAAAAAAAAAAAAAAAAAAAAAAAAAAAAAAAAAAAAGTTTAACATCAGTATGATCTTGTTGTAAAATTGTTTTTGTAATGCCGAGGGATCGAAACATGTCGCTAAATAAAAAATACAACAATTGACAAAGTTGTGACTGGTAACGGTAATTTTTTTTAAAAAGAAACCTTTACGACGTACTTTGATGATACTGAGGGTCAACTGCAAACCCCTACAGTAAACCTCAATTCTCTCTAGGTTTTCCTGCATTTCTCTGCAGTTCCCTAGCGTCGTTACTCCTCTATATTCAACAGCATCATCCAAAAAGATACTGATAGAGCTTCCAAATTACTTCAAATTCGTAATCTGTCCTAACCCCACTAGATATTATTGCATTGTTTACGGCTGTAAAACGCTTCCACCATCAGCGTCCAGCCTGCCTTAGCGGTAAGTATTGCAGTCGGAAGTTAGCCTTTTATTTCTATTAACATTCTATAACAAGTGGAGCCACTTCTTTGCTGTTACCAGGTCGGCTAGTATTTGGCTGAAGAGGAGTGAAGTCCACTCCTGAAGGGTGCTTGGAAAGAATGATTTTCTCGTTGTGGTCATTATGGGAGACGTATGGGGGACGATGTAATATGAAACTCAAAACGTTCCCGGCGTGCAGATTATTCCGTGAAATTTCATGCGAACTGCCAGATGTCTGTAACTTGCTGCCACAATATTTCCGTGCAAAATCCTCTGCATACGTTCAGATGAATGCAGACACCCAAAATGCACTGACCTCCCTATTTAAGTCTCTGCCGGCACAAATGTTGTGTACCCACCATCCTCTTAGCGTTGCGGATGCACTACTCGAGTTCAAGCCCTTCTGCAGTAAGACTGTGTGCTGCTTCGCGGGCCCTCCGCGGTGAGAGCTCGCCTCCTCGATCTCAAATCTATTATCTTTCACGTGAATACGTTTGAATCACGGTGCGGCACACTTTTTCACTTGTGGCCGCGCTGATACTTCAAAAATTCCCGATGCAGCGATATCAGTAGTTCCCCCACCAAGGAACATAAAATCTACTGTTTTAACACTGTAAAATCTTACAATGACGCCGACAACGCAGAGAATGAAGTTTTCCTATGGCAGTATTTCATGCAGAAATTAACTGGAACGCACTGTCCATATTGACAAGGAACTCAGTCGTATTTCCGCAGATTCACTGTATTTCATCAAATGACCAGAAGAAGTACAGAGTTCGGCGATAGCGGACTTGTTAGCATATACGAGGCTAGTATGCTGTTGATGTTCCATAATGCGATCCTGAACAGCGCGCGTCGTTTGCCCTGTATAATATTTGCTGCATTCACATGAAATCCTGTAAACACCCTCTTTGCGGAACTCTGAGTTGTCTTTGATAGATCCAGAAAACGCCGAGATTTTGGAAGGAGGAAGAAGGATTGCTTTAACCTTAAGTCTGCTTACTATTCTGCCTGTTTCCTCGGAATTACTTCTAGTACATGGTAGATACGCATTTGTTTTGAAGGCTTCGTCCTATTCCTTATTCGTCGTATGTCCTATATTATTCTCTATGCTTGGTGAGACGAATATCGACTGTTCAGGAATACGGTTTGTAGATGTTCCAATTCCGTTTGCAAATTACCGGCATCTGAAGTGGCCTGGTGTCGGTGTACTAAGGTGTTGAGAACGCCCGTCGTTAGTGCCCGACGGTGGCTGCTCGTAGCCTGTAAATAAAAAATTTACAAACACCGTATGTCAAAGTGTGTCCTCACTCTTAAGTCGCGCCAAAACGTCTAAAACGGCTAACAGTCGTCTTTCTCCGCCTCCGTAGTAAAATTTGTTTTCATGTATGTAGTTCAGAAGTAGAAGGAACTCTGGAGACTTGTCTAAGCCATCGGTCCAAACTATAAACTGATCACAAAAATACTGCTGGTTTTAAAATAGCTGAAGCTGAGGCAAGTGCTCGTTCCTCAGAATCTTCCATAGAATGCTTGGCCACGAGGGGAGACAAAAGAGCCTCCACGGCTCAACCGTCGTAAAACTCGTTGTTAAATAAAAGGAACGTCGGGGGGAGAGTTTTCTGGAATACCTCTGTAATGTCAGCCCCAAACCTATTGCCGATGATATGTAGTGAATCCATTAGCCGTATTTTATAAAAAGTGAAATGACATAAATTCTGGCCAATTATTCGTAGCATTCCAACTTACGAGACCGAGATTTGCTGATAAAATCAGTAGAACTTCTTATATGATATATGTACTTGCCTACGATGTATTTGAATAAAGACACCTTCTAATGGACACATCATAGATGGCACTGCTCACCACAGCACGTGAAAGCACATCTTTGTGGATACTGTGCAGTTCTTATAGCCTAAGTGATACTATGCTCTTGCAGTAAGAAGATTATATCGATAAGATCAATCTTTTATTGTGTGGCTCAACGTATTGCAAGATCGATAAGGATACCACTAACCGATTGATGATAAAAACGGTAGTTCTCTACTAAAGACCAAATAGTTAAGTTGCACACAGGCTGTAAGGAGTATCTGGTTTCACGAAGATGATATGCTTTTACGTCCTATTGTGAGCAACATTGGAGCAGTCGCCTCTGATCTGGCCAAGCTCTGAGTGTCTTTTCTAAAACTCTTGTAGCGAAGAATCAACATCATATAAGAAATTCTGTTGATTTTGTCACCAGACTTCGGTATCTTAAACTGAAAAAAAAAAACGAATTGTTGAAACATTTTAAAATTATCTTTTTACAAATGTGCCTCTGTTGGACTCACTACATTTCATCGGCAATAGGTTTGGAACTGACGTTACAAAGTTGTCCGAACACACTCTCTTCTCGACGTACCTTTCATTTAACACGGAGTTTTACGAATAATATCACGGTGATGCAATGGGGAAACCATTACTATCAGTATTCTGGCCTTACGCTGATGACATTTTTTTATAATTTGGCCTCATGGGTTTAGACAATCTCCTAGAGTTACTTCAACATTCGAACTCCTCACATGAGAAGAAAATTTGCTATTGAGATGGAAAAAGAACATTTTTAAAAGCCCTGGTACGAGATAAGAGCTGTGGCACACTTGGACCTGTGGTGTTTCAAAAGCCATCCACAGTAACCTGTATTTGCAGAAGCACATACCATCTCGGATGCGGATAGACTGCAAACGGAACTGGAACATCTGCAAACTGTGTTCTGAATGATGGATATTCGCCTCAGTAAATACAGAGACCGCTACAGCCGCTCATACGATAGAATAAGGAATAGGCTGAGGATTCCAAAATGTCTACGTGTCTACCATGTACTGGAAATGTTTCCGCGAAAATAGGCAGAATATAAGACATAATATTAAAGTAATCTTTCGTCTTCCTTTCAAAATACCGGCGGTTTTGGGACTTCAGAGCTGCGCAAAGCGGGCGTGTACAGGATTCCAGGTGACTGCTGCAAATCTTTATGTATGCCAAGCGAGGTGCACTGTCGAAAATAGCTGCAAATCTCATGTATGGCAAACGTGGAGCACTGTTGTAGATCGCACTGTAAAACATTACCAGCAGACTCACCCTCTCCAAACCAATAAGTCCACGATGATTGAACACTATATTTCTACTGGTCATTTGATGAAGCACGGTGAATCTGTGGAAATACAACTGCCTGAGCCTCCTGCCAATCTGAGCGGTGGCTTTCGGGTAAACTCTTCACGGAGTCGTGCCATAGAAAAATTCCATGCTCTGCATAATCGGCGTCATTCTGCGATTGTACCGCGTGAAGACAATCGATTTCCTATCGATAAGGCGCGCGGGGCAGCGTAAGCACACGAGAGCAAGTAGCTCATACGCAAGATGAAGTGGGTGCGCCACGCTTGTGGAGGCGGGGACTTAAATACTGGAGCTGAGTGTATCTTCGTCAGAAGTTTGCAATCGATGTAAAGTCCGTTGTTAAGAAGTTACGCTATCAACGCCAGCGGATGTATCACCTGTGATGGTGTGGTATAGACAATTGCCTTTCATTGTTTCACGTGTATATGTTCCTCCATGATATTTCGTCCATTTTCCCTTAACCACTGTAAAACGAAATACGCTTTTACCTGAGCGGTTTTCACCTCGTAAGTACATATACGTTTGTTATACCCACATTCCTGTTAGGTTATATTAAGTTTGTGTATATTATATGTCTCCGCAGATTAGATGTTGACAGACGTCGTATGAAGTTGGTCCATGAGTGCCACCGGTATTCATTCGGGTTTTAAAATAAACAGAACTTGGTTAAAAACACGTTTTTTTAATTATTAAACTGTTGCTTGCCGTTTAGTCAATAAATTAAATAACTGACTGAAAAAAATTGCAGCAGCAAGACGGAGTAGTGTGACATAAACGAATGTTGGTAGGCTCGTTTCTGCATCTGAAAGACGACGTCCATTCAGATTTCGCGCCAGTCGCATAAGACTGGCTCTAGTTACGTCACTGTGAGGATGCAAATTAAGTTTGCTTTAAAAACACGCTGTAACGGCCGTGAGCGTTAATTATCTATGAGATTGGACGTGGAGAGTTGAGTCTGTCAAGAACGTTTTTAAGGCGACAAAGACGCCATTACCAACACCTCACTGAGTTTGAACGAGTTTGCATAATACGGCTACGAGAAGCTGGATATTGCTTCTGTGATACTGCAGAAAAACGTGCCAGGAATGTAGCGACTGTACATGACTGCTGGCAGCGGTGGTCACAAGAACATACAGTTGCAAGGACACTGGGCTCTGGACGGCCACGTGGCGCTAACGACAGGGAAGACCTTATGTTCGGCGTATGGCCTTGGCGTATCGTACTGCATCTGCAGCAGAAATTGGAGCATCATTTGGCACCACAGTAACATAACGAACTATTACAAACCGGTTACTAGGAGAACAGCTCCGACCCAGACGCTTTGTTGCGTAAATTCCACTGGCCGCAAACTATCGCAATTTGCGACTTCACTGGTGTCAACCGAGAGCTCGTTGGAGGGAAGGATGGAGGCCTGTTGCGTTTTGTGATGAAAGCTGGTGATGGCAGTGTGTTGCGTAGAAGGGCAGTTGAGGGCAGCCAGCCCTCACACTGAACCTGCACCTGGAGTTATGCTCTGGGGTGCGATTTGGTATGGCAGCAGGGGAGCTGTTGTGGTTATCCCACCACATGTTTGTACGTCAGTCTGGTGATCCGACCTGTTGTGTTCCCATTCATAAACAACATTCCAGGGTGCGTTTTCCAACAGGATAACGCTCGCCCATAGTTCACTGTTGTAGCCCAATACGCTCTGCAGAGACGACATGTTGCTTGGCCTGCTCGACCACCACATGTGTCTCCAATCGAGCACATGTAGGACATCATCGGACGACAACTCCAGCGCCACCCACAAACGGCATCAACCGTCCTTGTATTGACCGACCTAGTGCAACAGACACGGGACTCCTTCCCACAAATTCTGTATTATACACTGCATGCATTCTGGTGGATACCAGAATTTGACCTTTTCTATGGCTTATATCGCGCTTACATTAACCTATGACCTTGTCCTGTTAATTACATAAATACGTTACCTAGACAAGTGTAGTCCAAAAATACGATTATGTTAATCGATTTTTGTGCTACGATACAGCGGGAGCCATGGAGTCGTTTAGTGTGGCGCTATGTATCTCATGGACGATCGTGTGGCAGACAATGTGACAATGGGTGTATCCATTATATTAATATGAGTCCATTTGTAAGGTGCCTCTTATGTGAGGAAGACATTTTTACCAGTTTTATTAAATTATTGTCTCTTATTGATGTATTCACGACAGTTAGGAAGTGCTGTAATCCGCAGCCGGCCATGAGTCGGAGAGCATTTCCCACGCTGGCTGGCTAGGTGACGAAGCGACCATATGTTGCGCGTAGTGGGGTGGGGCTCGGCGCTGGACCGTAGCAACAAGCGTCGGTCTGGGAAATACACATGACGGGAGGTACCGCCATCTTGGCGCCAAAGTCACCGATTTTGTTTATTTATATTCAATAATTAAAGTCATTTATGATAACATGTACACTAGGAGGAGCCTCTGGATGTTTAAAACTATTTATCATAATTTTCCCTCGTTAAAATTCAAATCCGTTCATTAACAAATGCATATCTTAGTAATTACGAACTTGATCGGGAATCCACGAACTGTGACGAAACTAGTAAGAGATACGGACTGCGCGCCGAAGTTAACAGTCGGCGTTAAGAGCTCTTCCTATCTTGTTCGATGGTAGCCATACTCTCGGTTACGAGTAGTTTGTGACATGAGTGTTTCATTATTGATCTAATAGGAATGAAAGTGATATTACGGCATTCTGAATGCTAATTTCGAGTAAATAGATACCCCAAAGTTGATCGACAGCAATTTCAGATAATTAGCTTCCACCGATAGAGACATCAAATGCGCCAATGAAGAATCTGCACGGGACGACATTTACGAGAGCTGCACCGCGCACAGGTAGGAGGAAATCCGACGACACGACCCACCAAGGCGGATCAAGGAAGGTCCGACTTACAGTCGCAAATTCCGGGTGGAAATGCTGACCAGTTGTACTGTACGTCCCATATACCACCCTCTACGGACTCGCGGCTAAGCTGAGTAATAACAGTATCAGTTTAGAAGCGGGGGGATCTTGCACATTCCAAACGTAAACTGGCCATTTTCCAATCCGTTTGACTTAGAAGAGGTAAAACTGACACGAACTACCAGCAAGCTGGCAGTGGGCCTCCACAGCAGAGGGAGAGAGGTTGGCTGAAGCAACAGCAGTAGTGGTTTCCAGTTGCCGATGAGCGCCGGTGAGGTCGCCTCCACACACGGCGCCGCCTCCGCCTCCGCGGCAACCCAACACCGGCAGCCCGGCGGCGCAAAGTGGACAGGGCGCGGCCGCATTTACATCGCCACCGCCCGGGCTGCGGCTGGGTTTCTCAAATTCCCAGTGAAAGGCGGAGGAGGCCACTGCGCCGCCCCGGGCGGCCGCCGCCAAAAGTGAAATCTGCCGGCGACGACGCCGTCGCGTCGCGTCGCCTCGCGTGGCCCGTAACGAAAGAGACGAGACAGGCTGTGGCCCCGGGCCTAAGCCGCACCACACCACTTTTCGTCCGGCTAGACTCGTCGCGTTCGCCGCAAAAAAAGGAAAAGGCAAACACCGGGGGGCGCGGAAAAAGGCAGCGCCTCTTCCCCTGCGCTTAAACACACCGTCGCGCGCCGATGACCGCCGTCCGCAGGTCTGCGGTTTCCACGACGGGACCGGCCAGCCCCCTTCTTGCGTGGCGATCTCTTTTTCAGCGGCGCGTCGCATCGCGTCGCTTCGACCACTATTGCGGCACCGGCGCTCGCAATTACGGCCGGTCTCGGCGCGCCTCGCCTCGCGCTGCGTAATCTGCGGGCGCGCCGGAACGTCCACGGCTGATGGAACGAGGCCGATTCTGGAGCACCGCCCCGGGGCGGCTTTCTCTCTTCATGTCGCCCCACGTAACGCTAATGGCGCTGTGTCGTGTCCTGGACATGTCACTTTCCTCGTCGCGTGGGGCGAAGTCATTGGTAGCTCCGCAGACTGTAGCGTTGCCACGTTATCTACTATATAACAGTCTCGTGGGTTAGATACTTTTTTTATGTTTCTAGACTCCAGACATAGCCCATATGTTGTCAAGATTAATATTTAAATAATTTTAGTGTGGGTCTGAAGAAACGTAATAGGTTACACACAGGTAGCAGGTGTGAGCAGTAGGAGTGGACGCTATGTAAACCTTCTTACTGTCGGAAGCGGGGGTAGGGGCCGCGGGGGGAGGGGGGGGGCGGAGACGAGAAACAGTGCAGTCGTTATCGTACTGCGTAAACGGAGCGATTTATCTGACGTACAAAAGGGCATGGCCATTGGCTTTCTAGCCAAGGGTGGAAGCATTTCCGAAACGGCTAAGTATATAAACAGTTCCCGCTCGGCCGTGGTTACAGTATACCGCGATTGACAAAATGGCGCTATCCAAAACAGGCGCCGAGGCAACTATGGTAAACCACGGGCCGTAGATGGCGGGAGTGAAAGACCGCTGCGCGGATGTGTGCTGGCGGATAGACGTCCAACTGTTGAGCAACTGACCCACGGGCTAGCAGCAGTGTTTCTTCAATGAGCGTTAAGCCAACACTGCTGCATATAGGCATCCGCCACAGGCGCCTGGTGCATTCAACTAATCCGATTTCTGTTCATCGCCGACGAAGACTGGAATTTGTACGCCAATACTGCAACACGGCGTCCACCGCATGGCGACAGGTGGCCTCTTCAGATGAATCGCATTTTGTGCTCTGTCGGACAGAAGTACTTTGACATCTAAGGCATGAAACGTCTGTTAGAAAACACGTTATGGTCCGCAAATGTTTCCGTGACTTTCCCTGGGTGATGGCGTTCTGGAAGGCATACAGCTTGCACTGTACGTGCGTGGTTCGAAGAGCTCCACGGTGACACTGAAGAACTCTCCCGGCCACCAAACTCCCCGGATTTACAGGTATCTCTGGGTCCACCTTGATCGGGCTGTTGGTGCTTTGGAATCTCAATCGAGAAATGTAGCACTGCTGCCCAAGCTGCAAAACGTAGCTCCTCAGGCTTTTGATTGTTGGTATCATTAATGTGACCAGACAGTGCGTAAAGGCATCACGGTAGAGTACGATTATTATATTACATGTTAATCACACTCTGCGCTTCCACAAGTAGAACACCAGATTTCTTTTTCCGGTTAGATCTTCCTGAGTACTCCTCACCCGAAGATCAGAATGGGAGCACTGAAGGGCGCAGGCCGCTTTCACATGATGTTTAACTGGCTCGTAACATAGCTCGATGTATCTTGCACAGACTGCTACAATATCGCAACTGAAACAAATCCGGAATGAGGCGAACAGAAATGAAACTTTTAATAAACTACAGTAATTACACTGAAGTCGCCGCGATTGCTGATGTTAGACCGAGGGGTGGAGGACTGTACACCCTTGCAACGCTATGCTTCCTCACGTCATAACACAATGACTACCAAAACGATCATATTCGACAATTTTCTTGAGTGCATTACAGGGCCTCAAGGCGAGAGGTGAAAACAGTTAATGCTCTAGGGACACTATCGAACATGATTCATTTGGTGGTATCGGTGTTATGGCGTTGGAGGCGTGATGTTATATAGACTTACAGACCTTCAAGTCTGTGAACAACTCACGTCAGCGTTATTGTGACACTTTTCTTCTTCGTCTTGTTCGTCTTTTCAGAGCTTATTTCTGCTCCGACTTCATTTTTGTGAATGACAATGCACAAACCTAGCAAGCAACACAAACAGAGATCCAGGAACAAGAAAATATTCGGCGAATGGGCTGGCCGACCCGGTCTCCCGATTTAAATCCCGTCGCTTACGTGTGGGATCCTTTGGGGAGACGCACTGCAGCACGTTCACGTGCACCAGCTATCATCCAACAAGTGTCAACAGCGCTGATGGAGGAGTTGAACGCCATATCACAAGAAGACCTTATCAACTTTGTGCCCAGAATGAGTACACGTTGCAGGGCGTGCACTGCCTCCCGCCGTGATGACGCACACTATCAGCAACTTGTCCCTCACCTTCTAATGTCCAGGGGACCACCACATATCTCGGTGATTTCAGTGTGGCTTTGAATAAGTAATTTCTCTTGGTTTCATAGCGTTTTCCTTTCGTTTACCTTCTGTGCTATACTGTAGCAGTGTTTCTCTGTATAGTCAGCGTTTAATCAAGATGTATATGTGACACATCATACGAAAGTTACTGTCATCCTTAAGTTCTGAACACCTATGTATTTTGCATTCATAAATACACGAAGTATAAAGTACCGTTTCCCTCTTTTTTGGTATTGCTCTTTATGTTACCCAATTTCGCATTCCATTAATAAAATTTGGTAAAAATGTGTGTTTTGGATGCTCCGCGTATGAATAATTGTTTCCCTAAATTTTTACTTCCATTAGCTTCCAATAAACGAACAATACGGATAAATGCAGTCAAAGCTCGTCAGATACAAACTGCAAGAGGACTTAAGCACATATTCAAATATTACGAGATTAATGACCCTATCCCGTGTGAATGAAATGCTAAACACTGACCATCGCACCATGTGTTAGTCGTTATCAGATCTAGAGGTCAGAAAATTTATCCTACTAGAAGCCTAGACACTGTTGTTGCAGCTCGTAAGCTCGTTTCGGTAATAACGTGCTTGAGTTCATTGCTGTTAAAATGAGACTGTTTGCTTTTTGAGTGATCAGTCCAGAGTTGGATTTTGCAGTTTCAGTTTCCTAATGTCCATTGATCAGTTGCAACAGAGTTGCGACATTTTAACCTTTTGTCTTTGGGTAAAGCAATGAAGGCTAGCAGAATCTACAAGTAATTTCCTTAGAATAGCAGTCGAAAGAGTTTATCGGATTTGTCGACCAAGCTACTTCGCTACCAGTGCAGTTAACTTGTACAGAGCTATCGCTTATGGAATGAAAGTGGAGAGAGCGCTTTCACGCGTCATGGACGAGACTCAGCGAAATTGTGGTACTGACAAAATGGACTAGTATATTGTTATAACTGCAGTCCAGTGTTTGTTATTTATGTCTTGATGTTTAAAATATTCGTAACCATCAATACCTAGAGAGTAAGTAAAATAGAATCGTCACGGAAGAGCTGACTTCCGTGCATTGAAAGTAATACACTCCTGGAAATTGAAATAAGAACACCGTGAATTCATTGTCCCAGAAAGGGGAAACTTTATTGACACATTCCTGGGGTCAGATACATCACATGATCACACTGACAGAACCACAGGCACATAGACACAGGCAACAGAGCATGCACAATGTCGGCACTAGTACAGTGTATATCAACCTTTCGCAGCAATGCAGGCTGCTATTCTCCCATGGAGACGATCGTAGAGATGCTGGATGTAGTCCTGTGGAACGGCTTGCCATGCCATTTCCACCTGGCGCCTCAGTTGGACCAGCGTTCGTGCTGGACGTGCAGACCGCGTGAGACGACGCTTCATCCAGTCCCAAACATGCTCAATGGGGGACAGATCCGGAGATCTTGCTGGCCAGGGTAGTTGACTTACACCTTCTAGAGCACGTTGGGTGGCACGGGATACATGCGGACGTGCATTGTCCTGTTGGAACAGCAAGTTCCCTTGCCGGTCTAGGAATGGTAGAACGATGGGTTCGATGACGGTTTGGACGTACCGTGCACTATTCAGTGTCCCTCGACGATCACCAGTGGTGTACGGCCAGTGTAGGAGATCGCTCCCCACACCATGATGCCGGGTGTTGGCCCTGTGTGCCTCGGTCGTATGCAGTCCTGATTGTGGCGCTCACCTGCACGGCGCCAAACACGCATACGACCATCATTGGCACCAAGGCAGAAGCGACTCTCATCGCTGAAGACGACACGTCTCCATTCGTCCCTCCATTCACGCCTGTCGCGACACCACTGGAGGCGGGCTGCACGATGTTGGGGCGTGAGCGGAAGACGGCCTAACGGTGTGCGGGACCGTAACCCAGCTTCATGGAGACGGTTGCGAATGGTCCTCGCCGATACCCCAGGAGCCACAGTGTCCCTAATTTGCTGGGAAGTGGCGGTGCGGTCCCCTACGGCACTGCGTAGGATCCTACGGTCTTGGCGTGCATCCGTGCGTCGCTGCGGTCCGGTCCCAGGTCGACGGGCACGTGCACCTTCCGCCGACCACTGGCGACAACATCGATGTACTGTGGAGGCCTGACGCCCCACGTGTTGAGCAATTCGGCGGT
Organism: Schistocerca americana; assembly: GCF_021461395.2. Classification (NCBI taxonomy): domain Eukaryota; kingdom Metazoa; phylum Arthropoda; class Insecta; order Orthoptera; family Acrididae; genus Schistocerca; species Schistocerca americana. The sequence continues at coordinate 515,330,578 of NC_060120.1, read as the reverse complement.
ACGTCCACCCGGCCTCCCGCATGCCCACTATACGCCCTCGCTCAAAGTCCGTCAACTGCACATACGGTTCACGTCCACGCTGTCGCGGCATGCTACCAGTGTTAAAGACTGCGATGGAGCTCCGTATGCCACGGCAAACTGGCTGACACTGACGGCGGCGGTGCACAAATGCTGCGCAGCTAGCGCCATTCGACGGCCAACACCGCGGTTCCTGGTGTGTTCGCTGTGCCGTGCGTGTGATCATTGCTTGTACAGCCCTCTCGCAGTGTCCGGAGCAAGTATGGTGGGTCTGACACACCGGTGTCAATGTGTTCTTTTTTCCATTTCCAGGAGTGTATTATTGTACTAACCCATTGGGGAGTAGAGGATCTCAGATACTAGTTCTAATACTCCATTGATTCACGTACCTACAGTTAAATTCTACCTCAATGAATTTAAATATCGGTGACCGAGGCCTTCTACCTATTCGATGTTTCCGAAATACGTTTAAATAGGAATAAGTGAAAAATAAATGAAACTAAAACTGAGAAAGTTTCCTCGTGGAACGTAAATTTAGATAAACCGTCACCACCATAAAACGCGCAATAATTCTACATATTTAGAGCTAACACAAGCAAATCAACTGAATGATTACAATGTAATCCATATACAGAAGAAATGTCTTCGTCGTACAGCTCGCGTATTGATCGTGAAAATGTAAGAGATTAGGGTGTATATGGAGGCATATAGATTCAAAATTATGCTCTGATGCTCTGAATGGTAGATTTCATGATCTTAGCTGCAATTCTATAGTTGGATTGCCCAATTTTGACATGAGTCGAACCCGGATTTCCCGCTTACTGCCAGCGGGCGGCTTAACATATTTTTATAGATAAAGAGGGGTAAACAGCAATGTTTATTTTGCACCGGTGGAACAGAGAAGAAGGACGCACGCCTGCAGCTGTATGCGCCTCGAAGAAAAATTCCTTATATCCCCGTCACTGATCCTCTGTTGAGAATCTGAAATTCACAATGAACTTATCTTCTCATGCCTGGCACACCTCAGATGCGGGGAGGGAACAAGAAAACGCTTCCTAAAAATAGGTATGAAATTCTCGAAACCACAGGTGGTGTTGAAGACGAGTAAAGCCTTCCCGCAGGAAGGCCGAAAAATCAAGAACGCTCTTGTCACCGTCTTGGAACAGATAATATATAAAGATTCCTTTGATCCATGTCACGGCATTAGTCATAGAGCTAGGGAAACACGTTTCAAAAGAAAGTGGCTGTGGGACCACTGCGCGTGGCGCCATGTAAAGAGGAAGGCCAAACATTTTTCTCATTAACAGCCATACCTCCGCAGAAGACCCGCATTTCAGGCTATAGACATCCGTGTCAGGCAGACGACGCTGTTGGCAGAGTGGAGAGTTGGCCACATTAATGGCATGTAGTCGTCACCGCGTCGTATGTCTTTGGTTGACCACCAGACGCCAGATCTTCAGGAAGTTGGAGTCAAGCAGGAGTTGGTGAACTTAACGTCAGACCACAGGACAAGCTGTCGCAGACTGTCGTCGTTCGATCAGATACCGGTTGCGTCCTCTCATCATCAGGCGGTAGACATCGCAAGGTAGGCGGTGCACGGGACATCCCCGTGGGTGTAACTGTTGCCAACGAAAAGAATCTTGACGTTCGAAAGCGATGAGAAAATAAGCGCCACTGCAATGGGCGGTAGTCAAGAAGGTGTGGAGTCCATTTTGGATATCCGTGCGCGCTCGACAGCCCGATAAAAACATGTGTTGCTGCCCACATTCCGATCCAGCACAAATTTCTACATCTTAACGGTATAATACATCTATACCCATTGCAGCTGGTATCATAAAATTTCGCTTTCAGCGAATAATTTGACGTAATATTTCATACAGCTGTTGATCGTCAAATCATATGCAAGTAGATATAGATCATCTACCTGCAGCAGACGCGCGGAGCCGGCCGGCCGATGTGGCCGTGCGGTTCTAGGCGCTACAGTCTGGAACCGCGTGACCACTACGGTCGCAGCTTCGAATCCTGCCTCGGGCATGGATGTGTGTGATGTCCTTAGGTCAGTTAGGTTTAAGTAGTTCTAAGTTCTAGGGGACTGATGACCACAGATGTTAAGTCCCATAGTGCATAGAGCCATTTGAACCATTTTTTCGCCTTGCCACGGTTCGTGTGGCTCCCAATTGTCGGAGGTTCGAGTCCTCCCTCGGGCATTGGCGTCTGTGTTGCCGTTAGCGTACGTTAGTTTAAGTTAGATTAAGTAATGTGTAAACCTAGGGACCGATGACCTCAGCAGTTTGGTCTCATCGGAACTTACCACCACCACCACCATCTACTTGTCGCGATCTAAGCGAATGAGCACTAGTTATTTAGGACTGGTGACGAGCAACGAAATATGGGCGTACATTTAATAACCGAGAGTGGACAATGGCTCTAATGGAACATTGTCATCCTTGTCTTTTAAGGCCAAAGACGTTTAACATACAACAATAAGCGTAGGAAGTCTTATCGTTTTTGGAAAGTTAAATAAATTATACTGCTCAAGTCCCCGTGAGAGACGCGTACCATCAACAGCGAATGCAGCATTGAGACAGTCGAGGAGCTCTGGAAGCCATAAGGGGAAGAGGTCTCTCAAGAATATGAAGGCGATCCATTTCCACATGACGACGCATCATGTAATCCGCAAACTGAGCTGTTACGCGTCTGCGACTCACAATGTACATCTGGTCAGCCACGCCTGAAATTTTGGCCTTTCTGGCCCTATGGGGAATAGTTTCCTAGTCCAATGAACTGAAGATACATGGGGGTAAGAATGGTCTCCAAAAAGTCAAAACTGACATTGCACACCTGTCATTCTACACCACAAAATTTCATACGGAAGGAATGCTAATAAGGCCGGTGTCTTAGGACTTAATGCACCGCCGAGGACTATGTTATTAATGGCGAAAAACTAGCTCGGATTACAGAATGTCTACCTCGTCATTTCCAAAGGGCAACCCTGGAATTTGTCTCAAGTGATCTGGGAACCCGCGAGAGAGCAACGTCTCATGTTCGGTCGGCAATCTGAATTCTGTTCGTCTCGAATGGCCTTTCGAAATATCAGTGTGTGCATCAAACATCTCAGTGCGGGAACTAGGAGCGAACGATGGTGCATGTCCGCCACTTTTAACGGAGACGGTATTTACCATTCAAATGGAAAAGAAAGCAAAATATTTTTACTGCTGACGATCAGTTTAGCTATAGGGAAGTTATTCACAGCAGGGAGGCAGTTCTCATGCCGCCCTTGCTAGTGGAAGTGGGACTCAGAAAAAGCAAGTCACCTTCATGGGATTTGTCGACCCAGAAAAAGCCAGACAGTACAATGCTGTAAGATGTTGGGAATAAAAAAAAAATTAAAAACTAATGTCTTAACAATTTTACCTGTCTTAAAAATGTGTTAGTTTCTGTTGGTTTCCAATATCCGCAGTTCAAAAATGTATTTCCCTTGTAATTTGTGGTTGACAAGTTTTCTGTTTATTTTCATTTCACTCACTGATTATTGATGTGCAGAAGAGTAATAATGTGAGAGATGGATGACAAACTCCAATGGTAAAACGATTTTCTCGATTAAAACGCATTTAAATTTCAATAGAATATTTCTTCGCAGCTATATGATTATGTTTTACCTTGGAGCAGATGTTTACATTTGGAAAAATCTTGATTTTTCCGGAATAATTTTCGTAATATCAGTAAAAGATTACAGTACATAAAAAGTGAATGCCATAGTTTAAAGCTGGAATAAGGAAATATATTAAATTTCTATTGCAGAGCTCGCTGCAGGAGGAAGTCTGAAGTGTCTCAAGTATATTTCCATTCTTTCTCTATATCTTACAACCATTTTCCTTAGAATTTCAAACATGAACATCTTGCTTGCCATAAAATTCTGTTACTTGAAGAATTAACAGTATATTCCGATTAGCTTTAATATGCTGTCCAGTCACGTTAATATGACTATCCGTCAAAAGCCACACTACGCAGCGCGGAACAGTGCGAATCGTGCAGAGAGAGAGTCATTGAAGTTCTAGAACGTACCGACAGGGCTGTAAAACAGTGCTGACTGCAGTGCCGTGGCCAGGTACGCTAAATTCTCGGTTGAGGATACAAGACGTGAACACTCCGTTCGAGGCGGTCTCACAGATTCTCGGTTGGGTTTATATCCGCGGAGTCTCGTGGCCAGCGTAGTGCGCACCACGCACGAAGTAATGGCCGCTATCGACAGGGGATCTCAAGTTGATTCCGTATTTCTAGATTTCCGTAAGGCTTTTGACACCGTTCCTCACAAGCGACTTCTAATCAAGCTGCTGGCCTATGGGGTATCGTCTCAGTTGTGCGACTGGATTCGTGATTTCCTGTCAGGAAGGTCGCAGTTCGTAGTAATAGACGGCAAATCATCGAGTAAAACTGAAGTGATATCAGGTGTTCCCCAGGGAAGCGCCCTGGGACCTCTGCTGTTCCTGATCTATATAAATGACCTGGGTGACAATCTGAGCAGTTCTCTTAGGTTGTTCGCAGATGATGCTGTAATTTACCGTCTAGTAAGGTCATCCGAAGACCAGTATCAGTTGCAAAGCGATTTAGAAAAGATTGCTGTACGGTGTGGCAGGTGGCAGTTGACGCTAAATAACGAAAAGCGTGAGGTGATCCACATGAGTTCCAAAAGAAATCCGTTGGAATTCGATTACTCGATAAATAGTATAATTCTCAAGGCTGTCAATTCAACTAAGTACCTGGGTGTTAAAATTACGAACAACTTCAGTTGGAAAGACCACATAGATAACATTGTGGTGATGGCGAGCCAAAGGTTGCGTTTCATTGGCAGGACACTTAGAAGATGCAACAAGTCCACTAAAGAGACAGCTTACACTACACTCGTTCGTCCTCTGTTAGAATATTGCTGCGCGGTGTGGGATCCTTACCAGGTGGGATTGACGGAGGACATCGAAAGGGTGCAAAAAAGGCAGCTCGTTTTGTATTACCACGTAGTAGGGGAGAGATTGTGGCAGATATGATACGCGAATTGGGATGGAAGTCATTACAGCAAAGACGTTTTTCGTCGCGGCGAGATCTATTTCCGAAATTTCAGTCACCAACTTTCTCTTCCGAATGCGAAAATATTTTGTTGAGCCCAGCCTACATAGGTAGGAATGATCATCAAAATAAAATAAGAGAAATCAGGGCTCGAACAGAAAGGTTTAGGTGTTCGTTTTTCCCGCGCGCTGTTCGGGAGTGGAATGGTAGAGAGATAGTATGATTGTGGTTCGACGAACCCTCTGCCACGCACTTAAATGTGAATTTCAGAGTAGTCATGTAGATGTAGATGTAGATGCACACTGTGGGCTGTGTGGTTCAAAATCAAGTGGCTATAAGCTCTATGGGACTTGAAATTTGAGGTCATCTCTCCCATAGACTTAGAACTAAGTAGACCTAATTAATTACACACATCCATGTCTGAGGCAGGATTCGAACCTGCGATAGTAGCAGCCGCGTGCTTCCGGACCTTAGCGCCTAGAACCGCTCGGCCGCAACAGCCGGCTGGGCTGTGTGACACGTTGCTTCTTGCTGCTGGTGGATGAAGCCGAGCCGAAGAAGCAAACAAACGGCGTGTAGAGGTGGACATGGCCCCAAGGATAGATGCATACTTGTGTTGATCCATTGTACCCTCCAGAGCGCTGAAATAACCCATCAATGCCAGGAAAACGTATTCCAGACCATAACACTCCCTCCTCCAGCCTGTACACTTCCTAAGATTTACGCAAGGTGAGAGCGATTTGCTGATGAAGCATAAAATGTTATTCATTCGAAAAGGCCACCACCTGTCGCCACTCAGTGGACCTCCAGTTGCGGTGCTGGCGTACGAATGCCACCACCGTCGCTCATGACCAGCAGTCAACATGAGTGCATAAAAAAAGGCCATGCACGGTTTACTCTAACCACGGCGGCACTCGAACATTTAGAAACCTAGCCGTTTCAGAAATGCTTCCACCCTTGGCATGTTTTCCGCGTCTGCCCCTCCTCTCACCCCCCCCCCCCCCCCCCAACCCAGCCCCAACCGACCCGCTTTACATCGACTACGCTGCTAGCGCTGCCACCTGCCGTCGGTGAGCGGTTATTGCACGTTGACGTCGAACACCGACGGTGGTCACATTAACGTGATCGGGATTATGCACGTGTAGAATCACAAATACGATGGTTGGAACTTAAACAGTGGCAACTATTTATACACAGCCGATACAAAAGAGTTACATATTTGCACCTATTACTGTCCTTCAAAGTAGTCACTAGCGTTGTGTAGAACCCGTTGGCTGCGATGAGGAAGGCCTTGCATACCGTTATCAGACCCTGTTCTGTTGATAGTGCGAATGGAGCGGTCTAAAGTTATGGTGATTCTCGTGTACGACTGTGATGGTGTTACCCTAACACATTACGTTCCTCCACCGCAGACCGTCAATGCACAGTTTTACTGTTCGTTTATTGAGCATCACCTGCGACCAGTTTTGCGAAATAAGCGGCTACACTTTCTGCGCAACCCACCCATCATTGTGCACGACAATGCGCGGGTGCATACGGCGCAAGCTGTGGCTGCTCTGTTCGGTCGATGGGACTGGAAAGTACTGTACCGTCCACCATACTCTCCGGACTTAAGTCATTGTGACTTTGGTTTGATTCCGAAGATGAAGAAACCACTTCGTGGCATTCGCTTCAGAATTGTTCCAGAAATTCGACAGGCAGTAGACCGCTCCAACACACCATCAACAGAACAGGCTCTGCTAACGGTATACTACGACTTCCACATCGCTGGAAACGGGTTCTACACAACGCTGGTGACCACTTTGAAGGACAGTAAGAGATGCAAACATGTAACTCTTTTGTATCGGTTGTGAATAAGTAGTTGCCACTATTTAAGTTGCAACCCTCGTATTTGAAGGTACTGGGGACAACACGGCCCCATGTCTAGCAGCAACAAAAATAATAGATATTCTCGGAAACTGCTTATGGCTGTCTCGAGTGCGAATTATTTCGCGTGATTGTAGAATCAGTCGTTAGACCCTAATACCGACCTCCATTACAACACTGACCCCTCCAATACTTACATGAAACAAGTGTGAAAAATTAGAGTGAAAGGTCAAGAATGAAGTGCACGGAATGGACAAGGTATACGAGGAAGAGAGAGATATAATTTTCCATCCTTACAGTTCAGGCTATACCGAGTAAGCAATGACGGAAATGAGAGAGAGGTTCAAGAGTGGGATTTAAGATCAGGGTAAAGACTAGCTGATGACACTGCTGTTGTCAGTGAAGGAGAAAAAGAATTACAGAATCTCTTACTTATGTTTTAATATTTGACTTTTGAAGAAAATTATGTTTTATATTTTAATGTACACTCCTGGAAATGGAAAAAAGAACACATTGACACCGGTGTGTCAGACCCACCATACTTGCTCCGGACACTGCGAGAGGGCTGTACAAGCAATGATCACACGCACGGCACAGCGGACACACCAGGAACCGCGGTGTTGGCCGTCGAATGGCGCTAGCTGCGCAGCATTTGTGCACCGCCGCCGTCAGTGTCAGCCAGTTTGCCGTGGCATACGGAGATCCATCGCAGTCTTTAACACTGGTAGCATGCCGCGACAGCGTGGACGTGAACCGTATGTGCAGTTGACGGACTTTGAGCGAGGGCGTATAGTGGGCATGCGGGAGGCCGGGTGGACGTACCGCCGAATTGCTCAACACGTGGGGCGTGAGGTCTCCACAGTACATCGATGTTGTCGCCAGTGGTCGGCGGAAGGTGCACGTGCCCGTCGACCTGGGACCGGACCCCAGCGACGCACGGATGCACGCCAAGACCGTAGGATCCTACGCAGTGCCGTAGGGGACCGCATCGCCACTTCCCAGCAAATTAGGGACACTGTTGCTCCTGGGGTATCGGCGAGGACCATTCGCAACCGTCTCCGTGAAGCTGGGCTACGGTCCCGCACACCGTTAGGCCGTCTTCCGCCCACGCCCCAACATCGTGCAGCCCGCCTCCAGCGGTGTCGCGACAGGCGTGAATGGAGGGACGAATGGAGACGTGTCGTCTTCAGCGATGAGAGTCGCTTCTGCCTTGGTGCCAATGATGGTCGTATGCGTGTTTGGCGCCGTGCAGGTGAGCGCCACAATCAGGACTGCATACGACTGAGGCACACAGGGCCAACACCCGGCATCATGGTGTGGGGAGCGATCTCCTACACTGGCCGTACACCACTGGTGATCGTCGAGGGGACACTGAATAGTGCACGGTACATCCAAACCGTCATCGAACCCATCGTTCTACCATTCCTAGACCGGCAAGGGAACTTGCTGTTCCAACAGGACAATGCACGTCCGCATGTATCCCGTGCCACCCAACGTGCTCTAGAAGGTGTAAGTCAACTACCCTGGCCAGCAAGATCTCCGGATCTGTCCCCCATTGAGCATGTTTGGGACTGGATGAAGCGTCGTCTCACGCGGTCTGCACGTCCAGCACGAACGCTGGTCCAACTGAGGCGCCAGGTGGAAATGGCATGGCAAGCCGTTCCACAGGACTACATCCAGCATCTCTACGATCGTCTCCATGGGAGAATAGCAGCCTGCATTGCTGCGAAAGGTGGATATACACTGTACTAGTGCCGACATTGTGCATGCTCTGTTGCCTGTGTCTATGTGCCTGTGGTTCTGTCAGTGTGATCATGTGATGTATCTGACCCCAGGAATGTGTCAATAAAGTTTCCCCTTCCTGGGACAATGAATTCACGGTGTTCTTATTTCAATTTCCAGGAGTGTATGACTTGAACAACTCAGCTCTTAAATCACTGTACATTTTTGGCGATATGTTCTTCATGTAAGTAGTATTTGTTTTACACTCGTTTATATTAATGTAACTTTTATTAGATAAGAACTTAATTTGACAAATTCATTTTCGGTAATTACCTTACCTTCTGATGAAGTCACCCTTAGAGGTGACGAAAACCTATGCAACCGGTTGGCTGATTTTTTACATATTTTTCAAATTTAAATGCAATAGTGTATGGATCGAGAGTAAACCGAAAGACGAAAGTAAGGAGGAGTAGCAAAAATGAGAGTGGCGATAAACATAAGAACCGATGACCGCGAAGGAGGTAAATAAAGCTGGCCAACGAACAAGAAGAGTATGAGAGGCAATGAGGGCAATTGCAATCTAGTTATCGGTATTAATATGAAGAAGGTTGAAACACAGCATGGTATGGCAGTGAATCATGGGCTGTGGAAAAAGCAGAAAAGAAGAGAGACGAATCTTCTGACATGTGGTGCTATAAAGGATGTTGAAAATTAGGTGGGCTGATAACATACGAAATGAGGAGTTACTGCACAGAATCGGGGAGAGGAAGCTGCGAGAACATTGTTGAGAAGAAGTCAGTACGACTCGTATTAAGAAGACAAGGAATAATTTTTGGAAATTTGTGGTAAGCTTCTACGGGACCAAACTGCTGAGGTCATCGGTCCGTAGAATTACACACAATTTAATTTAACTTAAATTAACTTACACTAAGGACAACACACACACCCATGTCCGAGGGAGGACTCGAACCTCCGACGGGGATTGGGGGGGGGGGGGGGGGGGGGGAGCCGCGCGCGCCTAAGACCGCGCGGCTAAGGAATACATTCTTTGGTACTCGGGGGTCTGTAGAAGGTAAAACCTATGGGGAGGCGTGAGACTGCTACATGTCAAATGACTGAGGCGTAGCGTGCTATTCTGAGAGGAAGAGAAATTCACAGCCGCATGAAATAAGTCAGAAGTAAATAATTAGCAAGAGATCTGCGTAGGGGATTTGTGACTCTAGACACATGTAACATCTGAACACTCTGCACTAATTCGTAAATGAATTGTGACAAATCGTGTATTTTTTATGTCCAGTCATCGTATGTTATGAAAGAGAGAGAGGTTTTATAGCAAGGATAAATCCGAAGTCTGACAGCAGTACACTGATTCTGGACTTCCGAAATATTTGTCGCTATAGCAAATAATTGTGGCATCAGCTACTTTAGATACTGAAGGAATACCTGTTGGCGGTACATGAAAATTTCACCCGGATCGGGAGTCGAACCTGGATTCCCCAATAATCGCGAGCAGTAACTATATCGGCGATTTGTGTACGCTTCCAGGACCTAGCCAAACCTGCATATGCCACAGTGTCTACGCCCTAATTGCTCGCTCCTTTACCTGGATTCCGGCAACAGCGTTAATGAGACAAATACGACTTCAACGTTAGTAGTATCGTCAGCTTTGCCAGTATGGATTGTATTTTTTTTAATTTAATATTTTTTTTTTTTTTTTTTTTTTTTTTTTTTGCAGTGTCTCTTCCATCAGCGATGATTGCATGCATGGTTGAAGGAACAGATTGTAAGAAGTAAATGATTCCGGAATATTAAAATTCTGCAATACTGAAACCTACTGGGTGAATATTAATAAAACCGACAAATTGTAAGGATTAATTCCCGACTGGAAGTCGGGGGGGAAGATGTCCTATAAACATTTGTACGGAAATGGACAGTGTGCGTCCAGTAGCAACAAACTGCCCCGCGACTCAGTACAGAGCTGCATCCCATCATCGCATTCACGTCAAAGTGGCCGCCATAGGACGTAATGCACGTGTTCACACGTCACATCACGGACTGCGGCAGTCTTCCGCATGCACCGGACTCTCTCCGAACAGCGTCGCCGGCGTCGTGATTACTCTCTAGAAGATTCTGCACATCAGGAACCGGTTCAGCATACACAACACTCTTCATATGCATCCCAGAGGTAAAAATTCATGTGGTTTAAGGCCGATGTCTAGCACTCCACGCTAGAGGGCGTCCCCGTCCTATGCGACGTCCGGGGAACATTTTAAGGTGTCGGCGAACTGTAATGCGGAAGTGGGATGTCTTTCTGTCATGCAGAAACCACATAGCCTGTCGTATTGCCAAAGACGTATTCTCATGCAGCCCAGGCAGAGTATTCCGCAGGAACTGCTGGTACGTTCCGCTGTCGAGGCGTTGCGGAATAATAACAGGGCCAAGTACGTGGTCGCCAAGAATCCCTGGCCCCCAGTTGATGCTGAACCGATGCTGATGAGACGCCTCAAACATTCCCCGAGGATTGTCTGTAGCCCACAGATGACGAGTATGCAAATTGATGATGTCACTTCTGGTAAAGGTTGCTTCGTCGGTAAAGAGTACTGACGACACAAATCCCACAATTGGTTTGGTGCAAACACCATCGACAAAATCCTTCCCGTAGCGGAAAATAGGAATAGTAGCGGTTGTCACGCAGAATACACATAATTGGCGGGCCACTTGCCTGGAGCTTGTATTAAGGTTCTTCTCAACATCCTATAGAGCGCGATACTCCAAATCCGGTGTACTCACAATACGCCGCCTCTCTGTACGTTCGTCTGTCTAAAAGGACCCATAGTCATACAAACGCCAAAAAAGGGCTTGAAATATTGTGTGATGTGGTTGGTGTCTGTGAAGGTACTTCTGTGGTATAGCGGTGCTGCCTCTCCACACTTTCCAGCTGCTTGGCTCTACACAAACACCAGCTCGGTTTGTTTCCGACATGAATATCGCAGCATTCTGTTGCTTACATTTCGCTCCGTCAATCATACAGCCTGAAATGCATAAGGAACACACGGCACGTATTGAGAGGAATCATACAATGAAGGCTTTCACGACCGGATGTTTCAGCTGCTGAGAATTTATCGGGGTTGTAGGGTCGTGGTCCATGGAACACTTCAATCCCTGACGTTTCGTCGAAGGCTACGTTGGACATCGTCGGAGGTGCTCCTGGTTGTGCTGGGTCTTGCCGACTGACGAGTCGGACGTCGAAGAGCGGCCTAAATACCGTGGAAAGTGGGCGTGGTCTGGATTTCACGTGATAGCAGAGATAAACATTGTCAAAGACAAAATTTTTTACTACCGATTACAATACATAAAAGAAAATAAACCACTCCGTCATCAGGCCACATGTGGCCCACAGGGACCATCCGACCGCTGTATCATCCTCAGATGAGGATGCGGATAGGAGGGGCGTGTGGTCAGCACACCGCTCTCCTGGTCGTTATGATGGTTTTCTTTGACCGGAGCCGCTACTATTCGGCCGAGTAGCTCCTCAATTGCCATCAAGAGGCTGAGTGCACCCCGAAATATGGAAACAGCGCATGGCGGCCCGGATGGTCACCCATCCAAGTGCCGGCCACGCCCGACAGCGCTGTACTTCGGTGATCTGACGGGAACCGGTGTATCCACTACGGCAAGGCCGTCGCCTCAAAGAAAATCTCATCAATTCTGTAGCGTCACAGTCCATATATCACTGAGTTTCATGGCTTCCTCTTTTCTGTTAAAATTATCCCCATGTTTATATATTTCGATGGCTTCTCTATATAGCCGTGGATAATAGTTCGTCATAGTACATAAAACTTCAGTTTCCGAAAATTTCACTACGTGATCACATGATTAAAGAGCATGTTCCACCACGGGTGATTTATCTGTTTTCCAAATAGTCGGCAAAGACTCCCCGTGTAGTCACACTTCTCTTAATAGTTCCAATGTAGACCTTGCCACACTTACACGGCATCTTAAAGTACTGGCCATTAAAATTGGTACACCACGAAGATAACGTGCTACAGACGCGAAATTTAACCGACAGGAAGAATATGCTGTGATATGCAAATGATTAGGTTTTCAGAGCATTCACACAAGGCTAACGCCGGTGGCGACACCTACAATGTGCTGACATGAGGAAAGTTTCCAACCGATTTCTCATACACAAACAGCAGTTGAACGGCGTTGCCTGGGAGAAACGTTGTTGTGATGCCTCGTGTAAGGAGGAGAAATGGGTACCATCACGTTTCCGACATTGAAAAAAGTCGGATTGTAGCCTATCGCGATTGCGGTTCATCGTTTCGGGACATTGCTGCTCGCGTTGATCGAGGCCCAATGACTGTTAGCAGAATATGGATTCGGTGGGTGCAGGAGGGTAATACGGAACGCCGTGCTGGATCCCCTACCGCCTAGTATCACTAGCAGTCGAGATGACAGGCGTCTTATCCGCATGGCTGTAATGGATCGTGCAGCCACGTCTCGATCCCTGAGTCAACAAATGGGGGCGTTTGCAAGATAAAAACCATCCGCACCAACAGTTCGACGACGTTTGCAGCAGCATGGACTATTAGCTCGGAGACCATGGCTGCGGTTACCCTTGACGCTGCATCACAGGCAGGAGCGCCTGAGATGGTGTACTCAACGACGAACCCGGGTGCACGAATGGCAAAACGTCATTTTCCAGATGAATTCAGGTTCTGCTTACAGCATCATGATGGTCGCATCCGTATTTGGCTAAATCGCGGTGAACGCACATTGGAAGCGTGTATTCGTCATCGCCATACCGGCGTATTGCCCGGCGTGATGGTATGGGGTGCCATTGGTTACACGTTTCGGTCACCTCTTATTCGCATTGACGGGAGTTTGAACAGTGGACGTTACATTCAGATGTGTTACAACTCGTGGCTCTACCCGTCATTCGATCCCTGCGAATCCCCACATTTCAGCAGGATAATGCACGAACGCATGTTGCAGGTCCTGTAAGGGCCTTTATGGATACAGAAAATGTTCGACTGCTGCGCTGGCCAGCACATTCTCCAAATCTCTCACGAACTGAAAACGTCTGGTCAATGTTGACCGAGCAACTGGCTCGTCACAATACGCTAGTCACTACTCTTGACGAACTGTGGTATGGTGTTGAAGCTGCATGGGCAGCTGTACCTGTACATACCATTCAAGCTCTGTTTGAATCAATGCCCAGGCGGATCAAGGCCGTTATTACGGCCAGAGGTGGTTGTTCTGGGTACTAATTTCTCAGGATCTACGCACTCAAATCGCGTGAAAATGTAATCACATGCCGGTTCTATTGTAATATATTTGTCCAATGAATACCCGTTTATCATCTGCATTTCTTCTTGGTGTAGCAATTGTAATGGCCAGTAGTGTATATACACGACTTGCAGACAGAGGGGGACATTTATCCTTAACGAAACGAAGTGCTTGGCCTATTTTCTTAGTTGGTCTGAAAATCGGTCGAAGGTCATGTTTCCTTAGAATAATCTTGCCGATCAGATCCGTGAGTTTTTTGATGAAGGGTAGAGAAACCGTGTTCTTCCATCGCTGCTTCCTATCCTTGTCCTAAGGCCTCCTGTTATTCGGTCGCAAAACTCTGTTTATTTCCTTACTAGAGTACCTATTCTTCTCAAAAGCCTGCTTTAGATGTTTTAACTCGGTGTTCAGGTGTTCTGGCGTACAAATCCTTTTAGCTCTATCCACTAGACTTTTAATTACACCTCTTTTATGTTGTGGATGATGATTGGAATCCTTATGCAAGTATTGGAACTTTCATTCGTCAACGCCATCTACCGTGGCCACGACGCATTTCCGGGCACATTATTATGGGACCTTTACCCCACCATCTCTAGTCAGGAATCCGTCCCAGCAGTTTGTCGGTTTTATTAATGTTGGCAAGCTCTCTGGTTGTCAGCAGCCCCCTTTGATGATTACGAACCGAGTGCCAGTGAAAGAGTGAAACAGAGTGCGGCCGTCCCCAGAACGTTCTCCGGCGCCGCGAGTCAGCAATCCCCGCAGAATTGCAACACGGCCGGCAGCGCGGCCAGCAGCGGCTGCGGCAGCCGGCCCGCCCGCCCGTCGCTGCATTCCGGACGGCGCTTCTCACGGCGGTCGCCTTCCGCGGGACATGTCTCGTGTCTCAGCCGCCGATACCGCCGCAAGAAGCGATGCTCCGCTCGTCCGCAACAGGCGCTCCGCTTGTGAATGGCGGTACCAAGCGTCGTCGCTATACGTAGACTGTCGTCTTCTTACGATTTCTTCTTTCTAGTTCCCTGTGCACCAGTTGCAGTGACTTGTAATACCGTAGTGCTGTCATCAGTCGTCAATTATAGTGCCACTAAACTACGTAAATGTACGGTTTCGATCCTCTACCTAGTATAATTCACTTACAAGATTATCACTACGGTTGGTGCTGGTGTTACACCCCACTCCGCCAATATATATAAAAAAAAAAGATTGGTATGTTGAAAAAAAGAAAAAAGAGAAAAGTTATGATGGTGGTTTTGTTGCTTTAGGTTCCACATAATTTCCCTGTTGTGGATTGGCAGGAGCCAACCCACGGAGTTGAGTTTGGAGGAAGCCGAAAGGCACGCGTTTAGCTCACGCAGGCTGGCGTGAGGTCTGGAACAGGACAAGGATATTAGAACTTAAAAAAAAAGGAGGTAACTGGTGGAATACTTAACTTTAATCCATTAATATTGAACGTAGCTCTTGTCTGTACATTCCTTACAATATCAATAGCAACTGATAATGGCGCCTTGCTAGGTCGTAGCAAATGACGTAGCTGAAGGCTATGCTAACTATCGTCTCGGCAAATGAGAACGTATTTTGTCAGTGAACCATCGCTAGCTAAGTCGGTTGTACAACTGGGGCGAGTGCTAGGAAGTCTCTCTAGACCTGCCGTGTGGCGGCGCTCTGTCTGCAATCACTGATAGTGGCGACACGCGGGTCCGACGTATACTAACGGACCGCGGCCGATTTAAAGGCTACCACCTAGCAAGTGTGGTGTCTGGTGGTGACACCACATTCCCCATCCCCCCACTTGAGTACAACACATTGAACGCTCATACAAACATGTGAAACTTTCAGAAAAGGTCTTCTGTGCAATGTAGTTGTTCTCGCGCAACATATCGGCTTCAATGTCGGCTATGATGTCGGTTATGTCGTCATATCGTTGACTCTACTAGTCAATTCCTGTGATTTTTTGTTTGGTGATAGGTTCGTATTGATAATACCAATTTTCGTCGTCCGTCATGACTTTTTCCAGAAAAGAATAGTCCAGGTCTTGCGTTTCAGTCATGCCGCGGCTGACGTTCGTGTGTGTTTGTTTTTGTTTGGAAGGAAAAGCGTGCTGGCTACAATGTGCACACACTGCTCTCCTTCAAATAATCTCGTGAATGTCATGGATACTTGATTCAGAGATGTTGCGCCATTGCTATTTGTGACACAACAACGTCGCTTATATGCCAGACATTAAATCAGTCTCGGCACTTTTTGGATGGACGCTGTTTGTCTTTGCAGGCAAAACGTCTTTCGTACTTGCTTCCAGTGACCCCTGACAGTCGTCCCTGTCGGTTAAATATTTTCCTTTTCACATGTGTTTTGCTTGTTGGATGCGCTCTCTGTAGACAAGGCCGTAGTCGCTTAGAATCCTGGGCGTGCAAAAAAAAAAAAAAAAAAAAAGAATCACCTCTAGTGTTAGTCCAGAAATTGCAGGACAGATGCCGCGATAAATTATAAATTTCCTGATTATCATATACTGCGTCAGCGACAAACCCCAAACCTTTCACTTACAGTCACTGTTCTTCGTGAACCCTCAGACGGCGACATTTTGCTTGGCAGACCACTTGGCCGTACTCGAGAGGCGTAAGGTAAGTGGTGGGACCAGGTTCCACCATCTCCCTTCTATCTCAAAGCCTTTAGCAACACACAAGCGAGACACCATCATCACAGCCACTTGCATTCAAGAGACAAACTTAAGGCCTAACAATGAACCTCATAAGGTGAAAGGAAAGCGATGCTTTGTGCTCAGGAGGAAAGCGTTGCCTGCTGGCTGGCAGATCAAGATATGATTCTCTTCCTCCTGCTCCACCTTCGTCTCCACCCGCCACCCCCTATTTTAATTGCCGACCGGAGTGGCCGAGCGGTTCTAGGCGCTACAGTCTGGAACCCCGCGACCGCTACGGTCGCAGTTTCGAATCCTGCCTCGGGCATGGATATGTATGATGTCCTTAGGTTAGTTAGGTTTAAGTAGTTCAAGTTCTAGGGGACTGATGACCTGAGAAATTAAGTCCCATAGTGCTCAGAGCCATTTGAACCTATTTTAATTGACGTATGTGGCTCAAATTTATGAATGGTTAACAGGTGCGGATAAAATTGAATTATGTTTCACTACTAATTAATGATTCCACGCTAGATCACGCACGTTTCTTCCCGTAGTTCTCCTAATCAACATCATCGTGCAAGACAAAAGTCGCAGGTTGGAGTATCAGTCCAGCAAACAATTTTCAAATCTCATCATATTCTTTTCCCGTGAACGTAACAATTCGTACTTATTGGCTTTAACATGGCCTCTGTAACGAATAGGTATTGCTTTCTTTGCAATTTAATGTTTCACTTCTGTGCAAAATAAACGAATAATGTTTAAAGATTATTTTTTTATGCTCAACACCTTACCGCACCCAAATTGTAGCTCCCTACCGTTTGGAAAACGACCTCTGTAAGAGAAAGGAGAACATAACCGGAAATCTAATCTCCTCTAAAGCAGAAATTTTATATAAGAGATCTCTAACATTCTCTCTACATCGTGTACATGTAAATATTTAGTAGCAGTAGTAGTAGTTTTAATTACTCCAGATGTTAAACGACTTGAAACTACGGTTTCTTCCAGTGTTACGTCACGTATAATATTTTACATTATATCCCACTCAGGAACAAATAACATAACTAATGTCCAAAGAATGAGTGCAGTTTTATCTTTGTGCATAAATTGGCTCTGTTTAGTGACGGAGTTATACCTGAAATAACTGCAGCTTCCATCTAACAAGTAGGCAGTCAGTTATGCTTACTTAGGTGAGAGAGACTATAGGTGGTCCGCATATGTTGATCCCTGACAGCTGCAGTTTGCTGGGCGCGGCAGCTTCACGTTGCTGCCTCATCCAGTTGTATCGCGATTTTGTAAACTACACTCTTGTCACAGCTCCATAGACGGCTACCGTTTCCCTGCAGCCGTTAGCGTTTCGCAGTTCAAAGCTGGCAACGATTCTGCGAGCTGTCAGGGATGTTCTTACGCCGACACGCCAATAGCTGTCAGTCACCACTTTCGCCAAAGCACAGTTGTAATCTGCTCTTATGGAAACAGTAGTCGGGTTGCTGACTTTCCTACTTAAGAATTTTCTAAGCGATTTATTTTTGTTTTGGATTATAATTTGAATTATTGATCAGTAAAGAAATCACACACGTTGAATCCGCTGCCTTCTCTTTTTCGTCTCATCGCCTATATCATTATTTATTCAGAGTGACGGCTGTTTCATTAGCTTCATTGATAACTGGACTCTAGCCTCCCAGTCTCCCAGTATAATCGTCTTGGACGTTACGATACTGCTTGACTTAGCCTTCTCTGTCTCCCCCCTGATTTCAACTTGTGTAATTGTTAATTATTATGTGCCTGGGTTTAGTCATATGTGTCTCCTACGTGTGTTCTCGAAGGCGAGACCCAGAATTCTGAGCCGTACGATTTGTTAACTGCCCTGAGTTCGGGTCAGTGGCAGCGAGTACTTAAATGAATTGTCTTCCTTATTTAAAGAGGACTTGGTAAGGTTCTACTGACCATAGCTTTGTTGAATCTCGCTCTGGAGACGCTTGGTATTGCTATTTATGACTTGAATATTGATGTTATTAATTCCCATATTTTAACTTCAGTAAAACATTTTTAGACTCCTTTGTGATCTCTTTGTGTCTCAGATTAAATGTCGTTTCGTGTATTAATAAGGAATAAATGTTTCCCTTTTAAAGGAACTGGCTTCAACATTTTGCTCAAATTATTTTCATATTACAATATTGGAAAATTTTTAACTGCTCTATTCAACTTTCATACCTTGAGTTTTAATCTTGCCATCTGTGTTTCAGCATTGCACGTTGATAAGTGTCGTTTTAGAAACTTGCAATGTTGCAAGTGATGTTCAGTCCCATCCCTTCCCAGCTCTTCCACTTGCAAGCAACCAGGCGTGGTTCCTAGCGTAATATTATATTTCACACGACGCATTTATATGACGTCAGTGTACAACGAATCCAAAATGGTGATCACTCTCTAATATAAAGGATTCGTATTCCACCACAATTTATTAGATCTGTGAAGAATAAGCTTTCAAGAAAGATTAACCATGTTTCTATAAGTTTAAAAAAGTATATTTCAAGTAAGTTGAAAGCACTTGACTATGATAGATATTGGATAAGGAAACATGTTCAAACTATCGTTTTATATATTGTTTTCTCGTAGTTACGCATCGTTTTTCTCCTTATATTTTATCAGTGAAACCTTCAGTGTTTCAAAGAGTGTATTCAAGTTAACATTGTCAAACACTTTCCTTAGATCTACATCTGCTAAAATGCCGGTGGATTTGGAGTTTGTAAGCAAATTATTTAGTTACGTTATAACGTAACTATCGTTGTAGTGGTGTTCAGTCCGAAGACTTGTTTGATGGGGATCTTCAGACTAGTCTACCCTGTGTAAGCCTTTTCATCCCTGCATACCTGTTGCTACCCTCATATATTTGAACCTATCTACTGTATTCAAGCCTTGGTCTCTGTCTACAGTCCCCCCTCCACCCCCTTCCCACAAACACACACATTGCTTAGTACCAAACTGACAATTCATAGACCCGTCAGATTATGTTCAATCAACCGGTCCCTCCGTTTAGCCAGGTTCTACTGTAAATTTCTTCCATAATTTGATTCAGTACCTCCCCGTTGGTTATTTAATCTACCCCTCTAATCGTCAGCATTCATTTGTAGCACCGCATTTTAAAAGTTTCTATCCTCTGCTTTTCTGTTTCATTTTTCGTACAAGGCAATATTCGAGACAAATTTCTTCAAAAAATTTTCATAACGCTTAAATATATTTTCGATATTAAAAAGTTCCTCTTCCTCCGAATTTGTTTTCCTGCTACTGCCTCTGTAATTCGACTACGTCACTTGCCAGATCTCATGTACTATTTTTTTCCCTTTTTTTCTTTGACAATCATATTGTTCAACTAGGATCACGATAAGAACTTCAGTTTCTCTTCTTCCTTTGTTGATGTTTCCTATTTTTCCGGTATTCCCTCATTTTATCCCCAGGAAGTCTCTTTATTTCTTCTCTCCATGTTGTTCGCGGTTTTTTATTTTTTCTTCTTGTTCCCATATTAAATTCCCTCTGCATAGCATTTGTTAGTTGAACTACAATCCATTACTCTTGTTTTAATCTTGTTTTTATTCATCTTTTAACCTCTTTTCAAGACAGTTACTATTCCATTCAGTAGCCCTTCCAAGTCCTTTGACGTCTCAAAGAGAATAACAATATCGCCGGAAAACTTCAAAGTTTTTATTTCTTCCCCTAGACGTTTATTCCATTCCGAGATTTTTCCTTTGGTTTGCTCTACCGCTTGCTCAGTGTACGGAATGAATAATATCGAGGATAGGTTACAAAACTATCTCACGCCTTTGAAACCACAGAATTCTTTTCATGTTCTTCACGTCTTATAAACAGTTGTCTGTTTTCTGCACAGTTTTCGTTGCCTTTGTTCTGTCAACGCTGCCTTCAATATTTCGAAGAGTGTGTTCCAGTCAACATTGTCAAAAGCTTTCTCTAAATCTATAGGTGCTATAAAGATAGTAAGTTTGCCTTTCCTGGACCTATTTTCCAAGAAAAGTATAAGGGTCGATTTCTTTTCGTGTATTCCCACATTTCTTCGAGGTCGGATTCCCGCAATTGTCCCATTCTTCTATAAACAATTAGTGTCAGTATCTTCCAGACATGACGTATTAAACTGATAGTTGGTTAATATACACAATCGTCAGCACCTGCGTGCTTTGGGACTTAATTCATCCTCCATATTGGAAGACGAAGGTTTCTTGAACGACTTTACGTTTGATAAAACAACTCAATTATTTAACTTGGATAACCATTATTGATCGTTACATAAGATGATCTAATTAATCTTTGCCGAGACTGAGGTCTGCGAGCGCCTAGGTCGGGGCTGAGTTTCAGGACCTCTGTGCTGTACTGTAATGCAGAATTGCTACAAAATTGCAGGGCCCGCTGTTTCAGCAGGTCTCGTGACGGGATGAACACCCGTGGTGGCGCGCTGTATCTGTGCGGAAGTGCGTGACTGCCCTCTGGGAGCCCGCAGCGCAGCGGCGGATGCGAGGACTGGCTGACGACGGAACAGGAGCCCCGCAAGTCACGCACCACACCTGCGAAGCCGTTACCCAGAGGTCTTCCTGCCAATTCTGGTCCCCTGTAGGCCCATCCGCGTGTGGGAGGAACTGTGCGCAGCGGTACCGGTGTAAGTGGTACCATTTATATGTCGAGTAATAAAGCGGAGCAGTGTACTGTGCTCTGTAGCCGGATGAGAGCACAGTAAGGTTTCTACTTCAGGTACAATTTGGGACCACTGGTGATAAAACACTATACACCTTAAAATTGCAAATATAGGAAAATTGACCTTCGAAATTGATCTTCAACGCATTGACCTTACTCATTTCAAAAAAATCACGGTGTACTGCAATCAGGATGGCCGGACAGATACTGGGTTTCATTTCTTCAGTCTCTTAACTACTGTGGCACCTCGCTCTGCTTTCTGGTCATTTTAATTTTTGACTGCAAGTAATAGCAAAATGATCCCGGAAATGAATATAAATACATGTAAATAGGTGTTTCCCTGGTTATCAGGCAAATGCCTAAACGGGAATTACCCTCCCAAATATTCCCCATTGAGAACCCCCTCATTTCCATAACAAGCCTACTAAGATACATTGATCGGAAAATAAAACTGATTGAGGGGTCAGGTGCAACTGTTGCTCTGGAATAAAGAATTTGGGAGGGAGAGGAATTCTTGGCGGGCCGCATTCAAAGGGAAATATTGTGCACAGGAAAATTCAAAATATGGTGTTTAATTGCCAGAATTTTATTAGTTTATGGACTTCATCAAACCAACAGTCTTTTTGTACTTTTACAAAGGCAGGGTAATCCATTGCAAAGTATTTCACACTACTCGTTTGTGAAACTTCAACATTTACTGCAGTCGTCTTGGCACTGGTGTCTTCCTTGGTCTCCTTTACGGACAATCTGTTCCCGTCTATAAATATGTGTCACATTCTTTTTCCTATTTTATCTGTCACGCCAATACTGTACTTCTGTTATTTATGTGGGCAACTTTCCAGTAGCAATGGTTTCAAAGTTAACAGTCCAGGAATCTTAGTAAGATTTACAGGCTGTGGGCTATTCTTATTGCAGTGTTGTCACAAGATGTACTTTACTCCGTTGTTACTAGTGCGATAGTAATACAGTTTACACAGTAGTGTTACAAGCAAAACAGGCTCACGATATTTCAAAGTGTTTTTTCCATGATTTATTTTCCATTACTGCAGTTACAATCTGTAACATAAATTGTTATTTCATTATTTTTTCATCTCATTTACATAAATTAGGACATATCATTTAACGTATTGCTAACAAGATCCAAATAAATCTGATCTAGAGATGTTACATGAAACTAATGCTGACATATGAGGATCAGGACTATATCTCAAACGTAACACCTCGATTGAAAAAGCAGCACACACACTGTTGAGAGTATTCTCTGTTACAACTTGAAGATGACAAATGATCTGTGAGCGGGAAGAGTTTTTGAGAATTCAAGGATATGCTTTACGCAATTTTGAAACCACAGTGCTGCTTGGGTTCAATTTCACGTCATTAAAGGAAACAGAAATCTAATTCTCGATGGGTAGATGGTTAGTTTAGCATTGTACCTCCATTCAGATCAAAGATCAACAATCTCATAATGTTGACTCAAATGGCTCTGAGCACTATGGGACTCAACTGCTGTGGTCATAAGTCCCCTAGAACTTAGAACTACTTAAACCTAACTAACCTAAGGACAGCACACAACACCCAGCCATCACGAGGCAGAGAAAATCCCTGACCCCGCCGGGAATCGAACCCGGGAACCCGGGCGTGGGAAGCGAGAACGCTACCGCACGACCACGAGATGCGGGCACACACATCCATGCCCGAGGCAGGATTCGAACCTGCGACCGTAGCGGCCATGCGGTTCCAGACTGTAGCGCCTTTAACCGCTCGGCCACTTCGGCCGGCAATCTCATAATGTTTTCTGCTGTAAATACGCATGGTACATATAGCAACCTTTAAACAACCTACACTACAGATTCTATCCTTCTACTTTGCTCTGAATATTCATAATGTTCGTATACATCATGCCTAACATAAAGACTGGTTCTTAAAAATAAACTTATACCATTATCGCTGTACATTCCGATGCCATTTCGCTCCCATTATCAACGAAAAAGGAAGAAAGAGCTCAGGGTTTAACATTTGACAGCCAGATCATAAGAGGCAGAACACTTGCTCTCTTGGTCAAAATATGGAAGGAAACGTCAGAGAGCTTTCCCAGTACTTGCTTAATTTGCTTTAAGGAAACCTATCCTCATTACAAACGACCGATACGAATTTTGAACCCCATTCCTCCCAAACGCGAGTCCTGTGTTTTAATCGAAGCGCCATCTCACTCAGTTCAAGAGTAATTTTCTTCGAAATCCTTACACATCTGGAATACCTGTGTGAGATACTTGTTTCTGAAACGAGGCCTGTTTATTCTCCTAGGAATTAAGTGCCTCCAAAACCCTTCCGTTACGTTTGCTTGCATTACCACAGAAATGAATTTAGCTCGTACCTCATGAACAGCATTTCATTTCCGAACACATCAGTTACTTGAGAAGAATGTTCATCCAACATTTCTTAGCTCATCTTCTTCGTTACATTATAGAGCAACATCTCCACATATCGCTAAATTAGAGTCCCCCGTCGTGTTTTTCTGTCTGTATGTGAAGGATAATCTCAGGAACTGCTGTACGGATCATGATACGGATTTCACTAATAGACAGACTGATTCTTGAGGTAGGTGTTTGCATATATTTTATTGCCACTACAACAGACAAATCGTCCGGGCATAGGTACAGGGTGGTTATCATTAAACTTTCGCTACTTGAGCCAATGTATAAGTAAAGCTGTTTACCCTATGCATACACAACTTCATGGGACTAAGTTCAAACTGTGCGGTGCAGGGTTTGCGTTGTTAGTGTCGTGACTTGCGTTAAGCGCTGGTACTGGTACGGTGATATGGTGGTTGAAACACAAGCTTTAGTGTGCATTACAGTTGCAGACTGTCTACATGGGTCTCGGCAATGCTTTACTCGTGAACCTGTTTCATCAAAATAACAGCAATAGTGCAACAGTATCGACGCATTAAAGGACTACGGAATGTTCTCTTGCGGCAAGGGGACTGAAGAACAAGATTCGGAAGTTCGAATTGCTTGAAAATTTGGGAGTTGCTTCTGGGAGAGGCCTACTGCCAATACAACCACACATTGTGGAAGAAGTACAGTTGCTGTGGCTGCGAACTCTGAACCCAATGTGCAATCTTCAAGCAGTGCACGTGCCGTGTAACGATAGCGGAACAGCCCACGGTTCACCGTTGTCTGGGGCAGCGTAATCTCTCGCGCGGTTTTAGGCTGTCGTGGATGCAGATGGTTGTCACACTGAGCAATGTTTGTAACCTAGAGCGTAAACATGCTACGCAGTTATCAAAACTTCTCATCTGGAAATTAAATGTATTTCTCTCAATGGTTCATTCTTTACTTACCTTCAACATGACTCATCTGCAAATTAAATGTGTTTCTTTCAGTGGTCCATTCTTTACGTACCTTCCACATGTCCTTACAGATGTTTACACGAAATTTTATTCTCCACCCACAATATTCATGGGCATCCTTTCAAGTAGCGAAAGTTTAATTCGAGCCGCCCTGTACATGCAGTACTATGTGTACGACACATAAATATTAAATGTCTTTTAATACGCTCACCACTTACACGCGACTCTCCTATTTGACTATCTTTGGCAGCATCTTTGGATTACATTGCGGATTATTGTGACCTCTCTGCGGTCCTGAACGTTAGTAATCCGTTGAATTGCTGGCGTTGCTGATGTGCAAATCAATCTTGAAACGTGTAGAAACTGTCTTGTGAGCAACCGTGTCCAGTGCTGTCTATTCAAGCACCATCGTCTCTGTTGTAGGGTATAGCATGAAATATTGGACAGTTCCTGCAGAAGACAGGTTCCCATCAGGAAAGAAAGAATTCTGTTGCTCGTGCGTTATTTACAACGACTAAGAAATATGTGTTCCACTTGCATAGGTAACAAAATGTGTATTCAGTGGTACCCGAACCAAATTTATATACTCGTAAAATTCACGATGAAACCTTCAGCTGTTATTTATTTTGCGCACTTCGCTATTAGTTTCGGTCAATGACCGTTATCGAGCGAATAAATCAAACCATAGGGATGATACGGTTTACAGCAAAATACATTGAAAAGTACTTCACTTAATGGCATAAACAACGGGAAACCTATACCATAGTTTGAGCAAAAGTAATTTGTTCTTTTAAGCCCACCATAGTACGTAAAAATTTCTCGCAATATTAACTGTGTACGAGAGTTTTCATCAAGAAGCAAGTCCACAACGACGACTAGTATCATACTGACAGGTGTAACCAAGTCAAACAGTTAAGAATACAGTCAGGGACAATGCTATGCCAGAGATAAGACTATACTACACGATAGCAATTGCAATATCAATTTACTAAGAGGTACATTGTAATCTTTGGTTCTCAGTAAACACGGTGCGTTAGTGAGCTAGATCATGAGATCCCACATATACAAACGTAATACATCGAGAAATGACACACTGGTGACTTTTGTAATCTAAAAACCTCCAACTGACGAAAATAAATCAGTTTAAACCATAGAAAACCATTGCATGTCATCAATACACCAGGTAAAGCAACACTGGCGAAATTTTGTATATTACAAAACATCGTATATTAGCCGAAAAATAAGTCAGATCGGACCTATTACTCGGCTGGGATGTTGTTATGTTAACAGATAAAAACAAAAATAGCTTACACTAGCAAGAAAACATCAACTAACAAAATTATGCATCGTAAAATTTCATGTACAGTGTGAATAAAAAGAAAGCCAACCTCATACAGTGGCCTGTTCCAAAATATAATATAACAGTAACATGCATTCATCTTGAACATAGGAATTAAAACTTTATTGAACTTATAATTCCGCATACTCAGTGGATGATGTGACGGAGGGGATGGGGGAGGGTGGGAGGCTTTCCTAAAGAGTAGAAATTTTTTGATGAAGAATGTGAACAAAGAGATTAAAACTTTATTGCACTGCTAATTCCACATACCCAGTGGAAGATGCAGGTAAGGCGGTGTGGTGATGGTTGTGGGAGAGAGAACCTTCCTAAACAGCATGAGGGAACAGTGCTAATTTTTTTCCCATGAAGAGCGGTTAGTAGTGAGGGGGACAATCAGCTCATAAAACGATGGGGATAAACAGTCGAGTACACTTACACCATAAATAGTGACATAAATGACTTAATTTTATACAGACTCTTAACAGCTAGGAACAGAGGGGAGAAAGGGGAATAGGCAAAGTGTTATATATCAAAATTACAGGCCCCTCTAAGATCGCCCAGCCAAGACCTTACCAAATAAAACCATACAAGACATAGGAACCAAGGGGGTGTACTGAGTTGGGAGTGGATCGGAGGGATCATGCGTAACCAAAAGCAAAACTGGATGTGAAGTAAACAACAAAAAATTGCAATAGAACCTATGCTATTCAGTCAGATGAGGGCCAGATATATGTTACATATATAATCCTAAGATACCTAATTTTGCACATCTTTCGAAACAACTACAAGAGAGACCATCCGACACCAAAGACTTCCATCCTCTCCGCAAAAGCCGGCCGGTGTGGCCGAGCGGTTCTAGGCGCTTCAGTCTGGAACTGCGCGACCGTTACGGCCGCAGGTTCAAATTCTGCCTAGGGCATGGATGTGTGTGATGTCCTTAGGTTATTCAGGTTTAAGTGGTTCTGAGTTCTAAGTGACTGATGACCTCAGCTGTTAAGTCCCATAGTGCTCAGAGCCATTTCCGAAAAATGCATAAATGTACACACACACTCACACACACGACTTTGTACCTATAATACACTTCATCTTGTGTAACCCATAGAAAATCATATCGGTATTGAGGTGATTTTTATCTGTTAACATAACAACATCCCAGCCCAGTAATAGGTCCTAATCGACTTATTTTTCGGCAGTTACGATGTTTTGAAATATACAATGTTTTGCCAGTGTGGTTTTACCTGGTGTATTGATGTCATGCAGTGGTTTTCTATGGTTTAAGCTGATTTATTTTCTTCAGTTACACTGTGTTTTAGATTAAAAATGTCGTCGGTGTGGCATTTCTTGATGTATGTAAATTGAAATAAGAACACCGTGAATTCATTGTCCCAGGAAGGGGAAACTTTATTGACACATTCCTGGGGTCAGATACATCACATGATCACACTGACAGAACCACAGGCACATAGACACAGGCAACAGAGCATGCACAATGTCGGCACTAGTACAGTGTATATCCACCTTTCGCAGCAATGCAGGCTGCTATTCTCCCATGGAGACGATCGTAGAGATGCTGGATGTAGTCCTGTGGAACGGCTTGCCATGCCATTTCCACCTGGCGCCTCAGTTGGACCAGCGTTCGTGCTGGACGTGCAGACCGCGTGAGACGACGCTTCATCCAGTCCCAAACATGCTCAATGGGGGACAGATCCGGAGATCTTGCTGGCCAGGGTAGTTGACTTACACCTTCTAGAGCACGTTGGGTGGCACGGGATACATGTGGACGTGCATTGTCCTGTTGGAACAGCAAGTTCCCTTGCCGGTCTAGGAATGGTAGAACGATGGGTTCGATGACGGTTTGGATGTACCGTGCACTATTCAGTGTCTCCTCGACGATCACCAGTGGTGTACGGCCAGTGTAGGAGATCGCTCCCCACACCATGATGCCGGGTGTTGGCCCTGTGTGCCTCGGTCGTATGCAGTCCTGATTGTGGCGCTCACCTGCACGGCGCCAAACACGCATACGACCATCATTGGCACCAAGGCAGAAGCGACTCTCATCGCTGAAGACGACACGTCTCCATTCGTCCCTCCATTCACGCCTGTCGCGACACCACTGGAGGCGGGCTGCACGATGTTGGGGCGTGAGCGGAAGACGGCCTAACGGTGTGCGGGACCGTAGCCCAGCTTCATGGAGACGGTTGCGAATGGTCCTCGCCGATACCCCAGGAGCAACAGTGTCCCTAATTTGCTGGGAAGTGGCGGTGCGGTCCCCTACGGCACTGCGTAGGATCCCACGGTCTTGGCGTGCATTCGTGCGTCGCTGCGGTCCGGTCCCAGGTCGACGGGCGCGTGCACCTTCCGCCGACCACTGGCGACAACATCGATGTACTGTGGAGACCTCACGCCCCACGTGTTGAGCAATTCAGCGGTACGTCCACCCGGCCTCCCGCATGCCCACTATACGCCCTCGCTCAAAGTCCGCCAACTGCACATACGGTTCACGTCCACGCTGTCGCGGCATGCTACCAGTGTTAAAGACTGCGATGGAGCTCCGTATGCCACGGCAAACTGGCTGACACTGACGGCGGCGGTGCACAAATGCTGCGCAGCTAGCGCCATTCGACGGCCAACACCGCGGTTCCTGGTGTGTCCGCTGTGCCGTGCGTGTGATCATTGCTTGTACAGCCCTCTCGCAGTGTCCGGAGCAAGTATGGTGGGTCTGACACACCGGTGTCAATGTGTTCTTTTTTCCATTTCCAGGAGTGTATATGCGGAATTTTACGATCTAGCTCACTAACGCACAGTGTTTATTGGGAACCAAAGATTATAATGCACCTCTTTGTAAATTGATATTGCGATTGCTATCATGTAGTATAAGTTTATCTTTGACATGGCATTGTCTTTGACTGTATCCTTGACTGTTACACCTGCCAGTGTGTTACAAGCTGTCTATGTGAACATGCTTCTTGACGAGAATTATCGTACACCGTTATTATTGTTACACGTACTTAAATGAGCAAATTACTTTGCTGCCGTTTATGTTAGTAAGTGAAGTACTATTTAACCTCCTATTTCCGTGTAAACAGTGCAACCTCTAATGATTTCATTTATTAGTTTTGGGTTGCGCAAGCTAATAGCCATTGACCGAAACTAATTGCGAATTGTGCAAAATGAATGACAGCGAGACGGTTTCACTGTGAATTTTAACAATTGTTTGGCGGCTGAATATCCCCAGTTGCAACCATACATAAATACAATTTATATAGCTGTAAAATAAATCTGCAAACTGTCCTTCCTTTAATAATGCGCACTGTCAGACCAGAAGCCTACAGCATCACTCATAGAATTACACTGAGTGTGGCTGGTTGTAGAATAAGTCTGCATGGAGCGCAACGTGTATCCATGTTATAGTAGGACAGGTGATGTAATTAGACATGAAAGATGAACAAACGGAACATCGATTCGATGAGTATGGATCAGTTATTCCAGCCATGAAGCTCAAAATCGATCAAGGTGTAATGCACGGTCCGTCGCATTAATATGACCTCCACCTATTTTCATCCTCAATGTGCAGTAACTACTCATAGACGGCAGATGGCAGCAGTAACAGTGGAGGATGCACAAAGTGCGTCGGGAGTGGCGGAAAACAGTGCAGTCACTGTCGTTATGCGGAATCAGGCCGATTCTTCTGACGTCCAAAAGGCCGCGGTCATTGGCTTTCGGGCCAAGGATATCAGTATTTCCGAAAAGGATAAGTTTGTACACCGCTCGGATGCCGCCATGATTAAAGTACACCGTGCATGGAAAAATGGAGCTATTCAAATTCGGCGTCAAGACAACTGTGTTGCGACATGGGCCTAGCTGACAGCGGTGAACGGTGGTTGCCTCCGCTGCAACTGTTGGGCAAGTCACCGTCCAGATGAACCAAGAAACTGCCAACAGTTTCTCCTCAACGACAGTTAATCGAAGATTGCTGCTTATGGGCCTTTGCAGTTGGCATCTGTTTCATGCACCCATGGTGAATGCTGTTCATCGATGACGAAGACTGTAATTTGCACGCAAGTACCATAACTGAATTCCCATTGAGTGGAGACATACGTCCTTTTCAGATGAATCATGTTTTGTGGTGTATTGGACAGATGGCCTTTGGAGTGTATAATGTGAAACGTCTGAAAGCAAACATAGAGGGAGCTTTATGGCCTGGAGAACGGTTTCGTGGCATTCCCTCGGTGACCTCGTCATTCTGGAAGGCACAACTGATCGACGCAAGTATGCCTCTATCCTTGAGGGCTACGTACAACACTACTTTCAGTTTGTTTTCCCTCGGCACGATAGCGTCTAACAGCAAGACAATGCAACTTGTCATTCAGCTCGCAGTGAACGTGCGTGGTTCAAGAAGCATCAGGCTGACGCTCCGCTCCCAATATATAAACGAAATAGAGAACATGTGGAACCTCGATCCGGCTGTTCGTCCCATGGATACTCTACCGCGAAACCTAGGGCAGCGGGTCACGGCACTTGAGTCGACCTGGCTCCATATCTCTGTCGGTACCTTAGAGATCCTCATTGATTCCTTTTCTGCTTCTCTCGCAGCCGTCCGTGCTGCAAAAGATAGTTATTATTCAGGGTGGTAACATTAATGTACTTCCACAGCGTAAAATGAAATTTAGTGTGTTTCTTTCTTTCGCAGTCAGCCATGCGATAACGCTCCATGGAGACCCATAGAGGATGGAAAGCTTACATAAATAAGCCTTGTCATCCTCTATGGGTCTGCATGGAACGTTATCGCATGGCTGACTGCGAAGCCCACTTGCCTAAAAAAGACATCTACAGCAGCACCAGAGACAGTAGCGGCTTCTCTGCGCAGCATGCCTCCAGCTAGCCCGTTTCGTTAGCTACAAGTCGTAAAAGCAGCCGCCAGCCTCTGTGTACTTCCTTGGCTTGTAAACAGGACGCTGTCGCAGGAAAGAAACCGCTGTTCTATACAGGAGCGCTGCGCAGTTAGTAACCCACCTGCCAGTGGTACCACAGGCCGATCCAAATACACGAACAAATAATTGGAGATACGATGATCCCTATATTATAATCGATAATGTCGCAAATTTTCTGATTTACGTTAGTAATTACTAAATTTTGTACTTGCAGAATATGAAAAGAATATGTAACAGAAATTTATACTTTTTCTGTGACATCGGAAAGAGCCTATTAAGACTTCAGCTACATAACATGGACCAAGACTCGACTACAACACGTTGATTCAAATGTTTGTGTGTTGAATTAGTTACACAGAGATGAAGAGGCTTCCGTATGATAGACCGACGTGGAGAGCAACTACACGAAATCAACGCTCGCAGAGCGGCATCTTTTATTTCGAAACCGTAAAAGTCACTCTATGTAGTTTCTATTGAAAGGTATTCAGGGCGTAGATCGCAGTACGTGTAAAAGGGGTAGTCGATGAACTGGCAATAAAAAGTAGGAATTAACTGTTACACACGCAGAGTAAGGGTTTGATAAATAAAATGACTGGTTGAAATAGTGCGCTTTTCTAACGCCACAGTCCTCATGCGAACTTTGATGTCCTATCAAGGAAAGGAAAACTCTAACGCAGCACTGTTTTAGGATTCTTCTGTCCTTGTAATAGGGCGCCAAGATCTTAGCTAGATCCTTCCTTGCTAAAATCGACGTAATCTTCGTTTGTCAATAAATTAGTATGGCCGTGTTTATTTTGTCCATAAAAAGATATATCTTCTTTATTTTCCTCAATTCTCTGTGAGTTTGCTTAAATCTATTATTTTGAAATTTTCCACGTGTCAATGTTTTCAAAAGATTGAGAACTTTGCGATGATTTCTCATCCATCTCATAATCTTAGGAGTGATATAATTTTCTATATTACTGTCGACCATTCTGATTTTAGGTTGAAATTAAATTTCTTTGAACACCCTGACGATCCGCACAATAATATGAGAATAAGGGAAAATAAGTAAAAAATAAGCTGACTGCTTTATTGTTTGCAATATTAGGGAACCTTCATCTTGCTGAAACCGCTAATTTATTACCATCCTTGAGGCATGAGTTTCAGGCACGGCTTCTCGGCCGGCCAAGTTTATGCACGTTAGCGACCAACGTATCAGGGACGACCAGAAGGTTTCTGTTCGAATGCCGTAATGTCTAGAATCGGTATGCCAATCACTCAAAAACGCAATCGCAATTGCAGTCTTCCCGTCGATACAACGGGTTGAAGATACCATGTGCCTGAAGAAGTCTGTAACTGTGTGCTGCATATCCTCGTCAGACAGAAATCGTCGAACATTCAAGGCCTTTTTAAGGGGTCGAAGGTGAGACAATCGCATGGGGAGAGATCAGAAATGTAGGGCGGGTGCTCCAGTGTCTCCCATTTGAGTTGGTGTTATTTCTGCATTGCGACATTTCCAATATGGGGGCGCCTTGTGTCAGGCCTCGACCAGCACGGAACTTGGGGCAACATTCCACAAACATGGTATTCGACAGACAAGATGCCCCATAAACATTCTTCAATAGAGATCTTCAATAGAGATCTAACGGTGTTTGTTATTCGGCAGCCAAGAAAAGAATAGTAGCACGTTGATCATATTTGGACTGAGTTGGTAACAATGTCGCCAATGTTGACGTTTCAATATTTACCTTACGGACATCGGAATGCTACGTTAATCTCCCACCTACAAGTCTGTGCTCGTGTCGGAATCGCTCTACGCTGCATACACGCCTTCAAACGGAAACCTTTTGGCTGTTCTGCAGCACGGTCGACTAATTTGCTAAGTGATGTACACGCAGCAGACGCCCCGAGTTGCACCAACAAGGGCGCCGTCACCACCCGGCGCTGTTGTGCTGTCGCAGAATTCTACTGTGTCAGTATACGTGACTAGTTGCCTGCTTGCTTCGTCCTGTCCCTGAGCCTCTATCATCGGAACACCGGTTGAAAGGCAAGTAGCAATAACGAGTTTTCCTGATGAGAAGGCATTTCTGACTATAGGCTGCGAGGGAATCCACTCCGCAGCTTCCCGCGCGCGTGTCATTATCATCAGAAGTGACTAACCCTAACGCTTGTGGCACCCAGCTGTAATACTGCCAACAGAGTTCAGGACCCTAACCTCGGGCTTTCCTACAACTTATTTTGACATAAAGAATTATGGTGATGATTTTTATGTCTGAACAACGCCATGATGCGTTGTTTTCCGTGTGTTGCATCATTGTATACACTGATATTATGACCACCGTTCAGCGCGGAACTCACTGCTGTCTGGTGGCCCTGCGTCCACGGTAAGCTGTAATGAAATTATTTAAGCCGAGCAGATACCAACAGGAAACCACTGAAGTGACGATACGGGACGCAAATGGGGAGATTCACTGACACAAGGGAGTTTGACGAAGAGCAGATTGATATGACCCGATGCCTTGAAACGCACTTCTCGGGAACGGCGAAGCTGATCGGCTAGTCTCGTGCTGCGGTCTATCGAACTGATTGAAGGACGGTCAAATCCAGGGCAGATATGATGACAGACTACCATGCTTGTGCATGTAAAAATGTTTCGGAGCACAACGTTCCCCGCAGGGCGTTAAATTTGTGGCTGTGCAGCATACGACCCGTAAGTGCTCCCATGTGACATACCGGCCTGTTACAGCTGCAGTTGTCGCGCAGTCACTGTGATTGGACGCTGGGTCAATAGAAACGTCCCTGCTTGTCGAATGAATCATGTTGTTTGTTACGCCAGTAACGGTGATGTGTCAGGATAGTGAGGCAGTCATGTCCCGATACACCCTTATCCAGGTCAACGGCTGCTCGAAAGATATCCTTCGCTAAGTCACAGGACAGTGGGGACAGTATTCGCCTGGGCTTGCATTGGACCTGTAGTAATAACTGAAGGCACGAAGATGCTGACTACTTGAGCATTATTGTTGACGACTTCAATTTCCCCATTGTTGGTGTGTTCCTAAGCGGTGGTGGCATCTTCCAGCAAGACAACCTATAACACAACACAGTGCCTCATCAATTTTCATTTCACTAATTCTATAATATGTATGTACTTCATTAACTTTGTCAGTCCTCACTATTAAAAACCGTAATATAATTAAAAGCTATTGGTAAATAGTATTCTAAAAAATGCTTATAAAGTCAAGAAAGTTCGTATTATACAGAATCGAAAGAATCTGTGTCAAAGTTGACAATAATCTCGTTGGGCCAGTGCGCGCACAGAGTCAGTAACGGAGTTGGACGTAAATCTGCTGTGGTGGAGGATGAACGCAAAGTGGGGGTGCTCAAAAACGTAATAGAGAATGTTTTGGGAACTGTATTTTAAGTGTGGCGAGGCATTGTGACTTTATGAACGACCACATAACTGGGCACAGTACAAAGCATATACGAACTGAAGAGCGCTGTGTGGACAAAATTGTTAAAAGTTGCTCTTTGTTAAGTAAGAGCTAAGTGCCAATAATGGTCATTACAAAATTCACTATGTCGCACTACCTGCAACTAGCCACAAAGTAAGGTCAAGCCAGTTATCTTTTTAGTTACGTGTGCGGATTGTCAACGTCGTAATTTCGCCACTTTGACCATTATAATGGTTTTTCAGCTGAATTATAAATATTGTGAGCTCTACTGATTATCCCAATTCACTAACTATCAGCAGGGTCCTATTCTTTCATCATTATTACCGAGACAGTCATAATTGAAGGACATAAAGTTACTGCAAAGCAGAGAAAGTAATCACATTTGCAGCCAACCTGAATAAAGTAGTTCATGAAGCTATATTCAGTAATATTAAATATTCTTTGTGTGTTGTTGTTATTCTGCTGAATCCAGTTAGTGACTAAGTAAAGACTATGCCAAGTGTAACTAACTTCAAATAACAGATAAAGTAAACTGAATATTTAATTTTGACTAAAGCGACTTTTATGATTTTTACTTCGTGTTTGCAAAATAGTTCATGTGTTTTTCACTTTCGTGACATTGACATTGTAGAGATGTTTGTTGTTAGTTAATGAAGTCATTACGAACTTTTCTGAGGTAACATTTATTATGAAACAGTGATTAGTCGCTTCAGGAATCCAGACGACAGAAACACTGAATGACTTCGTTCCATACATGTCGTGTGATATGTTGCTAATAAGTAACAATTGTTAGGTTTTGTTAATTACGAGTAATTTCAGTGCATTTCTAACTAACTAATATCATTTGGTCGCAATTGGATTTTAAATTCAATCTCAAGTGTGTTTTCGTTAGTTCCACTAGTGCCTACCTATATTGTAATTATTTACGTAATTTCAGTTTCAATTCAGTCCTTAACAAGCAGAGACTTTTGGTCTTTTTTGAGCTGATGACCGTAATTATTTATTCTGCAATCAAAATTTCATGTAGTTCAACTGCTTATTCAAAATTGTAGCTTTCCACTGAACTTCTCACAAAATCTTGTTTTCGATCGTTGCCGAGCACGTTAGATAGCAGTGCGATAACGTTTGGCTGTAATCGTGACTGCATTATTCCTGATGTTGTTCTTCAGAATCGATGTCTTTCCTATTAAAAAAGGAACATTAGGTAACACTGGTCATGAAAATCAGTTCTTACCGGAGAGTGTTGGCAGATTATAAACTATAAATGTTAAATCCACACAGATTTGATTTCAGTTGTAAAATTTCGCACACCCTGCATTTTAGATTCCTTAGTGAGTATTAATCAAAAGAAATTAGGCATACAATCTCATAATATAGTCTTTCTTCCATAGGACTGACTGTATAAAGGACCTTGTAACTGGTAACATTCTTTCTCTGGATAACTATAGAACACCATAAAATCGTTTCACTTCAATATTTGCAACACGACCTCCTACAGCTGTAGCTACATGTTACAGAATTTTCTACACCAATCATTAATTTTAGCGCCTTCTACTGTAAGTTTTCATGCCTCTCCCAAAGATTAAAGCCAACCAGTCCAGTCCAGTCCAACAAATTGCAGCATGCAACATTATACTGTACGAGGTGGTTATGATTAAACTGGCAGTGTTCCGAGTACTGCAGTGCGGGCTGCATACATCACAGGACGCTGAAGCGTCGTAGGTATGGTCACTAATCGGCTCGCTCGTGGAGTACGCTGAAAATATAGTTCCACTTTCTGCCACCGGGTGAAAATATGGCGCTGTATACAATCAGAATTTAAAATGTTTCCTGTTTTGACGTAAGTATGCTGTTTGTCGCTTATCGATGAATGTTGATTTTTTTTGTGAAACTGCTGTTCGTGTAAAGGTTAAGAACGTTGCCGTTTTCCGTAAGAAACGC
This sequence comes from Schistocerca americana, assembly GCF_021461395.2. Classification (NCBI taxonomy): domain Eukaryota; kingdom Metazoa; phylum Arthropoda; class Insecta; order Orthoptera; family Acrididae; genus Schistocerca; species Schistocerca americana. Next base: position 515,294,298 of record NC_060120.1, on the reverse strand, counting down.
AATAGCTATTCAGAAGGGAGACGGTCTACTGCTGGTAGAGTTAATTTATTAGAACGGAAGAAGTAGCAGCACAGCATTACGGAAATACTGCATACAGAAACAGCTGAGAAGAGGCCTCACGTCCATAAATAAGCTAAAGAATATGTACCGAAATTTGAAGAAAAAAGTGAATTAGATGGTGCAGCATGAGAGGGAAGCAGCCAGTTCCCGTGGCACTTGTTGATGAAGTTGCTGTGGCTGTAGCGGACCGCTCAGCACATGCATCAAATGCTACATCCAGTGATTGAGCGTGTCATGGGAATTGTGTCTCCCAGGGTCAACATTTAAAATGATTTTGCGGCGCATTCTACACTGGTATCCCTACAAATCTAATCTAGAGAGATTAGATTTGTAGGGATACCAGTGCAGAATGTGCTGCAAAATCATTTTAAATGTTGGGTAGATCACATAACTAATGAGGAGGTATTGAATAGAATTGGGGAGAAGTGGAGTTTGTGGCACAACTTGACAAGAAGAAGGGACCGGTTGGTAGGACATGTTCTGAGGCATCAAGGGATCACAAATTTAGCATTGGAGGGCAGCGTGGAGGGTAAAAATCATAGAGGGAAGACAAGAGATGAATACACTAAGCAGATTCAGAAGGATGCAGGTTGCAGTAAGTACTGGGAGATGAAGAAACTTGCACAGGATAGAGTATCATGGAGAGCTGCATCAAACCAGTCTCAGGACTGAAGACAACAACAACAACAACATCCCCACATGATTCAGACTCTGTATCAAATGAAGCCCCAAGATAGGCTACACCGCCTAGACTTTACACCTAGTTCTATGGCATGCTTGGAAACTGGATGTCATATGAGTGGGGAATAGTTTTTGGACGGACGAGGCACGTTTGACTTCGCACGGTGCGGTGAACCCACAGAAATATCACCTATTGATTCTACACCGCCATATGTTGTGCAAGAACATGCATTGCGTCCATCCTATGTGACTGTGTTTCACGAGTTCCTTCATTCTTGGTCCTTATTTTCATGTAAGATGGGGCGATACTACATGTCGCTTGCTAGATAAAATACTTGCTTCGAGAAGCCTTCGGTAACGACTTTATCATATTTGTGGCCTTCCCGATCACCTGACCTTGATCCGGGAGGCTTCTGGTTGTTGCAATATTTGAAAGATCGTGTCTGTCAGTAATGTTTCCGGACTCTTCCTGATATGAAGGATTGCCATACGACGACGCATCGCTTTTATTACACCATATATGCTGCGACCAACTGTCGACCTTGGAGTTTTACGGACGTAGCATGTTGCTGATTCGGAAGCCATATTGGACACAAGTTTTAACTTGTTGACATATACTAGTGAACGTGTCAGAACCAAGTGTTTGATCGTTCCTCTCCTTTTTTCTGCGCCCGCACTTCTACGGCTCACAGCGCTATATTTTCACTTGGTGGCAGAAAGTGTAACTCTTCTTTCTTTCGGTGTACTTGGACACCGGTTAATGAACCTACCTACGATGATTTTTAGCGTACTAGGATGTATATGGTCCGCACTGCAGCTCTCGGAACACTGTCAGTTCAGTTATAGCCACTTGGTATGATCCTTCATCAAGTCAAGACTGGCCAGTTAGTATTGGTATTAACGATATCCATTTCGGCGATTTATTGCAATCTTCAGATGTGATAATCCACAGTTTCGTCATGGAAGTTATATGAATTTTGGACATCATGAAATAGTATGCAATATGTCAATAAAAATGCAGGATGTCATCACATTGTAAAAGAGAATGGTGGGGGGGGGGGGGGGGGGAGGTTAGGACGCGGTAAGGGTGCTGAGGATAATTCTGCCCACTGTATTAGCACATTGTTATTATTACTGTATTCTTCTACTCAGTGGCTAATATAAATTTTCTTAAATAAATTTCGTCAAAAAACAGAATTGTTGTATACAGTAATAAAAAGAAATAATCGTGAATTAACAACATATATAAGCTTCAGCAAGTGCACTGGCTGAGAGTCTTTAACACAAATATCAGTAAGATTATCAAACAATAAGAAACGTTAGCTAACTGTATTAATTGATCACTCTTGCATCAGACCAATAGATGAAGTACACTTCTGTTCCAAGGTGTTGGCATAACCAGGCGGCTGGCGCCTTGGATTGAAAATAACGAATGGACAGTAAACAAATAACGGATTACTATAACAGACAGAAAACAACAGAATAGAAAACCGCATATAGACCGTTAAAACATAGATTTAAACACATGTCAGACTTAGGCAACAAAACCACTAGATATAATCACACTATCAACAGCTTTTATTTTAAAATTGCAGCAGAATACAAAGATCGTTAAGGTTAAGCGCTGTAACTATGTTCTGCTTTGGCACTTCCGGGATGAACATAGCTTAAAAAACCGCCAAACGATAGTTGCATTAGAGTAGGCCTCGAGAACTAGGGTAATAATAAAAAGGAAACACAATATTCAAACGTTATCATGCCACTCAGAAGAACATCACGTGTTATCAGTCATAATAAATGACACTGGTGAACAAAACATAAAATGTCCACCACGGCTGACAGCAATAAGTTAGTTGAATGGCAGTCTCCGGCCAGATCCGAAAAAACAACGTTCAACTTAAGAGTTTCATTAGAATGTGGCATTCCTCTGTCTCCGTCCAGGAATAATGATTTCATAGCAGTCGGCGTCATGAGCCAATGTCAATGCACTCAGGTTCGTTTCCTTTTTGGAGTGCTTCTAGAAAGTTAACAGCACGGTCCTGATAGCAGGAAACGCACCAGAAACGAAGGCTGCACGTACTCGTAGAAGCCTCCCGGTCGGACACAACAGGGAGCGACATGGCCGAGTACCACATCTAACCCGTGGACGGAGAAACTGTCCACACTTCCTCCAGCGCACGACTGTCTCGGCGAACTCGACAGCCGCTCTTACGTCGGCATACGCCAGTTGCCACCTCTGGTCAAGGAAGCTAAACACGTACTCCCGAGGCTCTCAAAGATACAGTCACACACATTATCGATCCCACCCACTCGCACGGGTCATTTTACCATGTGATCAAGTGATACCAATTTTATGGTGCTATTTCATGTTGATCAAAATGAGTTCAGAATGACGAAGCTGCGGATAATTATCACAGCCGGCCGCGGTGGCCGAGCGGTTCTAGGCGCTTCAGTCCGGAACCGCGCGACTGCTACGGTCGCAGGTTCGAATCCTGCCTCGGGCATGGCTGTGTGTGATGTCCGTATCTTAGTTAGGTTTAAGTAGTTCTAAGTTCTAGGGGTCTGATGACCTCAGATGTTAAGTCCCATAGTGCTCAGAGCCAGCCATTTAATTATCACATCTGAAGATGACAACAAATTGCCGGAATCAGTAACACGATCTTGACGTAATATCTTATTGTATAAGTCATTATTCTTCTGCCGATCAACAAAACTTCATGTCTGAATGTTCTCTTCGAACTTCACTCCACACTGATGATTAATTATAAGCTCCAGTACTGCAACTTTTTCTGTCTCTTTCGCGATCGGTGCAGCAAACCCAATTATATATTCCTCAGCCATGTACCTCTCATTCAAGATTTATAATAATTTCTCTGCCCATAGCACTTTAAATATGAAACAGTTACATGTGCAATATTTAGACACATACACAAAATTTGCATGTTTCAGATAACATCAGTGATATTAAATAAGGAAATGGCAAATAATTAAACATGCAAAAAGTTCCATCTCATTGCCATACCTTCCCGTTACATACTCACTGCCAAGTTCTCCGAAAGTGACGCTATTCATGTACATGAAATAATGTATATTATGTAAACTTTCACAGAATTACACCCCTGACAACAATCCACTTCTAAATTAAGTGCAAACTTAGCATCTGCGTAGGTTTTGCTCTCGTGGTTACGATAGCAGTTTGTGACTTCCTACACGCAGTCTGTTGTTGGACGCCTTTGACGTCAATAATAGCGGGTCCGCGCCGTAGCGGGACACGGCAGGACGGGCGTGGCGAGCAGAGCGGAAGGCGGTGTGCGCAGCAGCGGGGGTCAAGGCCGGGGGCGGGGCGGGCCGCGGGCACCCGCTCCGCCGCCCGCCGCTGCCACCGCCGCCGCTTCCTGGCCGCCGCCGCGCCGGACCGGCCGTGGGAAACGGGCGGCCACACCGGAGCGGCCTCTGCCTGCCGCTAACACTGCAGCTACTCGAGAGCACAGAGACGTAGAAGGTATAACACATGTGCCCGACCTACTTGTTACTACTTTCATTATCATGATCATCATCACAGTCAACATCGACACTGCTGGAAAGACAATTAGTATACCTGAAAAGACGACATCCATTTTTATCTAATGAAGGCATACCCCAACTGGGAAATAACAGATGTACTGAGAATGGTTTCATCGTCGTCCGCCAACAGATAGGGCGGTGGCATAACTAACAGAGCACCATCTGTGTCCACCCTTTAATACGGTATGGTCGCAGTTACAAGGCTAAGTGTGGTACAAAGGTGTGTTGCAATCAGACAACCATGCCATGGTGACAACCGTATGTTTCCTGAAGACAACTGAACGAGTTTGGAAGGGGTGGGATGGTCCTTCCAGACAAGTGGCACACAAGTTGCAATTGCTGCGTCAGTTGTGCAGTGAGCTAACATCAGTGGTCACGTGAACATTCCCACAATCAACATAATCGTCATATTGCAAGGGCATCCGTGGCAGGTAGTACAGCTATCACAGCATACACACATAAGAGTGCATGTAGGCCCAGACCTGTCAACACGAATGTGGCTAAACAGTTGTTAGCAGCGGGAGTACTGGCACGTACACCTCTAGCCCTTCTTCCACTAACGCCACAGCATTGACGTGCACAGCTGGACTAGTGCCGTCAGAGGACCACTTGGAAGATCAAATGGCGTGGTGGTCTTCAGCCTGCATCCGACTGAAGTTCATTTGCGTGTACGATGTAGAGCTGGTGACTACTGTTTCACACAGTGATTTCATACAAGGTAGCCTGGCCCCATCCAAGGCTTTATGGTCTGGGGTGCGATAAGCTACAACTCTCGTTCACCTTTGGCGTTTCTGGATGGGACGTTAACAAGCGCTCGGTATCTGCAGAATGTTGTTAGACCCGTTCTTTTGCCATTGTTGCAACAGGAAGATAATTTGTTGTTCGAACAGGACAGTGTGTGCCTGTGATGCTCAACGTGCTCCGCTAGATGTACAACAATCTCCCTGGTCAGCACAGCCTCCAGACTTGTCTCCAATTGAGCACGTGTGGCATATGATGGGACCAAAAGTCACTCGTGGAATTCATCAACCAACAACACTTACTAATCTAGATCAACAAGGCGAGCAGGCGTGGCATAATGTATCCCAGGACAATATTCACCAGTTGCATGATGGACTGCATGCCAGAATTAGTGCCTGCATAGCCGCCTGCGGAGGCTATATCACATACTAAAACGAGTGTTTCAGCAGAAGTTGACACCTGTTACCTCAGAACCGCTTGTCCCAGTGATCTGCAAATGTGATCATTTCATGTACTCCATATGCACTATTACAACAATAAATCTTTAGTAAATTGGAAACCTCTAAAATTTTTTGAAGTTTATATGGCCACCCTGCAATTCAAATTTAAATATGTGTCAGAGATCTCACTAAAACACTTTACACTCTTTCTCTTCCACTCTCGAATAAAATAAGGAGCGAGCTCCTAGTCCATTCCCTGAAGCCCCAAGATATGTTGATCGTGCGCCGTGTGATCACCTGGCTCATGGCGTCATCCAGATGCCGTGTGGAGGGGCATGTGGTCAACACACCACTAACCCGGCCATTTTCCCGACTCCCAGACATTTGATCCGCAACTTTTCAATCAAGTATCTCTTCAATTTGACATCAGGAGACTGAGCACACTCCCCACTAATCATCCCACCGAAGAAACGTCCTTGTGGACACTAAGAATCGAATCCAGGTCCTCAGTATGGCAGCCATCTACGGTGACCACTCAGATAAGGCCACTGCGCATGAATGTTATTTAATAACTTCGGCCAAGTGTAAAATTATGAATATAATATTTTACCCCACAACCACTAATGTCAGAAAGATAATCCACAGCCACGCTGTAACAGGTAGCTGGGCCACAGTGGAAAACGGTGGGGCGGTTGATTGAGTCTGGATAACATTTGCATTTTTAAAACATTCATTAATGTCCAAATTTGCGAAAAGTTTCGCTCGATGATGATTGCACAAAAATACTTAAAAACCGTACTTTAGTTCTTAAACAGACCTTAGAAAGGAACAAACAGTCTCTGAATCAAATCAAATTTACTAAAGCAACCAAAACTTGCCGAGCGACAGAACATATAGCAAATATTCCAACACAATAGCTGCTTTCCATTTCGTGTAACAGTCCTGCATAGACACGCTATGTACATGATACCTGCAAGCCACAAAATCGTTAGAGCTGCTAACTACTCAGCCCAGCGTAGCCTCCAGTAAACAAACAGCGGCAAACCTATGCCCCGCTTACGGCAACCAACGTACCGTTCTCCAGTGTCCGATGGCAAAACCGTCACATATTCTCTACCAGCTTCATTCTTCCCCTAAGGCTCACTAGTTCTCCGGAATAAGGCAATCTGAAGTAGAGTGGTTCCACAACATCTGGAAGTCTCGCCAACCTAGTTCAATGTCAGCCTAGGCCAAAATGCCGTATGCAATACAAAGAGTTTCGTGAGTCCATCGTCTGGGTATCTAACTTAATCCTACATAAATGCTCTTCAAAAGCAGTCAAGGTCAAAATATAAAAGCAAGTAAAATTATTCGTACGTGAGTCCTCATTGTTTTAAAACTGACACCAGATTCCGCACTCCGCTTTTCCATGTTACCGGACGTCTGTCAAGTTGTTGCTTTCGTTGGAGGACGTGCGATGACATGGATAAGCGGAGCAGACATCCAATGTCGTCGTTTTTAAAGTAAGACGAGTACTCTATGTCGGAATAATTGTATTTGTATTTATATTTTAGGTCTGAGTCCTTTTGAGGTGCATTTTATGTAGGATCAATTTAACCAAATGACGAGAGCTTGGATCTTAAACCACTTTGCTGTGGATTAAGTTCCTAGTATTAGTACTTGTGTGAATATTTATTACGGTGACCCTAACTACCGCTGCCTCAGGTCCTTAAGATGGACAATATTAGAAATACAACATCATACACGAGGCATTCGACAAAATATTTTGGCATTCGTAGGAGAAAGTTGGCAGTTGAAATATCGTAAAATCTTTTTGCTACTACAAAAAACATATTTGTTTTCATGATTGACACTACACCTCGTTTATAATATCTGTGACACTCTCTCCTCTATTTCGTGAAAATAAAAAACGGAGCTGCATTTCTTTGAAAATTTGTTTAGCCTTGTCACAACAATTTGTTTGAGGTACTGTATAATCTAAATATAATGTAATGTTCTAATGTGCTTAGTACTCTTTTGAAGGATATCACACTTCTTCTTGTTCAGCTTCAATTCCCACATCCCAAACCATACAGAAATCTTGCGTAATTCTGATGATTTTGGGTAGACGGTGAACAACAGTATAATCTGCAATCAGAGACTGTTGCACACATTGTCTTCCAAATTGCTTATGTGGATTAAGTACAGCAGAGCGCCTGTATCGCTTCCTTGGGGAAGCCGAGATATAATTTCGTTTTTGCTAGATTACTTCTGATCGTCCCGATAGCAGCGCGTGTTAACGCGACAGCTTCCAGAACGGAGAGGTACACTGGTCCTGTGTCGAATACCTGTATACCCTGCGTGTTAACGACGGTTGGTCGGTGTGAGGGCCAGCCTGGATGTAGCTTCTAGTCGGTTTTCCGCATCCCACTAGGTGAATAACGGACTGCTTCCCATGTTTCGAATAAGATGCACAATTTGTAAACAATTAGAACACTTTCTCACACTCACTCACACACAGAATTCACTCTACAGGGTGTTTCGGTAAGAGCTTGCATACATTTAACAGGACATACGTGATGATCCTACCATCTTACCTATCCTACCTATCTTACAAAATGTGCTGAAACTGACGATCATACCCTCAATGCAAGCATGACATCGGCGGAAGAAAGTTCTGACGCACCCTGACAAATGTCCCTATTGTGTTATGAATCATATCACAGGCAGCTACAATTCCGTCAACTAACGCCATCTCCGTACCTACTGAGGCCTCGTATACAACTGGCTTTAGGCTTCCCCATAGGCAATAATCAAGGGGATTCAGTTCAGATGATCTTGCAGACCACTGAACAGCCCCCCCCCCCCCCGCCCCCCATCATCCAATCCAGCGTTGAGATGGATGCGGACATCCACACTGAAGTGAGGCCGTGCACAATGTTGTATCCACATTCTCTCACGAACAGACAAGGGTACGTTCACCAACAACTCAGGTAGGGCTCTTTGCACGAATCTCAATTAAAGGTGGCTATTAAGACGGCAAGGTAGAAGATATAGCCCAGAGAGATTGTCGCTTACAAAACGGGCCAAGATTTTCACAGCAAAACGCGCTTTATTGTGTGACTCTACCACAGCGTGAGAGTTTTCTTCATCCCACACACGACTTTTCCTGCTGTTGGAAATACGTATCACTATCAAATGCGGCCTCGTTAGTAAACAGCACGATTTGGAGAAGATCTGGTGGGTCAGTCCAGTGCGGCTCCTGGTGCAAAGTCATACACAGGCATTGTATGGACTTGTGTGTGGTACGGGTGTAACTGTTCTACTAGTAGTACTCGCCACACAATAGTATGTGTAGCGCTGCGTCCGCTGCAACACATTCCACGACGTCCTCCTCAAATTCGAGTGTGCGAGGGGTCCACATGTTGCCAGGTTCCCCGTTTATCCTTCCAATGAACCAGTCTCCCGCATTCGTCGATCGAGAGAAATAAACACTCATTGACACGGATGACGCCTGTTGGGAAATCGTTCCCTGTACAGCCGTTCAGCAGCGAGAGCATTGCAATGTACTTCCCCATACACAAGGTGCATCTCAGTGAGTTCTGTGAAGTTGTACCGGTACTGCTCCATTGTGTTGTACTGTAAATCTCTGAATAGCACTGAGAAATAAATGGGTCTGTAGTTGATTCATAGCACGTCTGTCATGTGACAATGTGTTTTAACAATGGTGTTCTACCTGCTGGCAGCTCCATGAGATGTGATGTGAGCCCATCCATTCTTTTTCTGGCTCTGATTAGTTTTTTCCCTTTCCATTCATGTAAATTTTGCCATCTTCCGTTAACTTCAGTACTTTGCGTTGCTCTTCCAGTGATCCATTAATTCGGGTCTTTTTTCTCGTGACACTCCACTTCTCTCTTTCTTATTCCCTTCGCTAGCATCAACAGAGAACTTTTTTGTGATTTAATACAACATTATACTTGTTTCTTGCATCCGAGCATCCAAAATCTATCTTGCCAATCTTCCGCCTGCAAATTCCTATGTCACATAGCTCATCAGGGTCCCCCTCTCCTTGTTGCTTTCTGGCGTCCTCCTTTTCTTCCGTTAGTTGTAAACCATTCCATAATCTTCTTAGGTCATCTGCGTTCAACCAAACGCCATATGTGCCTATACCATCTCATCCCTTTGCTTCGTTTATACCCATTGGTTTGGTGCCCAGGTTCGTTCTCTTGCATGTCTCTTGAGACACATGTGAAAAAACGGCCTTTTCGACTGGGTTTTCTGTGAATCATAAGCGCTAAAAGCGAACTCCTTTCTCCGACAAATTATTTTTCCTATCGTTCTTCAACTTCTCATCTCAAAGGTCTATAATTATACTAAATGTCGTTTACTTAAGGGCCGTCTCGGTTAGCCAGAAGTAAAGTGCCAGGCTTTGTATTCAAAGGTCACACGTTCGATCCTCAGTCAGTCCTAGGATTTCTTTCCGCCAGTTATTACTTGGGTAAGCACTGGCAAGGTTTGTTAATATGGAAAACGCTGAGTTGTACCATTCTCCGCGAGCCGCCATATGGTGCATGACCGAAGGTACCATGGTCATTTCCTTTCCTGTTCCACTCGCAAGTAACAAAATACGCAAGTCATTCAAAAAGTGGGAGGGAAGTAGCGGCATACCACCTCCAACAAAACTATGCCTAGTAGAGGAGAGCGCTGTTCAAATGAACTTTCGGTTTATGACATCTACACTTTTTTCTGGGTTTTCAGGTTTCTTTCCCACAGAGTCCCACAGATTGCATGTAACAAATTATCATTTCTTCACCCTATTGTTAATCTTGTTAGTTAGCAGAGATCCTCGTGAACGCCTCTGCCCATAATGGATTTCATTTACGCAGTAAGCATCGCTTGTTATGAGGCTTCCAATTTAGTTTCGAAGTTTGTCATTCCGATCTGTTGATCCCATCATTACATGGAGATGCTCATTATAGGCAGATGTTTTCACGTACATCAAGTTTTCTGTGGCAGTTAGTGTGCCATTACTTTGCCCGTGAATGTCACTCCCTGACTTTGGTTATAGATACTATATCATCTGCGTAATTAACCTAATCATTATTTCGCCCTTCTAAATCCTCGAAGAAGATATCACTTTCGTTAAGTACTTTCCACAAATATTGAAAAATTTCAGAGACAAACATCAATTTTGTGGCAATCCTTTCCCAGTTTTAATACTACTATTCTCTCCAATCTTCAGATCAAGTTTTAACTGTATCGTCTGTAGTTTGTAAGATTTCGCGCTTTCCAGTCAACTGCAATTTGGTTTCCTATTTCCAGGAGTCAAGTTCAATACCCTTGGTCAAAACTATTTTGCAAGTGAATGAAACATTATCATAGCTGTAAGCGTAGGTTTCCGCTGCCATTTTCACAGTCAATAAAATTCTTCTGGGTCTATGACCGCATTGTCAGCTTGTAATATTTCCGATGTTTCGGCCACTAGTGCAAATGGCTGAAACGTAGACTGTTTTACACGCTGACAATGCGGTCACATAACCAGAAGAATTATATTGACAATTGTAGCTCTTTACTTATGTATGGGGCCAGATCATTTGCCACGTTCAGCAATATTCAGTGTGTCTATCCCTACACCGTGCTCTACTTTATTTTCCAGTATTTCGATTCCTGTGGTAATGGTGATCTTACACTGACGAGACAAAACATTGTGACCACCTGCTTAACAGCTTGTTAGTCCGTCTTTGGAACGAAATATATCACTGATTCTGCTTATCAGGGATCCGAGTTTGTTTGTAGGATTTTTGGAGGTGTGTTCCCTTAGACGTGCACGCACAGGTCATGTAATTAGCGTAGGTAACGGGGCCTCTTATTTGCGTATGTGGTGATGGCGCCCGATAGCGTCCCAGACGGACTCCATACGATCTACATCAGGTGAATTTGGTCTCCGAGATATCAACCATGAGTTCACTATAATGCTCTTCAAACCACTGTAGCATGATTATGCCTCCGAGACAAGGACAATTGTACTACTGAAAGATGACATCGCCGTCGGGGAAGACACCAAGCATTAAGGGATGCAGATGGTTTGTAGCTGTCAGCGTATCTTCGATTACTATCATAGGTCCCATTCAAGCTCAGGAGAATGTCTCCCTTAGCATAATACTGCTCCAACCGGCGTGCATCAGTGGCGATCTGCACTTTTCGAACCCCCATTCAACCCGACGACGGCGTGTATAGAGACGACCATCGATCAAATATAGCAAAACCATGATACACCCGAAGAGCCGAGACGTTTCCATTGATCCACCGTCGAATCTCGATGGTTCCGTGCCCACTGCAGTTGGATCAGCATGTGAACACATAGGGGTGGTTTGCTTCGGAGCTGTATGTTCAACAATATACGACGAACGGTGTACTCTGAAACACTTGTCCGTGAACCAGCATTTCAGCAGAGATGCCACAATCGTCATCTATATTACTTTACAGAGCAGACAAGCTTCCGAACCCAACGTTCTGTGAAGAGTGATGGGCGTCCAACAATTTAGAGACTAGTCGTGGTTTCACTATCCTCCTACCTCGTTCCGTAGATGCTGACGAGAGCAGCATGCCTCGCCGTTTCCGAGTATTCGTTCACAGGCTCTCCGTAATAATAATCCGTCCTTTGTCACAGTAGCTTATCTATATGGATTTCCCAATTTTCAGCTCATATCTTCACTAGAGTAAATCCCATCCGTGTCTGCTCCGTTTACATTATTACCGCTTCACGTGCCCGTAACGCCATCAGGCGGCATCCAAGGTCGCAAAGGGTCATAATGTTTTGGCTAATCAGTGCTATACGTATTGATTGATTTATGTATGTATGATCTTGTATTTACGACGATTTTTAGTTTTTTCCACATCATTGAGTAACTGACATGGTTTATTTCGATATCAACCCAGTGTTCATTTCCTTTCGTTTACCTCCAGTCTCATTCCGGTATATCAATTTATATCTTTCTTGTCTTTCGAATTCTATTATTTTTTTACACACTCTTCACTGCCTTTGCCTGTTTTCTCTTTTTACTTCATTATTTAACCTTTTAGATTGCTGTTTTAATTTTTTTCTTGACGTTTGCAACCTCTGCCCGTGTTGGCCATGGTTTTTTGACATCGTTCAATTTTAATGACCTTGATATATTTGTCGATTACGATGCTCATTTACAACCCGTACTGAGTATATCAAAAATAGCACTACAAACCTCAAAGAAATTTAGAGCTCTTTTGAGTAATAAACTCAGGATAGAAACATGTGCCTGGAAACGGCTCCGAACAAATCTGCGGGGCGTGTAAGTTATAAGAACCAAAGCCAGTCGCTGGGATAACCCTCCAACAGTAAACCGGAGTTCTCAGACTCCATGGGATTGTTGCTACAGGCGTAGGCGCTTTTGCCGCAATTTAACACCCTAACCCAGAAATGTAATTTGATGTATCCACTGCTGCAGATAATAACCACATTTTGACATGAACGTCTTTATAATGGGCTTTCACGAAACCTTTTTACTTTAACTTGCAATTAGTACTATAGTAGACGTTTGATGCGCTCGATGGCGGAAGCTGCATCCCTTGCCCCTCGTCGCCCCGCAGTGATGATACTGATCATTCCCCTCACCGCTCCTACAGCAGAGCAAGTTCCTTATAGCGTGGTTGTGATGTAATGTCTGGCCGCAACAATGTAGCCCCTGTCTCTGAAGTTAGCCGACGCGGAGCAACAGTAATAGTGATGTGTACAGTTATTTTGAGCTGCAAAGCACACAAAGAATGAAAATAGGACCAAAATCTCAGACGAACACCTTTATAACTCCCTGAAAATTGCAACCTCTTTGATCGAACCTGATATTGAATGATGCATTAGTTTCCAAAATTCGAAGTTAAGTATCACATATATTCTGTGATATATAACAATATTAATCTGATTTCATATATAAAATGTCAAGTTAATTTCATCACGTTTTTCTAAAATAAAAAAGTCGTAAATTAATCAATTGAAAATTGATTAACTGTGTTAACTATATACTTCCGACTGTCTTTTCTTTCTTAGGAATTATTGTCAGTATTTAGTATACTAAAACTCAGCCCAAAAATACTCGTCTTCTTCCTATGTGGCACAGATAAGTTAAAAGGTTGGACATCCCTGCTCTAAATGCTACCTGGTTTACTGCAAGGAAATCCACTTAAAACCTCCCGCTCAGCTTACAAACTGACACTAGTTGCTGTGCAGCTAGCCTAGAGTCAGGCGTTAAATCCTGTAACTTTGAATCATGTCTTTATAGGATGACGTTCCCAGGATTGGTTTCGTATCTTCAGTTCCTTCCCGAAGACACACTCTACAGTTGCTCAGAGTATTGCGGAATTGTTTAGTTGGATCAAATGTATACTTTGTAGACCTGACGTCAGAGTATGACAGGCGACGTCGACTCGAACAAGATGCCTTATCCTGTCCAAAGTAGACGTACTGAGAAATGTGGCTGTGGTACAGCACGGTTCATAATTTATGCAGCACTCAGCTCATACGGTTTACAAGACTTCATTGAAAACAGACCATTACCACTTTCGGATTTGCTAAAAATCCGACCTTGTTCTGTACTCGTCACTGCCTTCTATGCTACCAATTCGTCGTGTATTTGAGTTATGCATATTTAAGTTGACACATTTTTGTTCGTGCTCTGCGTGAGTGCTGATAAATATTCTGGAATTTGGCTTAACACACACCGTTCTATGTCTGATTACAGTACACGCAGCTGAACATTAATCACAAAAACTGCCGCTGCGGTGTTCCGAAAGTCGAAAGCGCGGTATAACCCTTTTGTCCTTAGCTAAGCAACTGGTTCTGGCCGACTTAACAGCAGCCCAGATCCATTTGCTGAAGGTCGTTTACCATCGGTAGCTGGAAGATGGGTAATTTCATATCATTTCGAGCAAGTAGATGAGGCTATTCCATCAGCTTATACCCCCGAGAAGCAGGTCGCTCGAATTTTGTGGATGAAGACGCCAGAAATTAGTCTGGTATTTATGCCTACAGAACGTAAGGACAAAGTTGCATTATTCAATCACTGTCACTGGCGCTCATTGCACTGGTTTGGTGAGGACAGCAGCTTGCAAAGTGACGAATATTTGGAGGAGGAGGAGAATTAGGTTAGTGTTTAACGTCCCGTCGACAACGAGGCCATTAGAGAGGGAGCGCAAACTTGGAATAGGGATGAATGGGCAAGGAAATCGGCATGCCCTTTATGTAAGAACGATCGTGGCATTCGCCTGAAGTAATTTAGGAAAACCACAGAAAACCTCAGTCTGGATGACGGGACTCGGGTTTGAACGATAGTGCTTCGAATGTGAGTCCACTGTGCTAACCACTGCGGCATGTCGGTTGGCAAGAAGAATATTTGAAGGTACACTGTATATTGTAAGGACTATATTACATTTTTCAGGTATGAGTTAAGCTGATTCCTTACCGGTGGCTGACGTGCATTGCTAAGGCTTTCACTCTGTTCGCGGTACACTTATTCTTGCTTTGCGCGTTTGAGATCGGTTTTTAATTTACCGATATTTGTACTGTCCTACTGTGTGATTTCAAAATGGTTCAAATGGCTCTGAGCACTATGGGACTTAACCTCTAAGGTCATCAATCCCCTAGAACTTAGGACTACGTAAACCTAACTAACCTAAGGATATCACACACATCCATGCCCGAGGCAGGATTCGAACCAGCGACCGTAGCGGTCGCGCGGTTCCAGACTGTAGCACCTAGAACCGCTCGACCACCCCGGCCGGCTTCTGTGATTTAATTTGCTATTAAGGACTAACGTAACTCCTTGTTGCGCTAGTAGACGCCTTGTAGGCGTTGTTGTTTAAATTGTGTGTATACATTGTTTTATGCAATCAGCATCTGTATTTTATTTGCAGAGTTCAAGCTACGGCCTATGATTTTGTCGCCTGGCACTTTACGACTCCCAGCTCATCGCTAGCCTCATTTTTCAAAACAATAGTTTCAAAGATGTAACTGCAAATAAACAAAAAAATGAAATAAGTAACTTTACTCTTTCGAGATGATAATTAACCCTCAAGTACTACGTGTCGTGTGTCAGAGTGCTACAATTTTTTGTCTCATGATATTTCACACAACTCTGTAAAGTGAAATGGATTATACTGCGTACCTTCCGATTGGATGGAGATCTACTCTTGACAGAACTGTTGGGTTGTTAGTATGCTTTACCTCGCCGCGTTTTTGTTGAATGTTACCGTTACTCCATGGCATGGATAGCTGAATCTCCTACGCAACGTGCTTTACGTAGGATGGATGCAGATGTCTAAGAAAGAATTAGCGAATGCTCAGATGAAGACTAGGACCCTGATTTCGAGATACTTACTGATCACGACACTAATTCGGTGCAGGTAACGAAGTGGTGACGATGTGAAGAACGGACTTTTCCGTTGGAGGAACCAGGAGCCGCTGTCTGACATAAGAACAAGACAACGTGACGTTCTGTAGGTGCGTGCACCGCGACAGATGACGAAAGGTGTAAGAAAATTCCCTGCTCTTTTGTAGGTGTGAACAAGAAACAATTTTTTGAAAAACGAAAAACACCTGCCGTTGGGCCCCTTCACCTGAAGAGGAAAACAAGAAATTCGTGTCAACAGTGTGGTGTTTCGTTTTGTTTGGGCTATTCTAAAGATGTCTGCAAGATATACATGCAGGCTGAAAAGCGATTAAGTTTTGATTGAAGGCCTCATAAGACGGCAGGATTACTTCATACTTTATCTTTTAGAACTGTAGCTAAATTTCTCTCTTTATAAAATGATGGAGTGCAATAGTTGCTCTAAGTTGAAATAATGGGTAGTGAAATCCAAGTTGATAACTGAAATGTGTTTTTCCCCACAGTTATATCGTGAATTTAGAATACTATCTTCTTGAAAAGAACCTGAATGTGAGCAGAGAAACTGTAATTTTGGTAATACATAAAATAAAAGTATCTTGCAAGTTATGATGTGTTTTAGATTCTAGTTGTTTTAAATTACGCAAAACCACAAAAAATTAAAAGTTCCTTAAAGCCTGCTTCCAAGAAGTGTAATAACTAGCGGAAAGTCAGAAACTATATATTCACCGGAACGATAGGTTTATATATAATAAATTAAAAGTGCAGTCTTAGACACCCCCATATTTATTGTTCCTGTCATCGTCCACAATAGCTAAGGGTAACTCAATAAGAAGCCTTCGGATTTAAACAAATCTGTGACTGGCGGGTCAGAAACGAAGCGAGGATGCCGGTGAGCCGAAGCGGCCCGCCGGCCCCGGCCACTGTGCTGAGGCGTGCGCCCAGCCAACCGCCGAGCCCGGCGCCCACGTGCCCGGCCGCTGCAGTAACGCCGTCTGCCGGCTGCTGTTGACGTAATCTGGCGCGGCCCGCGGCGCGCGCTACACGGCAACACCCGTATCGGGTTGTGCGGCGCTGATGCCATCAGTGTTTAGCGGGCGGCGCCGCACAAGTCACCGCGCCGCCCAGGGGGCACCGCCGCCGCCTGCTGCCGGGCGCACGCTACCCGCGATAACCCGCAGGGCTGCGAAGCGAGTGGCGGGAAGAGCTAACACAACATTAACCAGAGGAGAAGCTCGTGGTTAACCCTTTCGCAGGTGACTTCCTCCGGCAATGCGCATGCTGCACGCTGCGGGGTACTTTGAAGCCAGCATCCATCGCATTATGTTCCTCTGTTGCAAATGAAAATTGAGCACAGACGGAGAATAAACTTTCTCTGTCCTCATCCTCTCCATCGATACTGTCGTCAGTGACCCCAAGAAACATGAAGAACGATACCTGACATACTGAATGATCAGCATCCACAATAGCAACATTCAGTAATTAAAACTTCCGTGCTGCGAGGCAGTGGTTGAACGATAGAAATTCTTCCTTCCCCACGGACAACATCTTCCGAGGTGAGTAAACGTCTGGCACGTGGACCATGTGGGGAACCCGTTTACATAGAGCGCATAGAGAGCGCCACCACTCATGACGTGCTGTCGACATCGCAACTATCTCTGACTAACGCCAATACTCTCGATCACACATAATCGATTCTCACTTCGTTGGTACAGAGTCGATCACCATATCTTATCTAATTTTAAACATTTCTTCTTTTCTGTTAAAATTTTTGTGCTGTTTATAAATCTCTAAGGCTTCTCTGTACAGATTAATAAACACAACAATAATTTTAACAGAAAAGAAGAAATGCTTAAAGTTAGATAAGATAAGGTGGTCGAATTTGTACCAACGATGTGAGAATCGATTACCTGTGATCGACAATAGTGACATTGGTTCAAATGGCTCTGAGCACTATGGGACTTAACTTCTGAGATCATCAGTCCCCTAGAACTAACACCTACTTAAACCTAACCAACCTAAGGACATCACACACATCCAAGCCGGAGGCAGGATTCGAACCTGCGACCATAGCGGTCGCGCGGCTCCAGACTGTAGCGCCTAGAACCGCTCGGCCACCCCGGCCGGCAATGATGTTGGTCAGAGATACTTCACTGTCGACAGCACATGATAAGTGGTGGCGCCCTCTATGCTCTCTATATAAATGGGACCTCCACGACCCAGCAGCAAATCTTTGACTTACCTCAATGTTGCCCCACGTAGCAACAAAACGTCAGGAGGCAGAATTTCTACTGTTCGACCACGGCTAGTTAGCCCGGAAGTTATAATCAATGAAGACGACGGATATGAAAGCCTACACGTTGTCACAATAGCTACAGTATCTTCATCCGAAAATGAAAGAGAAATTCGTTCTCTCTATCACGGGTAATTTACAAGTACAAGAGTAAATAGTAAGAGTAGACGACCAAGAACGATACGCTTGGATTAAAAAGGGTATAAGACAGAGATATAGTCTTTCGCCATTACTGTTCATTCTGTACATCGAAGAACCAATGATGGAAATAAAACAAAGGTTCAGGAGAGGAATTAAAATTCAAGGTACAAGGATCTCAATGATACGATTCGCTAATGACATTGCTATCTTGAGTGAATGTGAAGAAGAATTACATGATCTGCTGAATGGAATGTACAGTCTAATGAGTACAGAATACGGACTGCGAGTAAATACAAGAAAGACGAAAGTATTGAGAGGTAGCAGAAATGAGAACAGCGAAAAACTTAACATCCGGATTGATGGTCACGAAATAGATGAAGTTAAGGAATTCTGCTACCTAGGCAGTAAAATAACCAACGATGGACGGAGTAAGGAGGATATGTAAAGCAGACTAGCAATGACAAGAAGGGCATTCCGGCTAAGAGAAGTCTATTATTGTCAAAGATAAACCTTGATGTGAGGAAGACATTTTTGAGAATAAATGTCTGGAGTACAGAATTGCTTGGTAGTGAAACATGGACTGTGGGAAAACCGGAACAGAAGGGAATCGAAGCATTTGAGATGTGGTCCTACAGATGGATGTTGAAAATTAGGTGAACTGATAAGGTAAGAAATGAAGATGTTGCGCGCAGAATCGGAGAGGAAAGGAATATGTGGAAAACACTGATAAGTAGATGGGACAGGATGATAGGACACCTGCTAAGACATGAGGGAATGACTTCCATCTTACTAGAGGGAGCTGTAGAGAGCAAAAGCTGTAGAGGAAGGCAGAGATTGGAATACATCGTGCAAATAATTGAGCACGTAGGTTGTAAATGCTACTCGGAGGCGAAGAGGTTGGCACAAGATACGAATTCGTGACGGGCCGTGTCAAACCAGTCAGAAGACTGATGAGTAAAAAAAAAAAAAAAAAAAAAAAAAAAAAAAAAAAAAAAAAAAAATTAGCTTTTTATTTTGCCTTCACCGTGAATACACTATTTAGCTATCAACTAATTCACCACTTAACAATTAACATTGCCAGCATTTAAATTATTGAAATCACAGGTGACACGATTTCTTAGTTGTAATACATACAAATGAGCACAGTGTTGATGGGATCGAATCTCATCCAACTGATTGCAGATACAGCTCTCTAATGAACTGACAGGATTGAAACCAGTGTAAGCAACGTGTTTTGGGTTGAACCCATCTGTAATACTTTCCTTTAGTAGTATATTTATTGATGTCTCCATTTTTCTTCCCCCTGATTTACATTTTACAGTTATATCTTGACTTGATGTAAGTAGTTGATGAAGTGTTCTGAAAATGGGATCGACTGGTAATGAATAGATGGTGACTCGAATTGGGGAGTAAAGATCATTTGACTAAATAAAGGGATCAGTTCTTAGCACACAATTCGAAACAAGAAGGAATAGTCACTTTGGTGATGGACAGGGTGAAAGTGGGGGGGAGGGGGGGGGGGGGGAAGGAAGGGAGTACCAGCCTTAGATGGAGATCAAGGCTTGACTACCGTAGACAGGCAAAAGTGTAAAACGTTTCTTCCATGGTTACGCAAATAAGAAGAAGCTTGCATACGAGAGGCTGCCATAGAGCCCTGTAACAAATTGTTCAAATGGCTCTGAGCACTATGGGACTTAACATCTGAGGTCATCAGTCCCCTAGAACTTCGAACTACTTAAACCTAACTAATCTAAGGACATCACACACATCCATGCCCGAGGCAGGATGCGAACCTGCGACCGTAGAGGTCGCGCGGTTCCCAACTGAAGCGCCTAGAACCGTTCGGCCACACTGGCCGGCGCCCTGTAACAAATTAGTCTTCAGACCGAAGACTACAGTAACAGCATGTTGCGCCGCAAATAACTGACTGACGCAGCTAAGTAAATTAAGACATCTGCCACAGCTAATAGAAGAGACCGCATAAAAGGAGCAGACCAGAGCTGACTAAATACTTTTGCTTTGGAAGTTGCTTGGTGACAGATCAGCAACTACAGTTACGATACCAGGAAATTACCAGATGCCTAAGTGTAATTGAGAAGCCCGAGTTCAATTACCACCAAGTCATAAAAAAAGCGAGCCATCAGAATGTTGGTGGTCCGGTTAATGTGACTTACGTGGTCGAAACCGATGCTATAGAAAAACAAAGGTAGGCTAACACCATACAAATACTCGCCATTTTTATTTAACGGTATCGCAGTCTGCCAGTCACCAGAAAGGGTGGAGGACCTATTTCGGGCCGCGCGGGATTAGCCGAGTGGTCTAAGGCGCTGCTTTCATGGACTGTGCGGCTGGTCCCGGTGGAGGTTCGAGTCCTCCCTCGGGCATGGGTGTGTGTGTTTGTCCTTAGGATTATTTAGGTTAAGTAGTGTGTAAGTTTAGGGACTGATGACCTTAGCAATTAAGTCCCCTAAGATTTCACACACATTTGAACCTATTTCGGTCCACGAACCTAAGAGAGTACATGGCTCAGACAGTCACCCTCTCTGGGCTCTTTCACTGCTGGTACCAAGTCCGATGCAGTGGTTTTAACACCTTCCAAATGGAGGGTCCCCTGTGGGCCTACTTCAGCTTGCGCCAGCCTCGTATCCTGGAAGTCAAGGGCTCGAGCCTGGGGCCACGCAGCGGTGCAACCACCGTCGCCTGTAGAGGAAAACTCTGTGCTGCTTCTCTCTTCTGGAATGGGCAGCCACCACTGATGCTGGGAGCCATACTACCACCCACCTTGGAGCCACAACATTATTCTGTGCGCTATGTTCTGTGATGCCCGGCTACTCTGCATTACGAGGCGCCGCTCGCTGCTGTGGCGACCGTTCTCGCTGAACCGCTGCCCTCATCACCACCAACCGCACGGCACGGACGGCCTCCCACTGCCATCAGCGCCTCCTTGCGTCCTGGGGCGCAGAATCCTCCATTACGACTGTTGTAGTTGATGAAACATAAACGAATCTGTTGGAGATGATGTTTCTGCGACGAGACGTCGGACGAGTACCAGTCATCCACTGACCAGCCTGTTGTAGCCCCGCCCAGGATGGTGGACTACTGGGATCCTGACCGCCACTAAGCTGTGCCTTCACCCTCCACGGAGATCATTCACCGTTGCTACTACAAACAGTAACTCAACGATATACTTTCAGCGAAAGTGAATTGAATACGTGTGAACCTTACTTACATCTTGAGAAGTGTTGGGGCATCAGTCAATCCAGATATTAATCTGAAAGGGAGTCACTGTACTTATCTAAGTTTAGTCGGGAAGCAGTGGGTTCGACACTGTGAGGACTCAATACATGGGGTCTTCAGAAGTAACATATATTGGTGAAATTGTGTAGATGTTTCCTGTGTTATGCACTTTGTTATCAACGAAATGGTAATTCCTGTCTTTTGGAGAACATCTCACTGAGATCTACCAGCGCTGCCCGCAACTTCAGTGCGCTGACATCAAGTTCCGCATATTGTGAGAAACGGGCCATAGATATATGATCTGCATCTGAGCACAAACTAATGGATTTTATTACACCTCTGTTATTCCCTTTACATAAAGACCGCGGTGAAATTAAAAGCATAGGCAGCAACAGTGAGAGTGTCCGACCAATTACAATGTAAAATTCAGAAGAAGCAGCGTGTAGATGGAAAGAGTGCACCAAAGGCTTCTCCGAGAGGGAGATGCCTGATCAAGTATTGGGACAATAAATGGGAATCGCTACGGAGGGCCAAGGAATCCGTTACAGTAATCCATTAACAGCGTCAGAGTTTAAGAGAAATATCGAAAACTGGTGATCAAATAAGTCAAATGCATAGACTGGTGGAAAGATAATTAACACCTGTTAATGTTGGTCTACAGACTCAGAGATAAGCAGATTCTATACATATTCGGCGAGAAGAGGAACATGTGGAAACATTGAAAAAAGAAGAGACAAGACGTTAGGACATGCGTTAAGACTTCAAGGACTGACTTCCATAGTATCTGGGATTCCTTTTTCTTTTTCTTTTTCTTTTTCTGTGTCATCAGTCTTCTGACTGGCTTCATGCGGCCTGCTACGACATCTGCCCTGTGCCAACGTTTACATCTCAGAGCAGCAATTGCACCCTACGTCCTCAATTATTTGCAAGATATATTCCAATCTCTGTCTCCCTTTTCAGTTTTTACACTCTACAGTTCCATCTAGATATACCCTGATGCCTTAACAGATGTCGTACCGTCTTGTCCCTTCTTCTTGTCAGTGTTTTCCGTATGTTCTTTTCCTCGAAAATTCTGCGGAGAATCTCCTCATTCCTTACCTTACCAATCCATCTAATTTTCAACATTCGTCTGTAGCACCACATGTCAAAGGCTTCGATTGTCTTCTGTTATGGGTTTCCGTAGTCCATGTCTCACTACCACGCAATGCTGTGCTTCAAATATACATTTTCAAACATTTCTTCCACACATTAAGACCTACGTGTTTGATATTAGCAGACTTCCAGGAAAGCCATTTTCACCAGTGATAGTCTGCTTTTTACGTCCTCCTTGCTTTGTCCGTCAAAGATTATTTTGCTGTCCAGTTAGCCGAACTCCTTAACTTCACATACTTCGAGGTCCCCAATGTTATTTTATAAGTTCCTCACTGTTCTCATATCTGCCACTTCTCACTAGTTTCGTTTATTAGTTTTGCTCTAAGTCTATATTTTGTACTTATTAGATTCTTCCTTTCATTCAAGACATCTGGCAATTCCTCTTCTCTTTCACTGAGGATAGCAGTATCATCAGCGAAAGATATTATTGATATTCTTTTACTCTGAATTATAAGCCCACTCTTGAATCATTGTTTTTATTTCCCTTATTGGGTGTTCGATGCATAGATTGAATAATAGGGCGATGACTGCATCCCTGTGTTATCCCCTTCTTAATCGAAGCATTTCGTTCTTGGTCTGCCAGTCTTACTGTTCCCTCTTGGTTTTTTTATGTAGTGTATCTTACTCGCCTTTCCCTAAGGCTTACCACTATTTTCCCTAAAATTTCGAACATGTTGCACCATTTTACATTGTCGAACGCTTTGTGTAGGTCGGCATATCCCATGAAGGTGTCTTGATTTTTCTTCATTCTTGATTCCATTATCAACCACAAAGTCAGATCTGCCTCTCTGGTGCCTTTACCTTTTCTATTGCCAAACTGATCGTTATCTAACAGATCCTCAATTTCTTTTACATTCTTATGCATATTATTCTTCTTAGCTACTTGGCTGTACGAGCCGTTAAGCTGGTTATAATTTTCGCTCTTGTCGGCGCTTGTTATCTAGCGAACTGTGTGGATAACGTTTTCCGAAAATCTGATGGTATATCGCCAGTCTCACCCATTCTAAAGACCAACGAGAATGGCCGTTTTTGCCGCTTCCCCAAATGACTTTAGGAATTCCGGTGGGGGCTATAGATGGTAAAAACTGTAAAGGAAAATGGAGGCTGCAATATGTCTAACAAATATTACTGAGTACATTTCACGTAAATGCTACTCATAGGTAGAGAGGTTGGGACTGGTGAGGAATTAGTGGTAGGCCACACCAAACAAATCAGAAGACTGTTGTTAAAAAAAGTATTAATAACAATGAAATTCTAAACTATGATTCGAATGCTTGGCGAAAAATAGGCTAGGCGCCATTGTTGGGAACGTTTTTATAGCTGCTGCTCTGTAAAACATAAGGAGGCGATAGAAAGTTAAGGTATTAATAAACTCGGTCGAACAGAATGAGCATGTTTCCATAGGTCTTCCAGTCAGCTTCATTCAGAGAACGGTTAAGTTACACTGTAGTAGTGTTGTGGTGTTCTTCATTAGAACGTGGCACGGAGACACCATTTGGATGACTGTACATGTAGAAGAGTCACCGAGAAACTGAAAGATACATTAAGTGTAGCGAATGTAGCCCAGGAGTTTGGTATTTTCTCAGCATTGTTTCACGTGCATGGGGAGCATTCCGCAGCAAAGACACAGCTGCCAGATAAACAATTGGTCGACAACGGTCAACTGCAGCAGCAGATGACCATTACATTGTACAACAGGCAGAAAAGGTTTCAGATCAAACAGCGGGTGCAATTGCCCCACAGTGGCACGGCGATATCATGGGAGTGGTCTCATTTCCCGACGAGCAATACGTTGTATTCCGTTGACTCCTGCACATCAGCGCCACGGTCGGTGACGGTGCCATGATGGTAGGGACTGGACCAACGAGGAGAGGGGTCGCGTGGTCTTCTCGGATCAGAGCAGATACAGCCTGAGTTGTGACCCTCCTATAGAAGGAGGCATAATGTTGCGTCAGCGCACTGACCCCCAATTCTTTGAACACTTACCGACAAAGTTATTGTGACACTGTGCATCTTTTCAGAGATCTGCTCGGCCCTGACTTCATTTTTACGATCGCATCAAACAGAGCAGGTGGAGGAGCACATGAAACGCGATAATATACGCCGAACTGACTAGTCTGCCCGTTTCCTCCGACTTCAGATTCCATGGAGCACGCGTCAGATGTGTCGGGGAGTAGTATTGCGGGAGGTCCACATGCATAACGACCACACAGCGTTGAATTTTGTCATTCTGAGAGTACTGAGGGCGACCTGTTTTAATTGCAAAGACCATTCAACAGCCAAGATCGCATAAAATATTTCCTTTTTTTATTTTTTAAGGCCTCAACACACTTTGCTAGCATGAATATGTTTTACAACACAAGATTTTAAGACCTGAAGATGACAGCAAAGTCTGTTGAAACCAGTTGTCTTAAATAAAGAAATATTTTATGCGATCTAGGGTGTTAAATGGTTTATATAATCATACAGCTGTTGTCAACCGCGCTGGTGATGGAATGGAACATCCTACCACAAGAACTACTTACTAACATTCTTGCCAACATGGGAGCAAATTGCAGTGCAGGCGTTGCCATAGGCGGTGTCGTATTCTGCCCACTCGTCTAATTTAGGGTTCCTAAAAATATGATAATATCTAGTGGGGTCAGTACAGATTCTCAATACAATGTAATTTGTATGCTGATATGTGTTACAAGCGGATCAAACATCTTGATTGGAGGCTCTCATAACTCCCTGTCTCAGAAGCTATGGAAGAGGAATATTTGAAGGAAAACACAATGAACAAGTTACGAGAGTACAGAATATTATACTTACCTTGTATGCCTTGTGGGATGGCCGCGCAGTCTAGGGCGCCTTGCCACGGTTCGCGCGGCTCACCACGTGGGAGATTAGAGTCCTCCCTCGGGCGTGGGTGTCTGTGTTGTCCTTAGTGTAAGTTAGTTTACGTTAGATTAAGTAGTGTGTAAGCCTAGGGACCGATGATCTCAGCAATTCAGTCCCATAGGAACTTACCACAAATTCAGAAATGTACCTTGTGACTGGATCGAAGAATTTATATCCAGTGAAACACAGAATGTCATTTATAAAAGAGGTAAGTATTCGCATAAAAAAGTGATTTCGATCGCACTCAAGTAGAATATGTACAAATGATCGAGCGTTTAACTTCGGCTATTCTTGGGTGATGCTGTTGTATGTAGGATGTCATGACACTACAAAATTGCCATCAATATGTATAATGTCGTAAAAATTTGAGAGGTATGCCTCTGGTGCCCAAACAAATTAAAGATTTTATTATCCTTTACAAATATGAAATCATTTTAGATCATTTCAGTTATTGTGCATAAAGTTAGTATCTACTTTGAATTCAAGGTAGATACTGGCTCTTCCGTCACTTGTTATGTAAATTATTATAGACACACCAAAGAAAGTTTTGCATCAACCCAGTTAACAGAACTCCTGAAGATAGACGTTGTCTGTGGATACTGCATCACAGACACAGTCCCTTTGACTGTTCAGAGATGTCACTAAACTCGCGCAAAGATGTAAACAAACATGTATGAGCAGCGCCTATTAGACGAAGGGGGTCCGACAGCCGATCAATTCCAGTCATTCCACCAGGAAGGAGGTACACGACTCGAGTTGTATGTACATCAACCTTGCCTAGACGGTCAATACCTTGGTTCGATCGCATCTGTATTGTTACCTTGTGCCAGGAAGGGCTCAGGCGTCTCAGAGTGAACCAAAGTGATGTTGTTCGGATATGGAGGAGATGCAGAGATACAGGAACTGTCGATGACATGCCTCGCTCAAGCCGCCCAAGGGTTCCTACTACAGTGGATGACCGCTACCTACGGATAATGGCTCGGAGGAACCCTGACAGAAGCGCCACCATGTTGAATAATGCTTTTCATGCAGCCACGGGACGTCGTGTTACGACTCAAACTATGCTCAATAGGCTGCATGATGCGCAACTTCACTCCCAGCGTCCATGGCGAGGTCCAGCTCTGCAACCATACCATGCAGCACGGTACAAATTGGCCCATTAACATGCCGAATGGACCGCTCAGGATTGGCATCACGTTCTCTTCGCCGATGTGTGTTGCATATGCCTTCAACCAGACCATCGTCGGAGACATGTTTTGAGGCAGCCCGATCAGGCTGAACGCGTTAGACGCACTGTCCAGCGAGTGCAGCAAGGTGGAGGTTCCCTAATGTTTTGGGGTGGCAGTAAGGTGGGGCCGACGGACGCCGCTGATGGTCACGGAAGGCGCCGTGACGGCTGTAATCTACGTGAATGCCATCTTCCGACCGATAGAGCAACCGTATCGGCGGCATATTGGCGACGCACTCGTCTTCATGGACTACAATGGACAGCATGTTCTCGAGACATGACCCTTATCGAACATGCGTGCGATAGATTGAAAAGGGCCGCTTATGGGCGACGTGACTCACCAACCACTCTGAGGGATCAACGCCGACTCGCAGTTGAGGAGGACAATCTGGACCAAAAGTGGCTTGATGAACTTTTGGGTCGTATGCCACGACGAATACAGGCATGCATCAATGCAAGAGGACGTGCTACTGGGTATTAGAGGTACAGGTGTGTACAGCAATCTGGACAACCACCGCTGAAGATATCGCTGTAAGGTGGTACAACATGGAATGTGTGGTTTCCATGAGCAATAATAAGGGCGGAAATGATGTTTATGTTGTTCAAAAAAAAAAAAAAAAAATGGTTCAGATGGCTCTGAGCACTATGGGACTTAACTTCTGTGGTCATCAGTCCCCTAGAACTTAGAACTGCTTAAACCTAACTAACCTAAGGACATCACACACAGCCATGCCCGCGGGAGGATTCGAACCGGCGACCGTAGCGGTCTCGCGGTTCCAGACTGTAGCGCCTAGAACCGCTCGGCCACCCCTAAGTTCTTCTCTATTGCAATTTTCTGTACGGGTTCCGGAACTCTCGGAACCGAGGCGATGCAAAACTCTTTTTGTTGTGTTTATAATTATTTGAACTGTGTGAACTGGAGTCAGTTAGGGCAACGAGAATAACAAAATTGGCATTAAGTATTACACTGAAACTTCCCTGATCAGTAATGCGGCGAGTGAAATGAAGGAGACAGAATGAAGCTGTGGAAAGTAGGGCTGAACCCGGCAGTGGTGATTGCTAATTAGCCCATTAGGCTGGCAGAGCGACCAATCTCATTAAAATAACTCGTTGGCGGCACTGGACGTGTCGCACGCCCTTTCACTGCGCCTTGCCGTTTCCTGCTGTGGGCGGCAACGGGCGAGCGCGGCTCTGGAAGATAGCCGCTCACGTGTCACCCGCATGTCAGGGGCTACAACACGCGCTTGTTGGGCATGGTTCGCTGCCTATCTGCTGATACGCACAAATTTCGTATTTAAATTGCATTTTTTTTGAGTCCCTAGTCTTCTGATTGGTCTGAAACGGCACATCACGAATTCGTCTCCTGTGCCAAATTCTTCATATCGGAGTTGCACTTGCAGCCTACCTTATGAAGTATTTGCCGGATGTATTCCAGTCGCTGTCTTCTTCTATGACTCCCTGTAGTGCCACGAAACTTATTCCCTCATGTCTTAAGAGATGTCCTATCATCCTTTCCCTCCTCCTTGTCAGTGATTTCCACATATTCCTTTCCTCTCCGATTCTGCACAGAACCTCCCAAGTCCTTACTTCATCAGTCTACCTAACTTTCAACATTCGTCTATAGCACCATATCTCAGATGCTTCAGTTCTGTTCCGGATTTCCCACAGTCCATGTTTCACTACCCTACAGTTCTGTGCTCCGAACGTACATTCTCATAAATTTCTTCCTCAAATGAAGGCCTGTGTTTGATACCAGTAGACTTCTCTTGGCCAGGAATGCCCTTCTTGCCAGAGCTAGTTTGCTTTTAATGTCCTCCTTGCTCCATCCGTCATTGATGACTTTGCTGCCTAGGTAAATCAATTTCTTAACGTCACCTACCTGGTGACTATCAATTCCAATGTTAAGTTCCACGCTGTTCTCATTTCTGCTACTTCTCATTACTTTAGTCTTTCTCTTATTTACTCTCAATCCATATTCTGTAGTCCTTAGACTGTTAATCCTATTCCGCTGATCTTGCAGTTTTTCTTTACTTCCACTGAGGGTAGCAATGGCATCAGCGAATAGTATCATTGATATCCTTTTACTTTTAATTTCAATTCCACTCCTGAACCTTCTTTTATTTCCATCCTTGCATCTTCGATGTATAGATTGAACAGTAGGGGCGAAAGACTAAATCCATGACACACGCCTATTTTGATCCGAGCACCTTGTTCTTTGTCTTCCCGTCTTATTATTCCCTCTTGGCTCTCACAAACCGTATATTGCCCGTCTCTGCACATAGCTTACCCCTATTTTCCTCAAGACTTTTAACGTCTTGCACCATTTTACATTGTCAAACGCTTTTTCCAGGTCGACACATCCTATCGACGTGTCTTGATTTTTCTTCAGATTTGCCTCCTATATCAATCGCGACGTCAGAACTACCTATCTGGTGCCTTTTGCTATCCTAAAGCCAAACTGATCGTCATCTAACAGAACGTCAATTTTGTCCATGATTGTGATATTATTCTTGTAAGCAACTTGAACGCATGAATTGTAAAGATTATCGTGCGATAATTCCCACACTTGCGTATCAAATAAATAAATCTGTAACAAGATATTTCCTGATGGAAGAACACTTCTTCTCATTGCCCTCTTCTGATCTTTATTTCACGTAGCCTCAGGCGAATAGGCGGTCGTAATAAAATAATGTCCTTTTTTGGTATTTCGACATAACTGTCATCAAGGAGTGTGACAGAATGAAATTTAAAATGTTTATTTAACATCACAAACTGTCGTCAGACCACTGTCACTAAAAAAATGAAATTTTTGAAAGCTTACATAACTAGTTTCCACGTTGAGGCGTCATTTTAAAATGTGATCACAAACCTGGGAAACTACATTAATTATTAAAATCGCACGTCTTTGATCTCTTAATGATTTTAGTGTTTTTTTCGTTACAATTTAAACAAGTATGGTTGAAATTAATGTAATTTTCCAGGTCATTTGAAAATGGTGGTGCAGCGTGTCAAAAGAAGTTATTTAACCCTTTAAAAATTTCTGTGTTTTAGTGACTGCGGCTTGACACTGTGAGATGGAGCAGTCCAAGACGTGCAAGATCCAGAAATCTGAATCCACATGTACAGGCCCGGGTGAGACACTGCTATGGTGGGTGGGGCGGCTGCCTGTGGTAGGTCAGGATGTCTGCAATTCAGAACCCTGGCCGTGATTGCAGCGGTATAGTGGCAGTGGGTCCTCTGTCTTGGGAACAATATTGTTTGGAATAAATCCCTTTTTCTCATAACAAGCCACCGCTGTGAGGATGGTACTGAGAAAGCTGCCAACACCCTCCGTGATGTAAGCTGGCCTCGCCCAACCTGAGCACTTGTGTCACCAGTGGCCTGGTGGACAGACAACAGATGGCGCCTTCCATCAGGCGATGGCGGTAGACGGTATAGGGACGCCATCAGCATGTTGTCTGTATCGTTAAATCAAGAATGGAGCGGAGTAGCATGAGTCGGCCAGCACATGTTTCCCACAGAAACTAGCTTGACATCTCCGCTCAGCTGGTCGTATACCACGCCAGGCAGGATCAAACTGCCGCCCCCAGGATGCTGGTAGGTTAAGCCTGCATAGGACGATGACGAGCAACCACAGGGTGTGCCCGCATAGTGCGATGAACAGCGACAGTCCTTGTTCTCTTGGGTAGTGACAGCTGGGCATATAGGTGGCCCAGTCTTGAACCCTGGTCCACCCGGAAGCTGGCCAACTCCAGATGTCAATCACCTAGTAAGTGGTCCACCAGTGGAAAGGCACTACGTCGGCAGAGACCAGAATTAACACATGCAGTGATCTGGATCTATTAAAATTAACGAGCAGTGGTGGTGGCATGTCAGCTTGAAGACTATTATGGAGATCGGCTTGTGACCACCAGCTGATATGAGTGAGACTGAGTGTCTAAATTTGGCACTATATGTGCAGGTCTGGGCTACTATCTTCTCCGCAATGGTAGCTGTTTTTCCCTCCAAGTCAAGGTATGAGGCCCGACCACCGCTTCATTGTTCAATGTCATGTGAGCAAAATGGTTCAAATGGCTCTGAGCACTATGCGACTTAACTTCTGAGGTCATCAGTCGCCTAGAACTCAGAACTAATTAAACCTAACTAACCTAAGGACATCACACAGATCCATGCCCGAGGCAGTATTCGAACCTGCGACCGTAGCGGTCGCTCGGTTTCAGACTGTAGCGCCTAGAACCGCATGGCTACTCCGGCCGATACATGTGAGCAACTCCACACATGTGAGCAACGTGCTCACATGTGGCGTCATGTGAGGAACTCCACAGTACTGGCGCTAATGTAATTACGTCACAACTTCTCCTTTCAGAAGCCTTCGGTGGCTCAGATCTCAAGTGGTTGGCGGTTTTCGGCCTAAAGTAGATATAGATTACACAAAGTTGAGTCAGAAGCACAACAACATCAGAAATCTGGTTTCATCATGTCCATGCTCGTCTTCACATACCCTGTAAGTTTTGTCATCAATTGTCACCATATTCAGTATGACCTGATCAAAGTCCATCAATTGCGTAGTGTGCCACTCAGTAGTATTTTTATTCCTACTTGTTACTTCTCTCATCCATCACTCAACTCTCGAATATCATCATTATCGATAGTTCCTACGACTGTCTTTGGCAATCTCCCCCATCATCCAGGTGCTGATGACCTTGCCATTTAGGACACTAAAACACTAATCGTAATCATCATTCCCTGCATTCTGCCTTCGTCTCTTACTTTTCCGAAATCACCTCTTCTCCCCAGTATCATAAACTGACGAACTAGTTTATAAAAAAATTCCCCAGTACGAGTGACTAACACACACTTCATTCCCGAACATTCCTCATGAGACCATTTACTTCAACGTGTACTATAAAAACTTTACATAATTACTGTGTCACATTCACACCTTCTTTCACTCTTATAACTAAGATCATTTAAAATAGTAATTAACAATAATTAGAAAATTAAACAAACAGAACTGCAAATAAAAATAGCACTATCTTGACTGCAGCTCAAAGATTGTCCATCAGCTTGTGAACTCTACCATATCCCATAGAAACTGCATACACTTCGGCAACTGACACCACGTGTCCTGCGTGTGACTCATACTACACGTCTGTTCACTGCTGTTACGATCTCAAGAGGCACGACTTAAGGCGCCAAGTCTCAAGGGCCATTGCCCTTCATGTCCGGACAACACATGGTCATGCTCCTCTTTCAACATTTCCTGTAGCAGTGCAACACTGCTATGATCCAAGTGCTCATTTTACACCTACCTTCCTGCTCAGTCCGTCTGAGTTACCACGTTACTTGCCCAAACT
Organism: Schistocerca americana; assembly: GCF_021461395.2. Lineage (NCBI taxonomy): Eukaryota > Metazoa > Arthropoda > Insecta > Orthoptera > Acrididae > Schistocerca > Schistocerca americana. The sequence goes on along the minus strand of NC_060120.1, from coordinate 515,262,136 downwards.
GTGAATATCTTCAATGTCGAATTTATTTAGTCTCAGCACCCACCGAGTCAGAATGATCGATGAATTCTTTACGCTTAACAACAATTTTAGCACAGCATAGTCTCTTAATACATTGAATTTATTGACGTAGAGATAATATCTGAAGCATCTGAAACTGCAAATGAGACATAACATTTCCTGTTCTCTGGATGGTTAGTTCCTCTCAGAACTATTCAGTTGCCATGAAACGTAGGGCACTGGGTTTTCTTTATCCTGAATCCCTTGGCTTAGAGAACATCCTATCACATGGACGGAAGTACCACAAGAAAGCATAAACTCCTTCTCGTAGATATTCGTGGCTTCTTCAGTTTCTCAGATATGGCATGACATTCTGCCATCTATTGTAACATAACACCCTTCTGTGAGTGATTTTGCAATATCCACAAATCACATTACAAATTTGCTGTCGTAATTAGCTAATGACACCCAAGAACGACTTAAGAATTTTACTCTACAAACATCATGTGTCAATCTCGGATCTGTTTATTCACCATACTGGCCAACCAAATGTCCAGTCTGTTCACTTGTGATAATTCAAAGTAACAGTTCTCGATATTCTGGCGTGCAGAACACCAGGTGGGTTTGTGGTGCAAGGGCAATGATAACCGGTGAAGAATAGTGTTCTATCAGTATTGTTATGAATGAAGATAAAATTAATGAAACGCTGGTGGAAACACCAAGAGAACAGGCAGCATCTTGCATCTTAAAAAATTTCTTTTGGTATCTGTTTTGCCACAAGTCCTGAGTGAATTACAGATACTCTAAGTAATTCTGGAAATGGGAGTGTCAGACTAGAAGGATTTGAAGACTTGACTGATGTGATCGCCTTTGTCACATACACTATGTGATAAAAAGTATCGGGACACCCCACAAAACATATGTCTTTCATATTAGGTGAGGTGCATTGTGCTGCCGCTTTCTGCCAGGTACTCCATGTTAGCGACCTCAGTAGTCATTAGACACCGTAAGAGAGCAGAATGGGGTGCTCCGCGGAACTCACGGGCATGGAACGCGGTCAGGTGATTGGTTGTCACTTGTGTCATGCGTCTGTACGCGAGATTTCCACACTCCCAAATATTCCTAGGTCCACTGTTTCCGATCTGATAGTGTAGTGGAAACGTGAAGGGACACGTACAGCGCAAAAGTGTACAGGCCGACCTCATCTGCTGACTGACAGAGACCGCTGACAGTTGAAGAGGGTGGTAACGTGTAATAGACATCTACCCAGACCATCACATAGGAATTCGAAACTGCATCAGCATCCACAGCAAATACTATGACAGTTAGGCGGGAGGTGAGAAAACTTGGATTTCATGGTCGACGGCTGCTCATAAGCCACACATCACGCCGGTAAATGCCAAACGACGCCTCGGTTGGTGTAAGGAGCTTAAACATTGGACGATTGAACAGTGGGAAATCGTTGTGTGGAGTGACAAATCACGGTACACAATGTGGCGATCCGATGGCAGGGTGTGGGTATGGTGAATTCCCGGTGAACGTCATCTGCCAGCTTGGGTAGTGCGAATAGTAAAATTCAGAGGTGGTGGTGTTATGGTGTGGTCGTGCTTTTCTGGGAAGGGGCTTGCACCCCTTGTTGTTTTGCGAGGCACTGTCACAGTACAGGCCTACTCTGATGTTTTAAGCACTTTCTAACTTCTCACTGTTGAAAAGCAATTCAGGGTTGGGGATTGCATCTTTCAATCCGATCGAGCACCTGTTCATAATGCACGGCCTGTGGCTGAGTGGTTACACGACAATAACATCCCTGTAATGGACTGGATGCACAGAGTCCTGACCTGAATTCTATAGAACACAGTTGGGATGTTTTGGAATGCCGACGTCGTGCCATGCCTCACCTACTGACATCGATACCTCTCCTCAGTGCAGCACTCCGTGAAGAATCGGCTGCCATTCCTCAAGAAACCTTCCAGCACCTAGTTGAAAGTATGCCTGCGAGAGTGGAAGCTGTCATCAAAGCTAAGGGTGGGACAAAGCCACATTGAATTCCAGCATTACCGATGGATGGCGTCACGAACTTGTAAGTCATTTTCAGCCAGTTCTGGCTCTGGTTCAAATGGCTCTGAACACTATGCGACTTAACTTCTGAGGTCATCAGTCGCCTAGAAAGTAGAACTAATTAAACCTAACTAACCTAAGGACATCACACACATCCATGCCCGAGGCAGGATTCGAACCTGCGACCGTAGTGGTCGCTCGGCTCCAGACTGCAGAGCCTAGAACCGCACGGCCACTCTGGCCGGCTCAGCCAGGTGTCCGGATACTTTTGACCACGTAGTGTATGTCATTGTCAGGGTTACAAAGTAGCTATTCAAGTGCCTCAACTGGAAGCTATGAAACTCATACTATGTATCTACATGCAAGGAGAAAATTATGGAAGAGCCATTAACACAACACGTTAAATGCCTAGTACGGTGAAGGAAAGCCGTTGTCATTCAGAGCAGCATCCAATCGTCTCAGAATGGCTAGATAGAAAGTCAAAATCGTTTTCAAACGGATTCTGCACCATCCTTCCTCAAATTCAGCTAACGTTGATGGAGGTGGTTAGTGACCACATACCCTTCTCTCCAAAAAACCACAAACGCTCAGTAATACTGAGATGTGGTGACCGTGGGGGTCAGGAGAGAAACGACAACTCATTCTTGTGCCCTCAAAAGCAGTCCTGGATGATGCATGGTATGAACTTGGAGTTTCTAGTCTTGAATCACAGCGTCACCTTTGGGGAACAGGATGGATATGACCAGCGAAAATGGTTACGAAATCCTTGGCAGTAATGCGACGTTGCAGAGTACCCAAATGGCCATAGAATACCACGATATGGCAGCCCAAATCATCATCGAACCCCCGCCTAGTTTCATTCTTGTGACATAAACTCGGCCAGAAGTTGGAAACACAGTGTAAGAAGACTCATCCAAGCAAATTGTACTATCCCACCACCTACGCCTTTAGCTACTTAACCTGTATCAATATGTTTGTTACACAAAAATTTTTAATTAACACCAAGTTATGGCTCTACAGACTTCAAAAGTGTGTTCGAATAGTGACACTGAAATTTAGTTTTTTGACCAGGTGAAACAAGCATGTAATGAAAGTTAAGTGCCGGCCGCTGTGGCAGAGAGGTTATTGGCGTTTCAGTCCGGAACCGCGCTGCTGTTACTTTCGCAGGTTCGAACGAATCCTGACTCAGGAATGGATGTGTGTGATGTCCTTAAGTTAGTTAGGTTTAAGTAGTTCAAAGTCTAGTGGACTGATGACTTCAGAGGTTAAGTCCCATAGTGCTTAGAGCCATTTGAACCATTTGAAAGTAAAGTTCTACTGTCATGTCGTGAAGCCTCACACAAAATGAGAGCAGCAGTTGCACTGAAGTATAACAGGAACATGTGTAATAACATCCGATTCACTGACAAATTATCACAATAACATGAAGCAGTTACAAGTAACTAAGGCTGATGAAGCTTCAAGACAAGGAAACTACAGGTAGGTTACTACAATATTAGTAAACTGATCCCTTCCTACAGTCTGATGACAGTGACTGCCAATATTTGAGTTTGAAAATTATGACTGCCAGAACGCATCTTCTTCCTAGTTAATAACACTCTGAAGTTTAATGAGTACATTGCGACTTATACACGCCGAAGCCCGTTGTAGATCTTGCTATTATTTTTAACAGCCTTGTTGTGTCATCTGCCAGTGCTGTTATTGGTGGTTACTATGACGAATATGATGTCTGTGAATCTTACGTCATGCTTCAGTTTAAGCTGCAAACTGAAATGACTACTTCTCATACCGAATCCAGCAAGCATAATTTGAAATTCGAAGTGTTTCTCCCAGTAGCAGAGGACGAACTGTCCTAAGTTCCCCCTGTCTTTTCTTGCAACATTCGCCTTTTTCCCGTACTACTACCTCAGACTAGGCTGACCAATGAAATTGCCACGGTCTCGCGTGCAGAGTTCTATAGCTGAAGAAAGGAATTTGTTTCGGCTCTGGCCAGTCAGTCCCTCAAAGGAGCGCATTATTGTGTTACAGATAGTTGTTTCATACGACCCTCCTGAGATTCCTATCTTCTTTATAATGTGAGGGGGCCAACTACGGGTGCTTTCGGGAAGGGAAAGTAGCAGTCCCACATATAATCCTCACGCATCACCTACCATGTTCTGCCCAGAGAATAGAGCCATAAACACGTGTAGTGTCCACCAGTGTATTGCTCTCCTATCGACAGACGGACACCGTCTCCTCTGCATTCTCCGCCCAAGGCTCACTGTTGCCTGAATTCCAGGACCTTTATTATATTTTACAACTCCCTCACATGTAGAATTCCGACGACTCCTCTGCACCGTCTGGACAGCCGTGACGTTACCTGCTGTCCGTATTGTATCGACTCATGACGGGCATCCCCTCATCCAGTACACACAACAGCCTTTCGTGAACTCCGTCCTACTTGACGTCGGCGTCACCTTTTACGTGCTGCATTAAGTTAATGGTGCCCTTCAAGCTGTTTTGATCTGTTGTCTGCGAAATTGCCAGCCCAGCCAAACGTAATTCTCAAGAAATAAAACGCCTTCAAGTTCTTCATGTATTGGCAATCACTATCGCATAATATTTAATAAAAATAAAGGAATACTCTATTTTCAGATCAAATTAATTCGATCTATGTATCATGCTCTGTAATTTGGGTATCAAATATCGATAATGTGAAAGTCGGCGAAACAGCTGATTTCGCTGACTTTCAAAATGACATTCTTCCGTTGCTCCATAGTCTAGGTTTTATGGTTTCAGTATCACATTTTTCTGTTGTAGGCACTTGCATCATTGTTCCAGCCTTCCCTGTAATTCCCCGCTAATGGCGCTCCGTTGGTTTTGTTTTGGTGCTGCACGGTTCACAAGTGCAATGATTTCTGTTGTTTTAATTCTCTTTGTCATCGCAGTCCTCTTCAATAAGCATCTGTTACGATCACTCAGCACAACATTTCTCTGCTTTGGGACTTAGCGAATGATGTTTTACCGTTTTCTCTGTATGCGGTATAAAACTTTGATGTGGCGCCTCTTGAAACACCAAATACTTCGGGAACCTCGGTTACGGAAGCACCCGTGATACGAGCATCAACAATTTGCTCAGGTTCGATCTTATTTAGCTCCTACATCTACCCTCAAAACTGCACGGAACACTGTTATAACAACCTTCGACGCTTGCCTCGAATTGAGGACACTGGACAAGTGCCGTTCATGGCAAAATACCACAGCACAACCTGCAGACTTCGTTAGCATCTGCATTTATGTTCAGCCATGCAATTCTCGCGGTATTTCCATATTTTCGCCCTGTATCTCTTGGTATTTGTAGTCTTCTGAGGGCAATAACAGTCTCTTCCAGTACAACTGTACTTCTATGACATTCATTGCTGTATCACTTAAGGAGTGACTCTTAGCCAAGCACTTACTGATCGTGCGCATGAAACGCTCTAAAAGAAATTGGACGACCGTCTCACATAGATCAAGCTTCCTCTAAAAATCTTGATAACAGTTTTACGGTTTCGGCAAATCATGAGTGGCTCATGCCTTCTTTCTGAGTGCAATGTGGGATGCAATGAGGAAGCAGCCGACTTGTGAATGTATTGTTTCGATAACAGTGTGGAGCTTAAGGGTGCTCCTCTATAGTATGCAGTGTTGTGCTGATGCCCGTTGCGTGTTATGTGACAAAGCTAGTACTTATTAGCTTATGCTCTGTGGGTAAACATCAAAGAGACTGTGAACATACTGCATCCCTTTGCCAGACATTTCACTGTACTGGACGCAGCAGAGGAATAACGAGGTGATGTTGCATAGTTTGAAATTCAGGAATTATTTCGAAATGCCTCTGAGCTGGAGAGCACAATTGTCACCTTTCATAGAACTATTTGTTTTTAGGAAGCCATCACATCGTTACGATCTGCAACACATAGGAAAACTATTAAATTTTGTAAATGCTTTGTACTGCATTGTTGGTGTCTCTGCAAAATAACTGCTTGAAGAAGGCAGGGAGTTCATGTTCGACTACAAAATGTCATAAAAAATTTTGGTTAATGCTGTGCGTCATAAGAAGTTACACCTTCGCGGCACTTTTAATACTGGGTGGGCGGCGGAATGAAAGTATGCCGCTCAGTAACGCCTTGTCGTGGCGTTCACAGAAATCGCCTCTCGGAATCTGCTCTGGAAAACACGGATTTTGGATGCATTCCAAGCTCTCGGGTGGATCGTCAGCTGCTCGCGTGGGAGGACGTTGCTGTGGAGGACGCGATATGATGGCAACGGACGGTAGGAGGCTATACTATCTGGATGCCGATGCTGATGTTTAGTTATTGGGGCGCTCATCTGAGCGCTCATCAGCACCCGTACAAAGTCCCAAATTTTACACAGTCCGAGCTAGCCACAGTCACGAGCAATGATGATGATGATGATGATGATGATGATGATGATGATGATGAAATGATGAGGACAACACTAACACCCAGTCCCCGAGAAGAGAAAACCCCCAACTCGGCCGGGAATCGAAACCGGGACCCCGTGATTCAGAGGCATCAACGCTAGCCGCTAGACCACGAGCTGCGGACAGTACCTGAGTGCTTTATGTGGTCGACATTTCTCATAAACTTGCGAATAATTGTTGGGTGATCCAATGTTTTTTTGGGTATAATTACTGTCATTCTGACTTGTAACTGTGGCAGTGTTTTAACTTGTGAATTCGATGATATTTTAATTCTAAATTCTATTAAAACTGTGCTTATAGCAGCCATATTTGAGTAACAGTGTAACAAGTTCATTTATGACAGCTTGGTACAAATTTTATTACTTTTTAGAATCGAGACGCATAAATACAGCTTCTCTTGTCATTTGTAACCTAGACTGTATTTCTTACTGAAAATAAGGCTAATCTGTTTCACTTAGTGTTGTGATGGTGTATCTTAAATTATGTTCAAATAAATTTTGCTACATGGATCTTGAGCCTTCCCTCATGAAATCGCTGGTGTTCCTTTTTTGACGTAGGGTAATTTTCTTGTGGAACAAATATGTTAATCGGTGATAATCAAGCACAGTTCAGACCAGATCTACCATTTCCCTGTTCCATTACGAACGCACTCATGAAATAGAGAACTCAAATCACGTCTGGCAGCCATATTTAAGTTTTCTGTGGTTTCTTTCAGTCACTTGAGTCAAATCACGGAGTCGTTCCATCGAAAGGGACACGATCAATTTGCTTTCTTTAGCGTGTGTCAATGGTCACAACAAGCAGTTGATTTGACGTCCTGGAGTTTATTTTATTCACTTCGCTATCCGGTTGGTTTCATCAGTGTGAACTGACAAAGCATCTCTCTCTATTTTACATAACAAAATGTCAGATGAATGGGAGCTTATTTCATATACCAGGGAAAACCAATGTCAACTTTCAGAGCCGGCCGGTGTGGCCGAGCGGTTCTAGGCGCCACAGCCTGGAACCGCGCCACCGCTACGGTCACAGGTTCGAACCTTGCCTCGGGCATGGATGTTTGTGATGTCCTTAGGTTAGTTAGGTTTAAGTGGTTCTAAGTTCTAGGGGACTAATGACCTCAGATGTTAAGTCCCATAGTGCTCAGAGCCATTTGAACCATTCAACTTTCAGAAATATAAGTATCACGTGCGCACTCACAGAATACCTGATACACATGCTAGAAATATTGTTATATTATTTTTAAATGACCTGACATTTGTTTTGTAAACATACGTTCATCAGACGCTTGCTACATGACACTATATTAGGATCGGAGAAACGCAGCCATGGTTTAAATGACCTGACATTTGTTTTGTAAACATACGTTCATCAGACGCTTGCTACATGACACTATATTAGGATCGGAAAAACGCAGCCATGGTTCTAGTCGATATCTCTTGTTCAACAACTGACGTTATCAGACTTTATTGTAAAATTTCATTATAACAGCACTTTTCGTGAGCAGTTCATTGGTTTAATTTAAACTTCGGCAATGTACACTAGATAGCCGCATTTCTGTTACTTTGTATTTTTACACCCATAGTTAAAAACGAATTAATTTGTAACTTTTTTTTCATAATTGACAACGATATACATTTATGACTGTCTGATCGATACTAAACCAAGAATTATACAAGATAAGCCTGTGAACTGCTGCTCTTGTCCAAATTAACCAACAGAAATTCCGCCGGCCGCGGTGGCCGTGCGGTTCTAGGCGCTCCAGTCCGGAGCCGCGCTGTTGCTACGGTCGCAGGTTCGAATCCTGCCTCGGACATGGGTGTATGTGTTGTCCTTAGGTTGGTTAGGTTTAAGTAGTTCTAAGTTCTAGGGGACTGATGACCACAGCAGTTGAGTCCCATAGTGCTCAGAGCCATTTTTTTTTAACAGAAATTCAATTTTAACCTTAATCGCAAATCACGGAATCAGAAAAGGTTTACGGGCACATCTTGAGCATTGAGAATGAAATGACATGTCCATAAGTAAGAAACAATCCCAGCAACAACAAATTTTTATGTTAACAGTTATTTTCAGTAGGGGGATTCCAAAGCTGGGTAATTTTGAAATCGGTTGGACTGCAATGTAAATATAAGCGTCAAACGACGGCCGAAATCGAATTTACGAAAAACATTATACGTGCTCGGTGTTTCCTGCATCATTTAATTGGTTACTGCCCCCTTTATCGATTTGAGAGGAGTCAGTTGGTCAGCAGCTACCGTCCAGGTAGCAGCGTACAGAGCACAGAGTTCCGTTTATGATTGTCACGAGCTTCTAACAACAAGAACCGACTTATGTTTCTACGTATGGTGTGCATTCAGTTTAAATTCTCAAATTTCTTTGGTATTTGTAATAGCTACGGTTTCGCTTTTTATCTACCGTGTACTGAACATTTCTGTCGTTTGTTTTGCGTTAGTCATTTGTTTTCGTAAGTAGACAGTTACACCTGTAGGACGTTTTAGTTGGTCAACAGCTCCCATTCAGGCAGCGGCACTTGAAAACATAACGTTTCGTTTCGTCTAGAGGTAGCATACTTGGTTAGTAATCGAAACGTCCTTGGTCCCACGTTCGAAACCTACCACCGCTTAAATGTTGATTAGTAACGAACATTGCTGGCCGCAGGCTTCCGGCATAAGAAGTTATTCTCATTCTACCAACGGCAAGGAGGGCGGAGGAGCGGACAGAGGCAGGGAAAATGTCCCTAAAGGCAGAAGAATCAGCAATGATGAACGCAATGAAGCATCAGAAGGCCATGGAAACCACTGCATTAAAGATACATAACGTGTAATCACAGGACATGTGGCCTGTAAGTGAAAAAGTGTCATGATGATCTCTCCATTGGCAAAGGATTCCAGAATAATTCTCCATGCGGATCTCAAGGAGACGAATCGGGACGTGGACTTCAATGTAGTAGGGAGGCTAAAAATCTGAAAAAGTAAATACAAAGGCCCAATCTAGATATAATAGGGATAATGAGAGGAAATGGAAAAAAGACAAGGATTTCTGGTTAGATGAGTATAGGACAATATCAACAGCAGCAGAAAATGGTATAACGGCAATAGGATTCGAAATGAATAGGAACATAGGGCAGAGAATGTGATACTGAGAACAATTCAGTGATGGGGCTGTACTTTACAGCATCGACAGTAAACTAACACCAACAACGATAGTTCAGGTACACCTGCCGACGTCGCAACTGATGATGAATATGGTTCAAATGGCTCTAAGCACAATGGGACTTAACATCTGAGGTCATCAGGCCCCTCGACTTAGAACTACTTAAACCTAACTAACCTAAGAACATCACAGCCATACCCGAGGCAGGATTCGAACCTGCGACCGTAGCAGCACCGCGGTTCCGGACTGAAGAGCCTAGAACCTCTAGGCCACAGCAGCCGGCGAAAATGAAGATATAGAGACAGTATATGATGATATTAAAACGGTAATACAGTACGTAAATGGAGATGAAAATGTCGTGTGACTAGCGCCACCTGTCGGGTAGACCGTTCGCTGGGGCAAGTATTTCTATTTGACACAACGTCGATTTGCGCGTCGATGGAATGATGATGGTGAGGACAACACAACACCCAGTCCCTGAGTGGAAAAAATCTCCGACACAGCCGGGAATCGAACCCGGGCCCTTAGAACTGACATTCTATCACGCTGACCACTTTTTTTTTTTTTTTTTTTTTTTATTTTACTAAAACATACATTTCAAGTATTCAACAGTACAATTAATGATTAAACCATTTGCAACATTAAAAAAAAAAGAACCAGTTTTAAACTATTTATATGCTAAATATGTCTAATACAGTAATAATGGTAAAACAAACTTTAAAAGTGGTTACAGTATAAACTTTGCTCAAGATAACTGAGATTATTCTAGGTGCAAATTATTGTCACCCAATCAGTGGGTTTGTCTACAAAGTTGAATTCACTGTTTAATTTGTAAACTGTCCATTGAATAAAAAATAATAGCATATTTAATACCAGTTTTCTTGACTATGAACCAGTTTAAATACAATCCAATTAAACACATACAAAAAAAAAAAAAAAAAAAAAAAGTTCCGGAAGCAAGGTTAAAGTAAATAATAATAAGGAACCAAGTGACTTTTTTTTTCTTCTGTTCGTTCTCGTTCAAGGTGTTGTAGTGGTTTCACATATTTAACCAACACCCATTCTTTCAAAAATGATCTTCAGCATGTTGCCATAGTGCTTCTTGTGGTTGCGATACGTGCTGATTTTTGCATATTCACACTTCATGTAAACGCGGAATTCTATCTCGTTGTCCGACCCAAGTGTGTGGATGACATAACTAACATATTTTCCCAGTAACCAGCTAATGGCGTTGGTTTTTAATTTCGGAAAGTATGTCATGTCCGGTCTCAGGAGGAGCGACGGCGTTATATATTGCGTAGAGGATCTGGTGAGAAAGGCGATTTGTTGCCTGATCCAATTCCAGTTATGCACATTGCCACCACAGGTGAATCTGTGGCTGAGTGTATCCACCAGATTGCATTTTCCACAAAGGTGTGTCTGGTTTAAACCGATCCCACATAGTCTCTCGTTGGTGTTGATGACATTATTAACTGTTTTGTACCATGCGGAAATAGCGTCTGTAGATAGCCCGGCATAGTTGATGTTCCGCCATACAGCTTTCCAGTCACAATTTGGGAATTTCGTTTCAATTTTGTTTCTACTCTCATTTATCTTCCTTTCAAGTATGATGTCGCGCGCTGTGATACGTGTGTTGCTTCTGATTTCGTCACTAAGATAACTTGCTTCGAGGAAAAAGTTCCTCACATACTGCAGACGGGCATTAATCCTTCGCACATCAATCGGTGCTTGCAGGCTATGGGGTGTCACAGCCTCAAAGAGCTTAGCGGTTATACATTGTGGAAGTTCTCTGAGTATATGGAAAGTCCGTTTGAGGAACAGAGCAGACGCTTTATTGCCAATATGCACCAAACCGAGGCCCCCGTTTCTGACATCCAGTATAACCGTAGTCGCACCAACCCTGAATATGTCTCCTCTCCATAAATAATTGGTAACAGTGGACATGATCCCTTTCGCTACTAGTTTAGGGATTGGAAATACCTGCGCAGTGAAATACGCTTCAGACAAAACGCAGGAGTTGATGAATCTGACTTTTTGCACCAGGTCCATAGTTCGATGGATGTTCTCCATTACAGCACCATGAACTTTCCTCCTAGTTTCCGTCCAGTTAAAAGCAGCCATCCGCATCGGACATGCCATTAAGGTGATTCCCAAAGTTTTATGTTTGTTGTCTTGTTTTGCCCATGCCAGTCGAAGGTGATCTAGGCCCCGTAGATTCAATATTTGACTTTTGTTTTCATTTACTGTCGCTCCCGACGCTAGACAATATCTTTGGATTTCTCTTTCCAGTGTAACTGTCTCCACCTTATTCCTTATTACAACGCCCACGTCATCAGCATAAGCTCGTATGACAGTTTTCTCACCACTCAATGTTATGCCTGTTAATCTTTCGTGGACAGTGCGGAGGAAGGGCTCTAAAGATACTGAAAATAAAAACATTGATAAGGGACTGCCCTGTGGAACCCCTCGCCTTATCTGTATGGGTTTAGATGTTTGGCCATTGATTGCTATTTTTGCATTTACACCTGTTGCAATATTCCTTAGCATGTTCACAATCTGGGGGTGGAAAGCCATTCTTGACAGCGTCGCAAAGAGGTATCTATGACTAACGCGGTCAAAAGCTTTGTTGAAATCTATAAAGATTAAAGCACATTTTATACTTGTCACTGAGGTAATTGCAATGACGTCTCTGTATGCAGATAGACTTTCGAATATCGTTCTGGTCGGAGAGCAAGATTGGTGATGACTCAATATTTTGTTGGAAAAGGCAGAGAGTCTTTTGTTGATAATACGCGAAATTATTTTGTAATCAGAATTTAGTAGCGAAAGAGGCCGAAAATTGTTTAAGTTGGTTTTGCCTTTACTCTTAGGAATCAGTACTATTTTACTTTCCTTAAACTCTGCAGGGACCGGTTTTCCGTTCAGGACCTCATTTGCCATGGAAGTGATCTTGTCCCCAATTATAGACCAGTAGCGGGCATAAAACTCCACAGGGGGCCATCAAGTCCCGGAGATTTGTTGAGAGGTGAGTTACGCACTGCCTCATGCGCTTCATCTTTAGTAATAGGTGACAGGATGTCAGCGTTGTCTGTTCCCGACAATTGTGGACCTAAAATAGTGAGAAAGTCCTCGAGAGCTGCATCTTCCACTGTGGTAGGGGCATATAAGGTTTCATAGTACCTGTGGACTTCGTCCAGTATTTGTTTCTGGCATGTGAGCCTCGTACCAGTATGCGTCTGGACTTCATCAATTAAAGTTTGACGTCTGTTTTTAGCATGCCGCACCAAGTGATACAGAGAAGCTGTTTCATCTGCTACGACTGATGTGGCTTTCGATTTAATTTTGAGTCCCTCCATCTGTTGCCGTTTAATGCTTAATAACTTGGCTTTTATTTTTTTGATATCATTTAGACGAATTACGTGATCATGGGTCTGTTGATATAAATCTCTTAAAACTTTATAATAAAACTCCATTGTATTCCTCAGCTCCCTGTGCCTGGCTGCACTATACTGCATGACAACTTTCCGCAGCCTTGGTTTAGCCCTCCTTGTCCACCAGTCTATGACTGTTGGGTGCTTGTCTACTGTGCGGAGGCACATAGTCCACGCAAACGTTATTTCCTGTTCCAGTTCTTCGTCAGTTAAAACAGAGATATTTAAGTTCCATTGGCCTCTGAATCGACGGGTTGGTTGTACACTTAGATTAAAGCAAGTTAAAAGTGTACTGTGATCGCTAAAATACACTGGAATATCAGTAAACTCTTCCGGGCTAAGTTGCCGTGGTCGATCTGTAGAACTTCTTCTCCCTGACGTTTCGTTCTCAACTGCGGAGAACATCTTCCGAGGTGAGTCGACGACTGGCTGCTAGGAGCTGGGGCCGCCGCTTATATAGAGATCGTAGGGGGCGCCACCACACGTCACATGGCGTCGATGTGCAGCTATCTCTGGCTATCGTCTGTTCTCTCGATTGCAGGCAATCGATTGTCACGTGATTGATGCAACGTCGACCGCCATATCTTATCCAATTTTAATCCTTCTTCTTTCCGATTAAAATTGTATTGATGTTTGTGGATTTCAATTGCCTCTCTATACATACGTGTATAATAGTGCGACGTCCTCGCTAGCACGCTTGTTTCACCAAATTTTATGTCGTGATCTCCATCCTTAAAAACATGTTCCGCTACTGCCGATTTGTCGATATGTCCCAAGCGACAGTTTCTTTTGTGCTCCGTCAACCGTGTATTGATGCTTCTTTTGGTAGTTCCTATGTAAACCCTGCCGCAACTACACGGAATTTTATATACCCCTGGGGTGGCTAGGGGGTGACGAGCATCTTTTGTTGATCTTAGGCATTCACTAATTTTCTTAGTAGGCCTAAAAATGGTCTCTACCTGAAACTTGGCTAGTACTTTTCCAATGCGATCCGTGATATTATGGATGAACGGAAGAAATACTTTTCCAGCTGATGGTTGTTGCTGTCTCCCATTTTTAGGCATTTTTCTATTTGGGTGAAGTGCTCGATTAATCTCGTTTTTTGTATAACCATTTTTCGCAAAGGCCATTCGTAAATGATTTAGTTCTTCTTGTAAGTAGCCTGGTTCACAAATATTATTGGCCCTATCCACTAGTGTTTTTATGACCCCCCTCTTTTGCCTAGGGTGGTGGTTTGAGTTCTTATGGAGGTAGCGATCGGTATGTGTACCTTTCCTGTAGACCTTATGGCCTAAGGTCCCATCCGCCCGTTTGATAACTGATACATCCAAGAAGTTTAGTTGTCCATTCTTCTCCTTCTCCATAGTAAATTTAATCTTTGGGTTGATGCTATTTAAGTGTACCAGAAAATCATTCAAGTCTTCTTCCTCATGATTCCATATTACAAAGGTATCATCCACATACCGATACCACTTCGAGGGGCTTTTTTTTGGCCGACTGCAATGCTTGATGTTCAAAATATTCCATGAATAAATTCGCAATTGCGGGACTTAGGGGGCTTCCCATGGCTACCCCATCGATCTGTTCATAAAATTCACCATTATACTGAAAATAGGTTGAGGATAGACAGTGTTGGAACAAGGCTACTATATCAGTAGGGAACATATTGGCTATATGGGAGAGAGCTTCATCAACTGGAACCATCGTGAACAAAGACACTATATCAAAACTGACAAGTATGTCATTAGGACCGACAGTAATTTCCCTCAATTTCTCAATGAAGTGTAGAGAGTTTTTAATATGACTCTCAGTTTTGCCTATGTGAGGTTGTAACAAAGAGGCAAGGTGTCTGGCTAGTTCTTGGGTAGGAGCTCCAATTGCGCTGACTATTGGTCTCAAAGGAACATCAGGTTTATGTATCTTTGGTAATCCATATAATCTCGGAGGATAAGCCTCCGTTTCACAAAGACACTTTTTAACTTCTGTAGGAATTGAAGACTGTTTTATCAGACGCTTGGTGGCATTCAGCACATTCGTTGTGGGATCCTTTTTCAACTTCTTGTATGTGCTGGGTTCCAGGAGATCACTGATCTTCTTGTGATAATCCTCAGTATTCATTAAAACAGTAACATTTCCCTTGTCAGCGGCAACTATAATAACATTCTTGTCTGCATTGATCTCCCGCAATGCCTTCCTTTCCCCTTGAGACAGATTGCTGCTGGGTGGCTTAGCTTTGCGTAATATCCTGGAGGTTTCCATTCTAATTTCATCAGCAGAATATGATGGTAACTGACGAATTCCTGCCTCTATATTAGCAATAATGTCCTCCACAGGAATCTTGGATGGAGTTATTGCAAAATTCCCTCCTTTAGACAGAACAGAAAGTTCTTCCTTAGACAATTCTTTTTCCGATAAATTAATAACCGTTTGGGAATTGTTTGGAATCGCTGTTTCCTGTCGACCCTCTTGTAGACGATCAAACTTGTCCTTCTGCCTATTGGAAGACACTTCTGCACTAATCTCCATAGATCTAAATGTTAAACTGTCCACTTTGTTCCAATGACAAAACTGCATAGTATTGCTAATAAGTAAATGAAGATTTAGCAATTGGCCATCACATACCGCCAGTCCTCGTCGTGTCTGATGTATCCGCACACGTAGTAATGCCAGTTCCATACGAGAATAAATACGGTTAGCTTGCGGCGAATGAAACATTCTTCTCACTTTTAAAAACTTGGGAACTATACCGGTATCACGACAGCGTAGCAGAAAAGTGAGTGAGCAAAGTTGTTGACCTTTCTTCTTGCGTAGGTTCTCCAGTCGTCGTACCCTAGTTGACATTTCCTCCCCGTAGAGGCGTCGAATCATTCCATGTAGGCTTTCACGGCCGGCGTCTTTATCAGTAAACTCTTCCGGGCTAAGTTGCCGTGGTCGATCTGTAGAACTTCTTCTCCCTGACGTTTCGTTCTCAACTGCGGAGAACATCTTCCGAGGTGAGTCGACGACTGGCTGCTAGGAGCTGGGGCCGCCGCTTATATAGAGATCGTAGGGGGCGCCACCACACGTCACATGGCGTCGATGTGCAGCTATCTCTGGCTATCGTCTGTTCTCTCGATTGCAGGCAATCGATTGTCACGTGATTGATGCAACGTCGACCGCCATATCTTATCCAATTTTAATCCTTCTTCTTTCCGATTAAAATTGTATTGATGTTTGTGGATTTCAATTGCCTCTCTATACATACGTGTATAATAGTGCGACGTCCTCGCTAGCACGCTTGTTTCACCAAATTTTATGTCGTGATCTCCATCCTTAAAAACATGTTCCGCTACTGCCGATTTGTCGATATGTCCCAAGCGACAGTTTCTTTTGTGCTCCGTCAACCGTGTATTGATGCTTCTTTTGGTAGTTCCTATGTAAACCCTGCCGCAACTACACGGAATTTTATATACCCCTGGGGTGGCTAGGGGGTGACGAGCATCTTTTGTTGATCTTAGGCATTCACTAATTTTCTTAGTAGGCCTAAAAATGGTCTCTACCTGAAACTTGGCTAGTACTTTTCCAATGCGATCCGTGATATTATGGATGAACGGAAGAAATACTTTTCCAGCTGATGGTTGTTGCTGTCTCCCATTTTTAGGCATTTTTCTATTTGGGTGAAGTGCTCGATTAATCTCGTTTTTTGTATAACCATTTTTCGCAAAGGCCATTCGTAAATGATTTAGTTCTTCTTGTAAGTAGCCTGGTTCACAAATATTATTGGCCCTATCCACTAGTGTTTTTATGACCCCCCTCTTTTGCCTAGGGTGGTGGTTTGAGTTCTTATGGAGGTAGCGATCGGTATGTGTACCTTTCCTGTAGACCTTATGGCCTAAGGTCCCATCCGCCCGTTTGATAACTGATACATCCAAGAAGTTTAGTTGTCCATTCTTCTCCTTCTCCATAGTAAATTTAATCTTTGGGTTGATGCTATTTAAGTGTACCAGAAAATCATTCAAGTCTTCTTCCTCATGATTCCATATTACAAAGGTATCATCCACATACCGATACCACTTCGAGGGGCTTTTTTTGGACGACTGCAATGTTTGATGTTCAAAATATTCCATGAATAAATTCGCAATTGCGGGACTTAGGGGGCTTCCCATGGCTACCCCATCGATCTGTTCATAAAATTCACCATTATACTGAAAATAGGTTGAGGATAGACAGTGTTGGAACAAGGCTACTATATCAGTAGGGAACATATTGGCTATATGGGAGAGAGCTTCATCAACTGGAACCATCGTGAACAAAGACACTATATCAAAACTGACAAGTATGTCATTAGGACCGACAGTAATTTCCCTCAATTTCTCAATGAAGTGTAGAGAGTTTTTAATATGACTCTCAGTTTTGCCTATGTGAGGTTGTAACAAAGAGGCAAGGTGTCTGGCTAGTTCTTGGGTAGGAGCTCCAATTGCGCTGACTATTGGTCTCAAAGGAACATCAGGTTTATGTATCTTTGGTAATCCATATAATCTCGGAGGATAAGCCTCCGTTTCACAAAGACACTTTTTAACTTCTGTAGGAATTGAAGACTGTTTTATCAGACGCTTGGTGGCATTCAGCACATTCGTTGTGGGATCCTTTTTCAACTTCTTGTATGTGCTGGGTTCCAGGAGATCACTGATCTTCTTGTGATAATCCTCAGTATTCATTAAAACAGTAACATTTCCCTTGTCAGCGGCAACTATAATAACATTCTTGTCTGCATTGATCTCCCGCAATGCCTTCCTTTCCCCTTGAGACAGATTGCTGCTGGGTGGCTTAGCTTTGCGTAATATCCTGGAGGTTTCCATTCTAATTTCATCAGCAGAATATGATGGTAACTGACGAATTCCTGCCTCTATATTAGCAATAATGTCCTCCACAGGAATCTTGGATGGAGTTATTGCAAAATTCCCTCCTTTAGACAGAACAGAAAGTTCTTCCTTAGACAATTCTTTTTCCGATAAATTAATAACCGTTTGGGTCAGCGCAATTGGAGCTCCTACCCAAGAACTAGCCAGACACCTTGCCTCTTTGTTACAACCTCACATAGGCAAAACTGAGAGTCATATTAAAAACTCTCTACACTTCATTGAGAAATTGAGGGAAATTACTGTCGGTCCTAATGACATACTTGTCAGTTTTGATATAGTGTCTTTGTTCACGATGGTTCCAGTTGATGAAGCTCTCTCCCATATAGCCAATATGTTCCCTACTGATATAGTAGCCTTGTTCCAACACTGTCTATCCTCAACCTATTTTCAGTATAATGGTGAATTTTATGAACAGATCGATGGGGTAGCCATGGGAAGCCCCCTAAGTCCCGCAATTGCGAATTTATTCATGGAATATTTTGAACATCAAGCATTGCAGTCGGCCAAAAAAAGCCCCTCGAAGTGGTATCGGTATGTGGATGATACCTTTGTAATATGGAATCATGAGGAAGAAGACTTGAATGATTTTCTGGTACACTTAAATAGCATCAACCCAAAGATTAAATTTACTATGGAGAAGGAGAAGAATGGACAACTTAACTTCTTGGATGTATCAGTTATCAAACGGGCGGATGGGACCTTAGGCCATAAGGTCTACAGGAAAGGTACACATACCGATCGCTACCTCCATAAGAACTCAAACCACCACCCTAGGCAAAAGAGGGGGGTCATAAAAACACTAGTGGATAGGGCCAATAATATTTGTGAACCAGGCTACTTACAAGAAGAACTAAATCATTTACGAATGGCCTTTGCGAAAAATGGTTATACAAAAAACGAGATTAATCGAGCACTTCACCCAAATAGAAAAATGCCTAAAAATGGGAGACAGCAACAACCATCAGCTGGAAAAGTATTTCTTCCGTTCATCCATAATATCACGGATCGCATTGGAAAAGTACTAGCCAAGTTTCAGGTAGAGACCATTTTTAGGCCTACTAAGAAAATTAGTGAATGCCTAAGATCAACAAAAGATGCTCGTCACCCCCTAGCCACCCCAGGGGTATATAAAATTCCGTGTAGTTGCGGCAGGGTTTACATAGGAACTACCAAAAGAAGCATCAATACACGGTTGACGGAGCACAAAAGAAACTGTCGCTTGGGACATATCGACAAATCGGCAGTAGCGGAACATGTTTTTAAGGATGGAGATCACGACATAAAATTTGGTGAAACAAGCGTGCTAGCGAGGACGTCGCACTATTATACACGTATGTATAGAGAGGCAATTGAAATCCACAAACATCAATACAATTTTAATCGGAAAGAAGAAGGATTAAAATTGGATAAGATATGGCGGTCGACGTTGCATCAATCACGTGACAATCGATTGCCTGCAATCGAGAGAACAGACGATAGCCAGAGATAGCTGCACATCGACGCCATGTGACGTGTGGTGGCGCCCCCTACGATCTCTATATAAGCGGCGGCCCCAGCTCCTAGCAGCCAGTCGTCGACTCACCTCGGAAGATGTTCTCCGCAGTTGAGAACGAAACGTCAGGGAGAAGAAGTTCTACAGATCGACCACGGCAGCTTAGCCCGGAAGAGTTTACTGATAAAGACGCCGGCCGTGAAAGCCTACATGGAATGATACACTGGAATAGTCTCAACGTTTAATAAATAATTTTGCAAATTTGGTGACACGTAAATTCTATCTAGTCTGCTGCGGGAGTGGCTGGTTATATACGTGAACCCGACTGACGTCGGGTGCTGAAGTTCCCACACATCCTTAAGGTGTAGATCACTTACTAATTTTTTTAACTGTGGCGAGTAGTTGAAGTTGGGTTGTTGATCTTTCTGGTTTAAAACACAGTTAAAATCTCCACCTAGTATAAGAGAACACGGATTTTTCTTCAATAAATAAATCAGTTCATCTTGAAAAAACTTCGCACGATCCAATTTGTGGGAAGTTCCTGATGGGGCGTAAAGGTTAATCACTGTCACATCGAAAAGTTTTATGCCTATGGCTCTTCCTGATTCTAGTCGTTCGATTTCAGTCACCGGAATGCCTTCCCTTATAAGAATGGCTGTACCGATATTGGCTTCCGTAGAAACATTTACAATTTCAAAAAAGCCTGGGATCCGAAATTCCGTTATCGCAACTTCTTGTAGCAACGCGATATCTGTTCCGGACTGGTACAAGAATTCCTTTAGTGCTGCCAATTTCAAGGGTGACTGTATTTTATTAATGTTAATAGTAGCAATGCTATAAGCTTGCAGCACAGACATACCGGAAGAAGCTATTTGGGATGAGGTTCGGTATGATTATAGCAGCAAACGTGCTTCCCTACAAGGCACGATCTTTACAAGCTGTGTGCCCATTACATGTACTAACTGCCTAGAAAATTTGCACTGCTTTTAAACAAATAGCTTGAGAAGAAAAGTATCCTGAAATCCTGACAATGCATTGCTATAAGTCACTGTGGCCATTCTCTTTCTCCTCGTCAGTGTTGGACCTGATGACTTCATATTTGATATTCTTTTTCTTGATGTCTTTCTTCTCTGGTGTGACTTTCGCTTGATGACGCGTGACAGCAAGGCCCGGTGTCTGTCGCTGCCGCCGGCGGTGGCTAAATGGGGCAACGGCCGTGGCTTGCGAGTCGTCAATGTTTGGTTCCGGCGTGGTGTCTGTTGTGTTGTTTTGCTGGCGAGGCGGTGATGCTTGTGTATTTCCTCCTTCGGCGCGGCGTTGCGCTTCGGAGTCAGCAGGTTCTTTACCTGGTACTTCCTCGTACGGTTCGCACTGTATGGGTTGTGCACTTGATGCGGTTATTTCAGCCGTGAACTCAGACTCAGGGTCACATTTCCGTGAAAAATCACTACCCGCTGTGTCACTATCTGTTCGTGGCGGTGTAAGTCCTTGTGCGGAAGTGGGAGCCACATCGACCTTCATTCCATCTCCTTTTTCCACTTCCAACAGATCTTCAGGACTGGGCTTCGGCCTCCTGGCAACGGGTGTTTCACAGGAAGAGTCCTCATCAACATTTCTTTCAGTGTCCTCTAGAGGACGCTTTTTTGTGGGAATCTCGCTGTCACGGGACGGAATTTCAGCAGTTAATGCAGGTTTTAAAGACGGAAAGTCATTAACATTAAGTGCAACATTTTCAGAGGTAGTAACAGGATCCACGACCGCCGCTGGCTCTGTTGTATTACTGGCTGGCAACAAATCGTTGAGTGTCAATTTCCGGCGTTGCGTAAGGTTATTTGTTAGCACAAATACACGGCGAGGGCAGTCCTGACGGAGGTGACCAGACTCGTTACATACATGACATGTAGGGGTTTGTCCTGAGTACATAACATGCGCCTTGTGCCCGTCAACAAAGATGTGGGAGGGAATGTTTGCTTTCACTTCCATCTCCACGGAGCGAATGCCGTTAAAGCACTGCAGCTTGAAATGCGAAGCCCACCTTTCGTTGACTATTTGCCTGACAACCCCATACTTTGAAAGGACATCTTTAATTTTCGAATTGTCTACTTCTATGGGAATATTCAAAACCCTAACATTCCTAATTACAGACTCGGAATTCCGGAGTTTGACAGTACTTTTAGTACCATCACGGTGTATAAATTCCGTTTCATAACCAAATTTTGCCAGAAAGCGGTCTACACTCGCGGAATCGTTAAACTTTACAAAAATGCAGTATTCATCAGAGTCCAGCTGCATGGTATGAACAGATTCAGAATGAAGGCCAATTACCTCGGTAATCCAGTCGTGTATTTCAAGTGCAGAGGGCTGTACTCGACGGGTGTACTTGTCGAAGGTGAAAATCACGGTGTTTTTTCTCACGGAGTTTGCCATGGTGTTCTGCAGCGAAGAAATCTCGGACAACGCCGAAATCCCAACGGCACTTCGTAGAAAGATGACACGAAAGAAGACCAAATGCTCAATTGATAACGCTTAATTCACGTGCAAAACGTCAATAAACGAGCACAAAACATGAAAACACTGGCGTAAACACTGAACGTTCACGGAGCAAACTTGAGGAGCGTGCGACCGCTGCGACAGCTAATGCCAGACTGTGTGCCTACCACCGCTTAAATGTTGATTAGTAACGAACATTGCTGGCCGCAGGCTTCCGGCATAAGAAGTTATTCTCATTCTACCAACGGCAAGGAGGGCGGAGGAGCGGACAGAGGCAGGGAAAATGTCCCTAAAGGCAGAAGAATCAGCAATGATGAACGCAATGAAGCATCAGAAGGCCATGGAAACCACTGCATTAAAGATACATAACGTGTAATCACAGGACATGTGGCCTGTAAGTGAAAAAGTGTCATGATGATCTCTCCATTGGCAAAGGATTCCAGAATAATTCTCCATGCGGATCTCAAGGAGACGAATCGGGACGTGGACTTCAATGTAGTAGGGAGGCTAAAAATCTGAAAAAGTAAATACAAAGGCCCAATCTAGATATAATAGGGATAATGAGAGGAAATGGAAAAAAGACAAGGATTTCTGGTTAGATGAGTATAGGACAATATCAACAGCAGCAGAAAATGGTATAACGGCAATAGGATTCGAAATGAATAGGAACATAGGGCAGAGAATGTGATACTGAGAACAATTCAGTGATGGGGCTGTACTTTACAGCATCGACAGTAAACCAACACCAACAACGATAGTTCAGGTACACCTGCCGACGTCGCAACTGATGATGAATATGGTTCAAATGGCTCTAAGCACAATGGGACTTAACATCTGAGGTCATCAGGCCCCTCGACTTAGAACTACTTAAACCTAACTAACCTAAGAACATCACAGCCATACCCGAGGCAGGATTCGAACCTGCGACCGTAGCAGCACCGCGGTTCCGGACTGAAGAGCCTAGAACCTCTAGGCCACAGCAGCCGGCGAAAATGAAGATATAGAGACAGTATATGATGATATTAAAACGGTAATACAGTACGTAAATGGAGATGAAAATGTCGTGTGACTAGCGCCACCTGTCGGGTAGACCGTTCGCTGGGGCAAGTATTTCTATTTGACACAACGTCGATTTGCGCGTCGATGGAATGATGATGGTGAGGACAACACAACACCCAGTCCCTGAGTGGAAAAAATCTCCGGCACAGCCGGGAATCGAACCCGGGCCCTTAGAACTGACATTCTATCACGCTGACCACTCAGCTACCGGGGGCGTACTTAAATTGAGATGAAACTCTAATAGTCATGGGGCGCTGGAATGCAGTTGTAGCGGCAGGAGTGGAACAAAAGATTACAGGAGAATGTGGGCTTGGGACAAGGAATGAGAGAGAAGAAGGACTAATTGAGATCTGCAATAAATTTCAGCTAGTAATAGCGAATACTCTGTTAAAGAATCACAAGAGGTATAGGTATACTTGGAAAAACCCGGGTGATACGGAAAGACGTTACATTACATCATGATCAGACAGAAATTCCGAAATCAGATACTGGATTGTAAGGCGTACCTAGGAGCAGACATAGATTCAGATCACAGTGTAGTAGTGATGATGGCTAGGCTGAAGTTTAAGAGATTAGTCAGGATGAATCAAGATGCAAAGAAGTGGGATACGGAAGTACTAAGGAATAATGAGATACGTTTGAAGTTCTCTAAGGCTTCAGATACAGCGTTAAGGAGTAGCTCCGTAGGCAGTACGGTTGAAGACGAATGGACATCTCTAAAAAGGGCAATCACAGTGGCTGAAAAGGAAAACGTGTGTACAAAGAAGTTAACTGTGAAGTAACAGCTGATTGATGAAAGAAGGAAGTACGTCAATTGGAAATGTGTGATAAGGTCTTACGGGACCAAACTGCTGAGTTCATCGGTCCCTAACCTTACACACTACTTAATCCAACTTAAAGTAATTTACAATAAGGACAACACACAAACCCATGCCCGAGGGAGGACTCGAACCTCCGACGGGGGCAGCCGCGGGGACCGTGACAAGGCGCCCCAGACCGCTCGGCTACCCAGCGTGGCCAGTACGAAAATGATCAGGGAAATTAAGGAATACAGAAATACAAGTCGCTGAGGAATGAAATAAATAGGAAGTGCTGGGAAGCTAAGACGAAACCTCTGCATGAAAAGTATGAAGAAATAGAAAAAGAAATGATTGTTGGAAGGACTGACTCAGTATACAGGACGGTCAAAACATCCGTCGGTGACATTAAAAGCAAGGGTGATAACATAAGGAGTGTAACGGGAATTCCACCGCTAAATGCAGATGAGAGAGGATAGGTGGAAAGAGTACATTGAAGACCTATGTGATGGGGAAGATTTGTCTGCTGCGATAGGAGTCGATTTAGAAGAGATAGGGAACGCCAGTATTAGAATCAGAATTTAAGAGAGCTCTGGCGGACTTTAGAACTAATAAGGCAGAACGGATCGATAACATTCCATCAGAATTTCTAAAGTCGTTGGGGGAAGCCGCAACAAAACGACTATACATGTTAGTGTGCAGAATGTATGAGTCTGCCAATATACCATCTGGCTTTTGGAAAAATATCATCCACACAATTCAGAAGACTGCAAGAGCTGACAAGTGCGAGAATTATCGCACAATCAGTGTAACAGTTCATGATCCAAGTTGCTTACAAAAATTATATAGAGAAGAATAGAAAAGAAAATGGAGGATGTGTTAGATGACGATCAGTTTGGGTTTAGGAAAGGTAAAGGCAGCATAGAGACAGTTCTGACGTTGCGGTTGATAATGGAAGCAAGGCTAAAGAAAGGTTTTGTTGACCTGTAAAAAGCGCTCGACAGTGTGAAGAGGTGCAAAATGTTCTGAGAAAAATAGGTGTAAGCTATAGGGAGAGAGGGGTAATATACAATATGCACAAGAGCCCGGAGGGATTAATAGGAGTGGATGACCAAGAACGAAGTGCTCTGATTAAAAAGGACGTGAGACGGAGATGCATTGTTTCGCCCCTACTGTTCAATCTGTATGTTGAAGAAGCAACGATGAAATAAAAGGAAGGTACAGAAATGAAATGAAAATTGAAGGTGGAAATATCAATGTACGGTTCCCTGATGTAATTGCTGTCTTGAGTGTTAAGTGAAGAAGAATTATATGATCTGCTGAATGGAATGAACAGTCTAGTGAGTACAGAGTAAGATTAAATCGAAGAAAGATGAATGCAATGAGAATAGCAGAAATGGGAACAACGAGAAACGTAACATCAAGACTGATGGTGACGAAGTAGATGAAGTTAAGGAATTCTACTAGGCTTCAAAATAATCAGTGACGGACGGAGCAAGGAGACATCAAAAGTAGACCAGCAGTGGCAAGAAGGGCACTCATGGCCAAGAGAAGTCTACTAATATCAAACACAGGCCTTAATTTGAGGATGAAATTTCTGAGGATGTACGTTTGGAGCACAGCATTGTAGAGTAGTGAAACATGGACTGTGGGAAATCCGGAACAGAAGAGGATCGAAGCATTCCCAATGTGGTGTTACAGACGAACGTTGAAAATCAGGTGGACCGATAAGGTATGGAATGAGGAGGTTTTGTGCAGAAACGGGGTGGAAAGGAATATGTGGAAAACACTGACAAGGAGAAGGGACCGGATGAAAGGCCATCTCTTAAGACATCAGGGAATGACCTCCCTGATACTAGACGGAGCTGTAGGGGGCAAAAACTGTAGGGAAAGATAGAGAATGGAATACACCGAGCAAATAATTGAGGACGTAAGTTGCATGTGCTACTCTGAGATAAAGAGGTCGACATACGAAAAAAAAGTTACACCTGAAATGGTGAGGACTACCAGCCTCCGTTGCCAGATGAAGGCAGAGCTCGCCGTCTGTAGCAACGCCGACAGGACCGACTACGGCCTCTTGGTATAGAGACGAGTGAAGAGTCTCGCAGACCCACTGGTAGGCACAAAATATCGTCAGAGATTGATCCAAATGCTTTCTTCGACGGAAAGTTGGGCAGAGGGAAATTAGAACTGGAACACCGTGGTCTGATGAAACAAAGAGACTTCATTCTGAGAGGATGAAACAAATTTGGAGGCAATGGAAGACCTACTATCGCAAGCGACGTTGATTGATTGTACCTCGCCTGGTGCTATTGGGCCCATACGTGATTAATAATAAAATAATAATAAAAAATTGTATTTGATATTTTAACGGAATGTAGTAGAATTTGAGTACGCTAGTAGATGAAATAACTTATTTTCGGCTGGCAACACACCGGCCGACGGTTGGCCTCCCGTGCTCTACACGCTCTGAAACGGTGTATACACTATTGGCTATTAAAATTGCTACACCACGAAGATGACGTGCTACAGACGCGAAATTTAACGGACAGGAAGACAATACTAACTGATGTGTGGAGAGAGCATGTTGGGTGAAGAGTGGATGGGATGCCAGCCTATCATAAGGGTAATGCGTGATGGGAAATGGTACTAACATAACTCCCTCACAAACAGACCTGAGAGGACAGCACATATTTAGAACAAACATAAATGTCAAGGATGTCATGTCTAGTCTATACGATAACACATATTTCAGTCGTACACTGAAGAGCCAAAGGAATTGGTAGACCTGCCTAATATCGTGTAGGGCCCCCGCGAGTACGCATAAGTGCCGCAACACGACGTTTCATGGACTAGACTAATGTCTGAAGTAGTTCTGGAGGGAACTGACACCATGAATCAAATGCATTCTTCGACAATTATTTTGAGCAGTTAGTTCAGTGGCCCGCTCTAAGTGAAAATAGTTGTGAAAACATACGTGACCTTTTAGCAGCAAATAATCCTGAGCTAATAGGGAGCATCATGAGGGACAGAGGGATTAGTGACCACAATATCGTTGTAGCGAGACTAATCTGATCAACATCCAAATACACAAAAAAATGCAAAATATATCTGTTTAAAAAATCAGATAAAAGCTGGCTTGTCATCTTGCTAGGAGACTGCCTCCACTTCTCCCCAACTAATTGTCTAAGTGCAGACAGGATATGACTTGAATTCCAAGAACTAGTATCTGAGACAACTGCGAGATTTATACCAAATAAATTCATAGAAGATAGAGCTGATCCCTCACGGTACACAGAACCAGTGGGAAAACTGGCACAGAGGCAACGGTAAAAGCATGCCATATTTAAAAGAACCCAAATTCTCCAAGACTGATGATGTTTTAGTGAAGCTCAAAACGTAGCACGGACTTCAATTCGAGATGCTTTTAATAGCTTTCACAGTGAAAATCTGTCTCTAAACCAACAGAATGTGCAAAATGACACTATTGTTTCGTAAGGTACACCAGCAGCAAGACACAATCAATACTTTCAGTGCGCGATGCCAGTGGTAATCTTACCGGTCATAGTTCCACTAAAGCGAAGTTACTGAGCACAGTTTTCAGAAATTCCTTTACCAAAGAACTCGAAGTTATTCAGAATTCGAATCGATAACAACTGCCAACATGAGTAGCTTAGAATTAGAGGCAGTAGTATAGCAGGACACAGCACGTTACTTTGGACGGAGATCATAGTTAGGTGAAGAAGTAATTTCAGATGAGTTCCAGGTAAGTGTGTTGGGATCCTTGCTGTTCATGTTGTGTACTAATGACCTCGCAGACAATAGTAACCTCAGACTTTCCGCCAATGATACAGTTGTCTATAATGAAATACTATCTGAAAGAATCTACATAAATATTCAGTCAGATCTTGATAAGATTTCAAACCGGTGGAAAGATTGGAATCTTGCTTTAAATATCCAGAAATTTAAAACTGTGCACTTCACAATACGAAAAAAAACGTAGTATCCTATAATATCAGTGGGTTACTGCTCGAATCGTCCAATCCTACAAATATCTAGGTGTTACATTTTGTCGAGATATGAAACGGAGGGTAAAGAAGGTAATAGTATTCGTTTTATTGGTAGAATACCGAGGAAGTGTAATCAAGCTACAAAGGAGACTGCTTACAAATGACTCGGATGACCGGTTCTAGAATATTGCTCAAGTGTGTGTGACCCGTTCCAAATAGGACTAACAGGGGATCTCTAACAAATATAGAGAAGGGTGGCATAAGTGGTCACAGGTTTGTTTGATCCGCGTCAGAGTGTCACAAAAATACTGAAGGAACTGAACTGGAACACTCTTGAAGATAGACGTTAACTATGCAAAGAAAGTCTGTTAATAAAATTTCAAGAACCGGCTTGAAATTATGACCCTAGAATCTACTACACCCAATGCGCATTCTTCACAAAGGGATCGATAAAGATACAATTAGAATAACGACTCCACGCACTGAAGCATTCGAACAAT
This sequence comes from Schistocerca americana, assembly GCF_021461395.2. NCBI lineage: Eukaryota > Metazoa > Arthropoda > Insecta > Orthoptera > Acrididae > Schistocerca > Schistocerca americana. The sequence continues at coordinate 515,233,789 of NC_060120.1, read as the reverse complement.
TATCCTTCCTTGTGGCCAATACGTGAATGAAACGGTAAGAAACTCTAATAAGCTGTACAATGGGACGAAACCTCTGCCATGCACGTCACGGTGGTTTGCAGAGTATAGATGTATGTGTTGATGTAGATATGTTCGGTACTGCGAAGCAGCATAAAGCAGTTAATAAAGACAAGTCATCCTGTCCAGATAGCATACCAATAAGCTTCCTTTCAGAGTACGCTGATTCAATAGCCCCGTACTTAGCAGTCGTATATAAACCGATCACTCGAAGCACGATCTGTACCAAAAGACTGGGAAGCTGCATATATCACACCAATATTCAAGGCAGAAAATAGGTGTAATACGCTGAATTACAGACGCATATGACTAACGTGTATTTGCAATGAGATTTCAGAACATAAATTGTGTTCGAAAATTATGAATTACCTCGAAGGCAACGGTCTATTGACACACAGTCATCAAGTGTTCAGAAAATATCGTTCTTGCGAAACACGCCCAACTCTTTATTCGCACGAAGTAATGAGTGTTATCAACAGGGGATCTCAAAAAAATGGTTCAAATGGCTCTGAGCACTATGGGACTTAACATCTGTGGTCATCAGTACACTAGAACTTAGAACTACTTAAACCTAACTAACCTAAGGATATCACACACATCCATGCCCGAGGTAGGATTCGAACCTGCCACCGTAGCGGTCACGCGGTTCCAGACTGAAGCGCCTAGAACCGCACGGCCACACTGGCCGGCCACGGGATCTCAAATTGATTCCATATTTCTAGATTTCCAGAAGTTTATGACAGCGTTTCTCACAAGAGACTTCTAATCATATTGCATGCCTATAGACTATCGCTTCAATTGTGCGACTGGATCCGTGTTTTCCTCTCAGAAAGTCCACAGTACGTAGTACAAAAGGAGTAGTGATACCTGGCGTTCCGCAGCGAAGTGTTATCGGCTCTCTGCAGTTCCTGATCTACCTAGAGTGTTAGCAGGTAATCCCGTTTACCGTGTAGTAAAGTTATCACAAGATCAAAACCAATTGCAAAATTAGTCAGACATGCTATCTGAATGCCAAAAGTGGCAATTGTTTCTCAGTAAGAAAAATTGCGTTGCCATCCACAAGACTACAAGTCCGTTAAACTTCGATTACGGGATAAATTCTCTCTAAAGGCTATGAATTAGACTAAATACCTTGGAGTTACAAACAGGAACAACGGACATTGGAAACATCACATGGGCGATGTTGTAGGAAAGGCAAACCAAAGACTATATTTTATTGGCATAACACTTAGAAAATGCAACTGGTCTACTATGGAGGCTGCGTACATTCTCATATAGAACACTGCTGTGCTGTGTGGGATCCTTACAAGAAAATATGACGCTGTCGCCAACCAACATAGGGAAAAATGCTCGTCATAATAGGAGAAATAATCGAAGTAAGAGAAATAAGAGCTCGCACGGAAAGAGTTAAGGGTCCTTTTTTCCACGCGCTGTTAGAGAGTGGAACTGTAGAGACATAGCCTGAAGGTGGTACGAAGAACCCTCTGCCAGGCACTTAAAGGTGAATTGCAGAGCAGTAATGTAGATTTAGATTAGATGTAGAATTGTTTCACTCCAAATAACCACTGGAGTACATGAAGAAATGGAAACAAACAAAGTGATCGCTGTTAAACAATAAGCATTTGCCGCAGGCTGGCACTTTATTTACTTTTTTCTCGCCTCTGAAACTCAGTGCAATGCAGCGCATGTAACGTACAATTAAGAACATACCGATAGGTCTGAAGCTGAGTAAAAATACATTTATAAGTGGGCAGTTACAAATCTGCAAACATGATGGTAGCTTCCCTTTACCCAGTGTGGGATCCTTCCGTGTACATCGGTAATGTTCTTTCATTGGAATCAACCTGGGGTGAGCACTCCAGCATTAGAGCTAAACGTCGATAAACGATAGGAAGAAAGCCAAAATATGAAAACTTAGAAATTATTTTTTTGACAGGCATGAATAATATATGAGAAATTTTCTAGCTTTTATGATGAGAATGATATGTTGATCCTCTAAAACTTTGAAACACGTGTTTAAGACTGTGTCCACTAAAATATCTGTATTTATTTACAACACCATTAATCATGTATTTAAAAACTGCATTTCCTTGATCAACAGCTAACAGAGTTGTGAAGATTTCCTTCCGTGAGTCATAACAGTGCAAGAAAGTACTTTACCGTTACCGGCAGTTTTGCAAAAAGGCTGTTCGTGTCGAGAGAACTCCGGGACAATCCCAAGAGACGGAAGTTGTGACGCAAGCGATTTCACGACTATTACGACGGGAAACAATAGAAACAGTAACGAACCAGCTCCACCTTGGTACTAATGTCGCTTTGTTACTGCCACACAACACAGCAAAAATAAAGCGGACGGGAAAGCAAGCGGATACACAGACTATGAACTGTGTTTATTGAACATTTCCTGCTATATTAACAACTTTTCAAAATGCATTTACAACACACTATATCACTTTTACAGATGATTGCAACCGAAACAAAATACTATGAATTGCTCTGTTTCTGAAGTTCATTACCGACGGTAGCACGGATGGCGACACGGAGAAACTACTGAGTAGTTAATTAAGTTATCTAAAGAATTCTGATCAAATAAAATCTGCTAGTCTTTCACCTTGAAAAACATTTTTTATGTTACTTTCTCAGGAATAGGTGGTTTGATGTTGGCCATCGGTAGAAGCCGTCCAAAGTAAATCTACTGTTACTTACCGCATGCAGGAGCAGTAGGCATTACTGATAGATGACTCTATTTTTAAATGAGTTATTTACTAAAAAATAGTCTGCTAGCTCAATATTGAGGTTGAACCAAACCAGTGTTCTTCGACCGGTGACGCATAAATTTCCGTATTGAATTAACGGGGTATAAAATCACTCTTTCAAGCCAGCTTAAGGCATGTTATTTCATATGACTAATAAAATAAATACTAGACGTTGAATGCTGTTAACTGTTTAAGCTATTTAATAACAATAAGTTGTCTTATTATAACTTAAGTGAAGTAGTTTCCGATTGGTCTGATTACCTGTAAATAAATCAGTCCATTCCAACTAAGTCCTGCATATTCGGAATGAAATCAGTTTACTGAGAATTTTTTTGTGCTAAATAAATGTTACAAAAGAAATATAACTGTTATTTCGCCATATAAATGAAATTCTGAACTACTTACGATGCTATTAAGCTGCATAAATTGGACGCTGATAAGGAGAAGAAAGTAAACCGTAATTAGCACAGTATTAACTTCCGACTGAAGCTATAAATTCTGGTTTGAAATAAAAGTGTCGGTGAATACATAGATTTACTGTGCGTAAAGTATTTTCAGTTACCCATAGATGGTCTTAACGGAAAAACTAGATACTACGTTGCTAATTTCAAATTTTAAGAAATAATGTACATTCAGCGACGCTCCTTTTGTAGTTATTAATTCTTGATAGTAATGTCTTCTGGTCTTACCCATAAATATACTCACGATCTTTTTCAAATGCAGGTTACAGCTTTCTATAGGTCAGTCATTGAATTTCTGTTTCCTCATCGCTTCGAAGTTTTCAATAATTCGAACCTCATTCCGTTGTTTTCACAGATAGAGTCAATCTCTCAATTTTTTGCTGCTTATACAATCATAATGATAAAACAGATTTCAAAGAAAAGAGTTCATACTGCAGGTAAAATTAACAAAATATTGGTAGTTGAAAAAAATGATGTTTACGCCAAGTATACATCTTAATGAGATATTTATTTATTTATTTATTTTCATTTACACGTCAAGAACAAATAGAGAAGCAATTCTCCAAAGTCATGGAACTTGCCAGTACATGAAATTAAAATGTAAGTGTAATAGCGGATAAAAATAAGATGTTTATGAACCCAAAAAAGTCTAAGTAAACGCGGTCAACAGTAGAACACAAGAATCAATTTTTCAAGAAACTTCTCGACAGAGTAGAAGGAGCGACCAATGAGGAAACTTGTCAGTTTCGAGTTGAAACTACATATATTACTGCTAAGATTTTTGAAAATGGATGCAGCAGTATACTGCACATCTTCTGCACAAGAGTTAAGAAGTCCGATCTAAATGCAGGTTGGGTTTCTGCCAAGTATTAACGGAGTGAAAGCTGCTTATTCTTTTAGAACGGGAAGAGTTTCCCAAAATATAATACCATACGACATAATCGAATGAAAATAAGCACAGTATACTAATTTTCGTGTCAGACTATCACTTACTTCAGGTACCGTCTAATAGTAAAAATGGCAGCATTACGTCTTTGAACAAGATCTTGAACGTGGGCTTTCCACGACAGTTTACTATCCATGTGAACATTTAGAGATTTGAACTGTTCAGTTTCACTAATTATATGCGCAGTCTGTGATATTAAAACGTCGGGATTTGTTGAATTGTGTGTTAGAAACTGTAAAAACTGAGCCTAAGTGTTTTTAGTGTGAGTTTATTTTCTACAATCCACGAACTTATGTCATGAACTGCACTATTTGAAACAGAGCTAATATTGCACACAACATGCTTTACTACCAAGCTAGGGTCATCATTAAACAGAACTATTTTAGAGTTATCTGTAATACTAGAGGGCATTTCATGTATGTAAATAAGGAACAGGAGTGGCCCCAACACTGATCCATGGGGCACCCGCCATTTGACCGTACCCCAATCAGACACCACATGACAGACATTCTCAACACTTTGAATAATGCCTTATTGCTGTCTGTTGCTAAAGTAAGAGATGAACCACTTGTAAGCTTCTTTCCGTATTCTGTAATGGTCCACATTCTTGATCAATATTTTGTGATCAACACAATCAAACGCCTTAGTTAAATAAAAAAATATGCCAATCGTTCGAAACCTATTGTATAACTCACCCAGTACCTCACAGAGAAAAGAGAACATAGCCACTTCTAAAGGCGAGCTGTACATTTGATAGCGAATTGTATGATATAAAATGATCAATTATCTTTACATACACAGCCCTTTTAATTACTTTAGCAAACACTGATGGCATAGAAATAGGTCTAAAATTGTCTGCAGTATTCCTTTCTCCATTTTTATAAAGCGGCTTTACTACTTAGTACTTTAATCCTTCAGGAAACTGACCATTCCTAAAGGAAAAATTACAAATATGGCTAAACACAGCGCTAACATGTGCACCACAGTACTGAAATATTCTGCTAGGCACTCCATCATATCCATGAAAGTCCTTAGTCTTCAGTGATTTAACTATTGACTCAATCTCCCTTTTGTCTGTATCACAGAGGAGTGTTTCAGACATCAATCTTGGTAGACGTGACGCTACCAGCAGTCGACCAGCGGTATGTTCGCCCTGAAGATAGCCCCTGCGATGGGCTGAAACCGGTCGGCACGAAATAAATAAAAAAAACAAGATTTTGACTGTTTTCTTAATACTAAGTCTGGATAGAGGTCTGCCTATTACACATTACGATCCTCTTCAACTGTCAGCTGTCTCTGTCAATTAACAGACAAGGTCGCCCTGTATGCTTTTGTGCTGTAAGTGTCCCTTCACGTTTCCACTTCACTATCATATCGGAAGCAGTGGACCTAGGGATGTTTAAAAGTGTGGAAATCTCGCGTACTGGCGTATGAGCCAAGTGACACCCTATCATCTGACCACGTTCGAAGTCCGTGAATTCGGCGGAAGGCTCCATTCTGCTCTCGCACGTGTCTAATGATTACTGAGCTCGCTGATATGGAGTAATTGGTACTAGGTGGCAGCACAATGCGCCTCATATAAAAAACGTATGTTTTTGGGTGTGTCCGGATACTTTTGACCACATAGATAGAAGTAATAATTCAGATAGCTGAGAGAGACGAAAATTTAAATCTCATGGAAACTCAAATGCGATAGTTGGAAACGGAAGAGATGGAATAATAGATTGTAGATATGGACTGGGCGAAAGGAAGGTAGAATTTTGCAGAGAGCATAATTTAATCACGGCTAACATTTGGTCTGAATATCGTGAAAGGAAGTTGTATACGTGGATCAGACATGGAAAGACCCGAAGTGTTCAGTTTGAATATATAATGATAAGATAAAGCTTTCCGCACCTGATTTAATATTTTAAGACATTTCAAGGGACGGTTGTGGGCTTCGGCCACTATTTGTTGATTATTAACTGTGGATTAAAACTGAAGAAATTGCAAAACGTTAGGAAATTAAAGAGAAGGGACCTGCGTAAGTTAAAGGAAATAGAGGTTCTTGAGAGTTGCAGAGAAAGCATTAGGCAATGGCTGACTAGAACAGAAAATGAATACAGACGAATGGATACCTTTAAGAGATTAAATAGTGAAGGCAGCATGGTATTAAATAATTATAAAGGGAAGGCCTAGTAGGAAGTCTTCGATGTCGTAGAGGAGATTATATTTAACTCATGAAAACAGAAAATATAAAAATATAGCGAATGAAGTAGGCATAAGGGAATTACAACGTTTAAAAAATGAGATTGTCAGAAGGGCATAATGGTTAAGCTGCAATGGCCAGGTGACAAATGTAAGGATTTAGAAACATATTACACGGGCGAAAAGATAGAGGACTTTCGAGGAAAGAGAAGTATCTGTATGCCAACAAGAGCCAGATGGAAAACCAGTCCTTAGCAAAAAAGGAAAATTTATATATAGTACTTCCATATATATATAAAAAAGCGAGATAAACTTGAAGACATTATTATATAAATGAAAGAGGTCGTAGATGAAGGTGAGGTGGGAGTGTGACACTGCACGAAGCATCTGACAGGTGACTGAATACCTAAGTCGAAATAAGGTCCTGGAAGTAGACGACATGGAGAGCTGCATCAAACCAGGCTTCGAACTGAAGACCACAACAACAACAGACTTCTTTAAATGCCGGAAAACGTAAATTTGTGCACTTGACAGTATCCTAGGACTACAACATCAACTAGTCACAATTTCAACTGGCCCACTCTTCCATACGTTTGTGTGTGACAAACGTATGGTAAATCAGATGGCAGAGTTGGCATTATTGTTCATTGGTAGAATACTAGGGAATTGCACTCAGTCAACAAAGGAAATTACTTTCTAACAATCGTAGGTCCAGTTCTGTTTTGTTGCACAAGTATGAGGGAACACCCTTGGTCAAGGGGTCGGTCGGCTCTAAGCCCTGACAGTCAGCGCTCTGTTCTCTGTTTACTTCTGCGCCGCGGTATTTGTGTATACGGAGTCCACCAATAACGTACCTCATGTCTCATTCTTACCGCCTTACGAAAATCAAAGTAACGTTTCAGGCTGAACATCCACGACCAAGAGCCTTTGAAGTTGAACAGTTCATACTACAGGATCCACGCACTAACCCCCTGGACCGCACTTTCGGGTGCTTGAGCTCCCGTTCGAAGTACCTCGAGAAGTAGTCATTGCCACTTTCCAACCTTATGGCAAAGTCTTGGGTCACCTTGCGGAGATGTGGAAAACATTTACGACCTTCCCGCGTTAATTGGAGTCCCGAAGATCAAAACTGAGCTGACGAAACACATTCCACCATACTTGATGATTGGTGGTGTGTAGGCCATCGTCTTGGCCAGCCACGAACGTGGGCAGGATGTGGTCAGAAAGGGCATATCCAGTCCAAATGTTTATGCCAACTTTTGTTACAGATACCGCTGGGTGAAGTGACCTCAGCGTCGCCGCTCAAATCCGTATCTATCACCTACGCTACAGTAGCACAAAACCCTGCCATGCCGCCCCAGGACACGCCTGAAGCTTCGTCAACGCCACCCAAGGCAGTAAAACGCGCCATCGAGACCAACGTGGCATCACCTCCAGTGCTCGCACCAGGACGATCCAATATCATGGCTGTGACGGAAGACAAACATCAATAGCGAGCCATATTGACTGTTAATCGGCAGTGATGTTTCAAAAATTTGAAAAGGTTCTCAAATACCACACCAGTCACCAAATTTTTTGACGACTACATTATTTACTTAGCGACGTGTTTCGATGTTAAATCTCATCATCAGGCTATATTGGCATTACAAAAACATTTAACACAGGGGTATAAGATATTGAAGTTTCTGCTGTGATCAAATTTGTTCTTGTGGCGTGGCACTTTCCTTGTGATGTCCTGAGACAAGCTATTTCCATGGCTCTCTTAAACACAAAACAAATCAGCAGCGCAGAAAACAAGATGGTGCCACAGCAGAACATCATGAGCATATACTAGAGGATCTTGTCCATTCACTTCATAGATTTCATAATCTTGTCTATCACCATTTGGAAGAAGCGTGTCGCTAGGGAACTCCTTGTTGGACACTTCTCTTTGTCTTGAACCTTTGCTGTCCTCCATTGTCTACATGGACATAGGTGTAGGAATTCTGGTATATCATCTTTACTTCTCCAACTATATCCAGGCAATCCCAGATATCATTTAGAGGGACACCACTAAAGACTTAATGATTCTTCAAAAATTCAATTGTAATATTATTTCCATGTTCTCATTATTTTTCTATCAATATTCTTACTGCAGAAATGAGACCGTTAGTATCATAATTCTTCCTGAACCCATGTTGCTCCTTCCCGATCAGAGGTTCTACTAATTCTCATTTAGGCCTATCTTACTTTTAGCAGCCCCCTGGTATGTGACAATATTGTGATTACCCTGTAGTTTCCACGTCCTTCTGCTGCGCAGTGAGATGATCAATCCATTTTCAGTCTTCTGGGCCTCTGTTTCTTCCCACATTAGTGAGCGCACTCTAAGGAGCCAATTTAAGCTTGTAACTCCAACAGACTTTATCAAATCCGAACTTAGATCATCATCCCCTCGAGACTTGCTCTTTCGTATGTTCCTTATTGCAGTTTCAACTTCGAGCTATGTCAGTGGGTGTTTATCATTCTGTATGTTATTTATTAAAGGTTTAATCGTGGTGGTACAGTCCTCATCTACGTTTAGCAACTACAAGAGTGTCACTTCATCTCCCCTCTGATCCGTTCCTCTGTTCTTACTAAACTTCCATCACTTTTCCCAATGCAAGGATATGTACGTATTCTCTTCATTTATTCTTTGTTACTTTATACAGGAGCTTCCTGTTTCCAGTCGTCCTCCGTTATTGTAGTTACGTCATTCAAGTACTTTTCCTTTTCTTCCTGTATCAGGTATATCAAGCCCAGCTTTTCGTTCCGTTATTCCTATGATACGTATTTTACTTCATTTCGTGCAACACCTGTTTGTTTCCATCTAAGTATCTTCCTAGCACATTTCTTCCTTTCAACCATCGTGCTTCCATCATGGTGTAGTACTTGTTCTTCTACAGGGACCGCGGACAGGTTTTTCTTTGAATATTTTCCATTTGTCTTCTGCGGTTGCCTTTTCAGATTCTGGTAATTTTGTTGTTATCGCTGCTTCGTAATTTCTTTTCTTCCCCAAGCCTTCAACAACCATGTCTTAGGTTTAGGGATTTTATTCTTCTTTACTCGAGCGCTATCAAGGCCCTAGCAGGGTATATCTGTAAAATTTCTGGCGTACTCACCAGTTTGACTATCAGTGACGATGAAGTCCATCACAGGGTCGAATTTTCCGTCCCTACTATATCTAGTAATTCTGCGGCTCTCCCTCTTCTGGTAAAACATGTTTATGCAGTTAATTTCTATCGCTCACAAATGTCAATTAAATTCTCGCCTTCAAGGTATCTGTTACTTTAGCTATGACGTCGAATGATTTTTTCACAGCTTCTCTACCACAATCACCATCCATATCACTCTTAATAACGGTGTTATCATTTGCTACATTGGCTTCAAGTTCCGTGAGAAACCGCTATTTCTCCTCTCTGGTACAAAGTGCCTGTGCTGCTTATACTTAGAAGAAAGTGATGTACATTGGCATCTCGTAACCTAATCTGGATGATCCTGTCAGTCACGTAGTTGACATATGCCTGTATTTCGTTGCCTTTATCGAGCGGCAAACGGACTCCATATTTAGATTAAGTAGTAGTCCCGTTCCTGTGTCATACATATCTATTTCTCAGGTGCTTCCTCGCACGGTTTTGCCAGTTCGTCTCACTCAACCCATGTATGCCCTGCTTACGTCTACCCATAAGGTCTTTCAGTTCTTTATGTTTGTTGGTAAGAGTAATGTCGCAATCCTCAACCGTTTCTTCACACTTCTTTTGAGACTTCCAGTATTTCCGACAGGGATCAGGCATTTGGCCACCACTGATTCGAGAGGAACTTGAAAATCTGTCATCCCCAGCACTTATTTTTGTATCAATGATTGACTTACGTTTGAAAGAAATGTGCAGATGTTTGATTTATACAATCAAAAGTTTACATTCTCAAGCAAAACGGAACAATTCAGCAATAATATTTCACGTAAACGTTCCACGTCCGATGTTTGTGCAACGATGGTCTTCACTTACTGTCTGAACTGTGAAACTCAACTGAGATTGGCAGTCAATCTCAAATTGAAATCACTGAAGATGTTACTGTCGTACATACTCAATCAAACTTGAGGAAGAGTGTGAGTTCATACGGACACTTTTCGACAGTTGCTCTTCGCGCACGTCATTCGCCTGTGGAACTGTGAGAACTGATAGCGTTAAAAAAAGTTCTTTCCGCCACACACCCTAAGGTGGCTTTCAGAGTACAGTTGTACAGATGTACTACTCTGACAGTACTCTGAAGTTTGTGGTGGACAGGTTACAGACAAGTTAACTCTTGCTGTGTTTCGGTTATGTTAGTAATCTATATGTCGTTTAATATTTTAAGTAATGACAAACATAATCATAGAGCGTCAACGATGCTGCAAACAACACCTCATAACCATTACGCGTAAGCAAGTATTGGAGGCGTAGGCGCTGTTATTAATTAAACTAGTAATTTCGGTCATTATTACGCAGTAGAGTAATAAAAACGAATTTGTTTGTAGAGCACTATCATGTTCGAAACGCTTGTTGAGTGGAGGATAAGCCAAGGTCAAGCATGTATATTTTCTGTTTAATGAGATAGACGTGAAAGAGTCTACAACACGTAATAAGAATCAACGAAAGTTCTCAAATTTTCAATGGCGCGTCGTTGTGACCCGTGTCACTCCCATTATCCTCTGGTGAATGTGGGACATAATGTAAAATAGTAATTTTAACGAACTCACCTTGTTGGAAAGTCAAGAATGTTTGTTAGCACAATTCGCCGGGAGAAACGTTTAGAACATTTCGTTGAATCAGTAGTCAGCCAGATACTGTATTGAGTCAAATTCTTTTTATGAACATCCATAGACATATTTTGAATGTCAAGAGAGCTGCGTAACAGGTTGTCTGGAGGGCGTTGTTTCTCTCGTTAGAGCAGCGCAAGTGTTGTCTCTAAGTGCCATATGCCAACTTACACTGTATTTTACTGCCAACGCAGGTCGTAGATGTCTCTGTAGACACGTTCTGAGCAGTGTTATGGCCAGCAGCAGCTACTGCAAGAAGAAAACAATCTGTGTTTCCCGTAGCCACGAGCAGCTATGTTACAGATGACGCCGTTTGCCTAGCAGTTTACCGCTTTATACTGTAGTTGCATGTGGAGGATTTCGGAAGGATGAAAGATATTCGAAGTGGTTCCGGGAAAACACAGTGAGCAAGTTGTCAGGCAGGTGCCACATACAACATTAAATGAAACGTACTTATCTTGGCGTGTCACTACAAAATTCGCCAAAAACCCTGATAGGAATACGAACAGATCTAAGAAAACCTTTAGGAAACGGACGGAATTGTTTTATTTAACCCAGTGTTGTAGTATTTGAAAGAGGGTCATGTTTCGAATCCCACTTTCTCTGTAACTTTCTGAAGAAGCTAAATCTGAAGTAGCGAATACCATCACCAACAGTACCACGACTAGGTAGCTCTGTTGTGTTAACCAATCTTCGAGTAGAAGACACCATTACATTTACGCAAAGGGGAAGAGAACAACAAACGATCGCTAAATCTGTCGTTTTATTCCAGCAGATCTCGATTTTTACCATTACAATCTTCAGTACTAAAAATTACAAGACAAGATAATGAGGAACAAATGAAGATAACTGACATCGCATCGTAAGTGCAGATACAAGCGTCACACACCCTATAACAACAGGTGACATTAGTCCAAAGTGTCAAGTAATAAACAATATTAGTGATATAGAGATTAGGAATCTAACATGAACTGAAACCGTGTCCTCTAGAGAGGTGCTGGCTAACAGTTACGTAACAGTAAATCTATTAAAATAAATTTCTTATAAAAATAGTGAACAATAAAACGACAAGTAATGGTTAAACTCGGGAAAGAAATTACATGTGTGGAGCCTTTAGTATATCCCGCTTAGTGACAGTAAGTACAGGATAGTATGTGATGTAACTACGAAGTCTTTCGCGACGGAGTCCTTGCATAAAAAGTTCTCGGTTTACTTGCCGCGTCAAATTTGGATAAAATCCCAAGCCTTCGATGACTACCTCCGCCATCTTCGTCAGGGGTAAACCCCTGTCGAAGATGACGGAGCTAGTCATCGAAAGCTTGGGATTTTATCCAACTTTGACGCGGCAAGTAAACCGAGAACTTTTTATGCAAGTATGTGATGTGTTTTTGCGTTACAAATAAACGGAAGAGAAACTATTATCAATGTAATGTAACACGAAAAGTATAATGTTAAAAAAAATTGTACCAAAATAATTAAAATTTAAAGGAAATGAGAATGGTACAATAAAACAGGGTGTGCCCTCTCTGAGCATGAAATAAAATGCACAACTCGCAAAAATACATTTAATTCCATTCAAACGTTTTGACTGTCAATTCAAGCAACGTTTGGCACAAAACAAAGGAACTTGACAATTACATTAGAGTCCAGAAGTTGAAAATAACCCAGATATTACAGCATGTTTCATCGACCGTAGGACGGTACAGCTGCAGAATATGGAAAAGATTAATAACAAGACATTAATAATTGCAGAAATAATGTATGTTGAGCTCGAGGTCTAAAGTATACCTCTCGTCAGTGGTTGACAGATACCATTCAGTATTACCTCGATTCCCACGTCACTGCTGCCTCAATTTTGTCCTATGATGCTTTAGCGAATGAAAACGCTCGTATCAGTAAATAAATCCGATTCAGGCTTTTTTTTTTACTGTCTGGAAGCGACTTACTGTACTGGTAAGGCGAACCTTAACACGATTACTAGTTTGAACGCCACACTCATTAGGAGTCGTTCTGTTGGAGGTGGTATGCACTTCTCACAGAGGACCCTACAGTTTAAAGTGAGCTCCAAACATGTCGCAACTTCTCAATTTTTACTTTTATTTACAAGTGATTACCGGAGGACGGATGCTGAAATAATCTGAGAGTCAACCTGAAATCAAACGAGTAGCAGAAGGTATTTATTAAAAAGTAACAGTAGGATAAGTTCTGCTATAACGAGATCGAGAAGTTACCTCAGCCGGCTCCACATAGTTGTTGAGGACGTCAAATGGTATGTATGAGGATACTAAAAGTTTTGTTGACAGCCGATGTCAGTCTTCAGAGAAATGACTGATACCAAGATAAGTCGCTGATGATAGTTTAGTGATGTCTCTCAAATGGAACCAAGACATGCTTTACATCATGTTGTTGTTGTGGTCTTCAGTCAGGAGATTGGCTTCATTCAATTCTCCCGTGCAAGTTTCTTCATCTCTGAATAACTATTACAGCTTACATCATTCCGTATTCACTTATTGTATTCACCTCCCACACATCCCTCCAATACTAAACTGGTGATCCTTTGATGCCTCGTAATGCGTCCTATCAACCGATCCCTTCTTTTGGTCAGCTTGTGTGATTGTTTTTTCTCTTAAGTGATCTACCCATCTAATCTTCTCCTCTGTAGAACCACATTTCAAAAGTTTGTATGCTCTTCTTGTCTAAACTGCTAATCGTCCATGTGTAACTTCCATACATGGTTACGCTCCATACAGATACTTTCAGAAAAGACTTCCTGACACTTAAATCTATGATCTATGTTAACAAATTACTCTTCTTCACAAACGCTTTCCTTGCTATTGCCAGCCAATATTTTATATTCTGTCTACTGTGGCTATCATCAGCAAAAGCCATCTACTATTTTAGTGTATCGTTTCCTAACACAATTCCCTCAGTATCATCTGATTTAATTCGACTACATTCCATTATTCTTCTTTTGCTTTTGTTGATGTTCCTCTTACATTCTCCTTTCGAGACACTGTCCACTCCGTTCAAATGCTGCTCCAATTCCTTTGCTGTCTCTAACACTGTTACAATGTCATCGACAAAGCTCAAAGTTTTTATTTTTATCCTCCTTTAGCTGTAATTCCAGCTCCAAATTTTTCTTTGTATTCCTATACTGTTTGCTCGCTGTACAGATTGAATAACATTGAATAACAGGTTACAACCCTGTCTCACTCACGTCTAAATCACTGATTCCCTTTCATGACACTCTACTCCTATAACTACCGTCTGATTTCTGTCCAAGTTGTAAACAGCCCTTTCGCTTCCTGTTTTTTTACCATACCACCATTAGAATTTCAGAGAGAGTGTTCCATTCAGTACGATATTGCAGCGCCTGTATTATCCCGAATTACGATGCAAAGCTGCTTCGGAACCGTAATTCGGAATAATACAGGCACTGCAATATCGAATTTATCCGCCGACACCTGGAAAGCGACTTTCACATAACGTGTCTCTCCTGTACGGGAATAGAGTACATAATAGATGTGAGAGTACAGGTTATAGACACAATGTTGACGACATAAGGAAGTTTAGATCCGGCTGTGAGTCGTGTTCGGATAGCTTAATGGTACAGGAGTGCATCCGTAATCTAGGGAAAGCGTCTGTGTTTCAACTGTAACAGACTACTGTAGTCACACCGGGAATTAGACATGATTCATCGGGTCACATGTGTTAACACTTTCTGGCGTCACGAATTCCGCACTTTGTTCAAGTACACCCAATGCCGGTGATGATAGCACGACGAATACAGACGGCATTCGGTTCCTTTGTGGTTAAAGTAAGACACGACGCCCTTACCCTCCCTCTTAGTTGTGGTGGACTTGGTCTTGCGCATGTTCGTGATCAAGCGGTGTCACTTTATATCAGCACAATGCTGAAACTATGGGGAGGACATCAAACTTGTCGGACAGGAATCTTGATAAAAGAACTAGCACCAGTTTTTCGAATGGCGCCAGTGGCGGTCCAGCACATTTCCCAGTCACTGTAGCATGTACGCACTTTTTCTGTGGAGTACAACTACGTTCAGACGGCTCTGCCGGAAACCAGATCTGCAACGGCGCGTGACATCTATCGGCTACTAACGACCGAACGACACAGCAATCCTATTAATAGGAAGCACCCACACATCAACTGGCAAGTAGTATGGAGATCGATACACCATGGTTCCTTAGACAAAGACACTCGTGCAGTGTGGTAGCCAACAGTTAATGGTAAAAATATCACCCGATCCAGACTCCATGCGATTCATATCACAGATTCACCATTGTGCGCTCAGTGCTAAACTTTGGATAACGATCAACACCGTCTCACATGCGGCCCCTCGGCAGAAGTGTGGCGTTTGGCGTCACAAATGATCGCTTTATTTCTTGGAATGGGACAAAACAAAATCGAACCTGTGGTGTCACCGCCAGACACCACACTTGCTAGGTGGTAGCCTTTAAATCGGCCGCGGTCCGTTATTATACGTCGGACCCGCGTGTCGTCACTATCAGTGATTGCAGACCGAGCACCGCCACACGGCAGGTCTAGTCTAGAGTGACTCCATAGCACTCGCCCCAGTTGTACAGCCGACTTTGCTAGCGATGGTTCACTGACTACAGACGCTCTCATTTGCAGAGACGACCGTTTAGCACAGCCTTCAGCTACGTCATTTGCTACGACCTAGCAAGGCGCCATATTCAGTTACAATAACCTGAACAGACAATATTGTGACTCATGTACCATCAAGAGCGACGTTCATCATTAATTGATTAAAGTTAAGTATCCAACTGATTACGTCCGCTTTCTGAATTCTAATTCCTTGTCATGTTCCAGACCTCACGTCAGTATAGTTCTTCCCTCCTCACGCCAGCCTGCGTGAGCTAAAACGCGTGCATTTCAGCCTCCTCTAGTAACACGGTGTTGTATCTTCTGTCAACACAAGAGAACCAGGGATTAAATTCTTTCCGGACGGGACGTAATACCCAAGTACTAAATCGAATGCTGTAACATGACTTCGAGGCCAGACGGTATTCTATTTGTTCATGGATGGCCCAAAGAATGTAACGGACTTTTATACATTTTTACAGCAACGACATCTAAAGATCGTGAGCTATCTGAAATATCCACAGCATTTGTCTAACTTCCTATGGAGTGTGTTTCAAGAGCCCCCGCACAGCTGGAACGTCCAGGGTAGGAGAAGTTAAATTATCGATGCCACGAAAGCATGTACGGAAGATAAGAATCGGTGGATGCATTGTAATTACAAGAAGACATACCCGGATGACAGAACAGAGGGGAGAATTGAAAATACTGTTCTCCATTGTGATGTGTGTTTCTTTTTTTATGTAATGCGAGGATAATGTTTAGTTTACTAGCTTTCAAGCAATACGTAAATTTTATTTGTAGTATGATAAGGAAGTGGTTGTTACCGAAATTTAACTTCACTTAAATGTTATATGTGAAACAGGATTTGCTTTAATTTGTGAAAGATATTCATTGAAATTTGAAGCATAAATGGAGAAGTATTTCTTTTTAACATAATTTTATTGTGTTTTTCATTTATGACATATATTTTACTTTCTAAAGTTTACTATTTTAATTTTACGTCAGTCTTGTTTATAGTTGTCGTGTTTAGCTTATATAGGTATATATATATATCAAGCACTTGACAATCTCATTTTTTAATTCCAACAAAAAGTAGTTTTTTGTTTTCTATTGTTCCTATTTAAATGTAAGAAAAGGCGGTAGAGCACTGGCCTGCAAAAAACAAAAAATAAATACATAAATAAAAAATAAAACGAAAACAAAAATTCTGTTCTTCCCTTTTCTTAGAAAAACGAGTAAAGGGGGATATCCGCGTAAAAAAGCATGGTAAGGCGACCACGTGTGATGAACGGAAAATCCGGGTTGGAATCCCGGTCCCGCACAAATTTTAATTTTCGCCATTCCATCATACAGCCGATAGTAGTCCATATTGGCAGCTGCGAATAAATTTCATGTATTCCATTCAAAGTTGTCAAAAACATTCAGTAAGTCTGCAATTGCTATAACCTTAGGTTTACCTTTAGTTAACCTAAGGTAAGTCATAGGGTCAGTATTGATTCCCGGCATCGTACATATCTCTGGAATCAAAACTGATCTTCCCCGAGGTCGGCTTCTACCAGCTTTTCCATTCTTCTGTAAGGATTTCGCGTTAATATTTTGCAACCATAATTCATGAAAGTGATAGTTCGCTAATATTCAGACCTGTCAGCATCTGCTTTCTTTGGAATTCTAATTATTAATTCTTGTTGCAGTTTGAGTGTATTTCGTGAGTCTCATACAGCTTGCACACCAGCTGGAAGAGTTTTGTCACGGATGGCTCTCCCGCAGCTATCAGTATTTTCTCTACACCTGGGGCCTTGTTTCGACTAAAGTTTTTCGTTGTTCTGTCAAATCCTTCTCGCAGTATCATGACTCCCATCTCGTATTCAGCTAATTGCTCTCACATTTCTGTTGTATTGCCTTAAAATTCATGTTTCTTGTGTAAACTTCGTTGACAGGTTCATGAGATAGACATCTTTATCTGATAAAAACTGATTCATTGGTTCCAGGACAAAAAGCAAGATGGGCCAACCGTACCATTAAAACCCCTTCCATCGTCATTAACGAAGATGTGGCGCACGAGAAAGCAGAAGTCCGACAAAATCATTCTACCCAAGTACGCAACATCCATATGTGAAGAACAGATATCCTCTTCGATTCTCAGCTGAATATAAATTTTTTTAATTCCACAACATTCTGCACTGATCGTGTCCGGAACACGAATTACGCCTCATCGGCCTTGGTACATATAAAAGTTGAAATGTGAAACCCTCGGAATACACGTCCAAGCCAAAATTCAACAAATGGCAGCTTACAATAGGCGAAAAGCACTAACTAAAGCAAAATCACTAAGTCACCTGAGATTGACAGAAAAGATGAATTTAATGAACATACACTACTGGCCATTAAAATTGCTACAGCGAGAAGAAATGCAGATGGTAAACAGGTACTCATTGCACAAATATATTACACTAAAACTGACTTGTGATTACATTTTCACGCAATTTGGGTGCATAGATCCTGAGAATTGAGTACCCAGAACAACCACCTCTCGCCGTAATAATGGCCTTGATACGCCTGGGCATTGAGTCAAACAGTGCTTGGATGGCGTGTACATGTACAGCTGCCCATGCAGCTTCAACATGTACCACAGTTCATCAAGAATAGTAACTGGCGAATTGTAACGAGCCAGTTGCTCGGCCACCATTGACCAAACGTTTTCAATTGGTGAGACATCTGGAGAATGTGCTGACCAGGGCAGCAGCCGAAAATTTTCTGTATCCAGTGAGGCCCGTACAGGACCTGCAACATGCGGTCGTGCATTATCCTGCTGAAATGTAGGTTTTCGCAGGGATCGAATGAAGGGTAGAGCCACGGGTCGTAACACATCTGAAATGTAACGTTCACTGTTCAAAGTGCCGTCAGTGCGAGCAAGAAGTGACCGAGACGTGTAACTAATGGCGCCCCATACCATTACGCCGGGTGATGCGCCAGTATGGCGTTGACGAATACACGCTTCCAATGTGCGTTTACCGCGATGTCGCCAAATACGGATGCGACCATCGTTATACTGTAAACAGAACCTGGATTCATCCGAAAAACTGACGTTTTGCCATTCGTACACCCAGGTTCGTCGTTGAGTACACCATCGGAGGCGCTCCTGTCTATCATGCAGCGTCAAGAGTAACTGCAGCAATGGTCTCCGAGCTGATAGTCCATGCTGCTGCAAACGTCGTCGAACTGTTCGTGCAGATGGTTGTTCTCTTGCAAACGTCCCGATCTGTTGACTTCGGGATCGAGACGTGGCTGCACGATCCGTTACAGCCATGCGGATAAGATGCCTGTCATCTCGACTGCTAGAGATACGAGGCCGTTGGGATCTAGCACGGCGTTCCGTATTACCTCCTGAACCCGAATCCATATTCTGCTAACAGTCATTGGATCTCGACCAACGCGAGCAGCAAAATCGTGATACGATGAACCGCAATTGCGATAGACTACAATCCGAACTTTATCAAAGTCGGAAACGTGATGGTACGCATTTCTCCTTCTTACACCAGGCATCACAACAGCGTTTCACCAGGTAACACCGGTCAACTGCTGTTTGTGTATGAGAAATGGGTTGGAAACTCTCCTCATGTCAGCACGCTGTAGGTGTCGCCACCGGCGCCAACCTTGTGTGAATGCTCTGAAAAGCTAATCACTTGCATATCACAGCATCTTCTTCCTGTCGGTAGCACGTCATCTTCGTGGTGTAGCAATTTTAATGGCCAGTAATGTATTTTTATGGCCAAAATCTGGGTATATGGCCCAAAATGTAAGCCTGCGCAAAGAACTGTGACAAGCTAAAATACAAATGGTCTCCAAGCTGTATGACAGGGTAGACATATTTAAAGTTGCATGCATCGCATGCACTCAGAATCCTCCCCCTCCCTCCTCCTGAGCGGCTTCACCCCCTCCTGCTCCTCGTCCATCTCTTGTGCCTCCTTTCAGTGTCTCTGCACTCCATCCTGCCCTGTCTTCCCTCTTCGTCTCCCGCCCCACGTGTCTCCTGCCTCTTCGTGTACCCACTGATGCCCCTCCTCTCTTCATCCCGCCTCTTCCCCTGCTACCCCTTGCCCTCCCCATCTTTTCCATCCTCTCTGCCCTTTCCCTCGGCAGGTCCCACCTTGCAGTTTTATTCTTCGTCGTGTGTGCTCCAAGTGGGTTTTAAGTGTGTTGTTCCAGAGTGTTTTTACTACTGTGGCCGACTTTTAACGTGTGCATGTCCATTCAGTGTCTTCTCTGAGTTTTGAAGAATCGCTGTGTTTTTTAACTTTCCGGTGACTTTTTTTAACTGTCCTCCATGAACGTCTCGGTGTTAGTCTATTTTTTACTTCCATTTTTTCCTATTATTCTGTTTTAAGTTCCCCTTTATCGCCTTATGTATGTAAAATTTATTCTTATTTTATGTTGTCACGCCACTTGGCTGAAGAGCGGCGGTTCTTGCCGCTGACAGCCCTCCCCTGCCCATATGGGGCAGGGGAATGAAATCACAATAAAGAAAAAAAAAAGCATGCACTCTGAAACAGAAAGCTATTTTGATAGAATTTAGCAGCTGGTAACTTCAGCATTCTGGTGAGTGAGAGATGCGGTATTAACCTCTTCGTTCCTTTGGTCCACACATGTAGGCCATGGTTCATTTTTCTTTCTCGGTAAATAGGCGTATATTTCAGCTTATACTGATGGTCCTCGAGTGTGGACCTTCTAGTACTTAGTTTTAAAACCAGTGCGCAGCACCTTGTAAGGAACGACTCGTATTGTTAATTATCCAGCTGGCCGTACGCAGAAATCTCTGCAAATCTAAACATTAGACTGAGAATCAGTGTTTTCTACCTAACGTTCGACAACTATTCTAGATGCTGAGAAATAATTTAGATTTGCGTAAATTTTGTTCGTTACTATAAAATAAACCATTTTCTGAAGGTCCTCGAAAGTGGACCTCAGGTCATAATGAATATTTGCTAATTTCAGTTTGGTTCTCGATAGCGGAATACTGAAATAAACATTATTTCTACACTTTACAGCAACGTATGAAATATTAAGTGATGAGCTGTCAGAAACTCTTCTTAATGACAACAGTGAGGAATTATCAGTTTCGGAAGTTGACGAATTCTCGTTTTTGACTGTAGGTTGTCCTGCTGAGCTTGGTGCAACTGACCGGTGAAATATAAGAACGTTGAGATGCTGGGGCATTAGCTAGGAGCAGAGGACGTCCTTTTACAGTGAATTCCTCTGACAGTGAACATGCAGATGGTGTAGAAAATATGTATAAAAGCCAAGAAAAGCTGAGTTGCAACCAGTTGCGGAAGTTAGGTTTTACAATGTTGGCTAACTACCAAAATTTGTTAATACATGGAAGTGCAGGAAACAAGCCTGCAATTCCAAGATTAGAGACATCTCCCTTAAATGTCGAAATTATTTACGTACCGTGAAAAATAACATGTAACGGTAACACCGACCACCTTAAACGGCAGTCGATGCTAACGTTAAACCTCTGCGAGGAGTTTTTGGGAATAATGAGAACAGAATCATCAAACTGGAATTCGTTTCCGAAATTTTCCGGCACAGTATAACCAACAGTAAACAGGTGGGCCAGGAACAGACGTTCTCCCAGCACAAAAGGAAGTTGTAACATTAAGTATTAATATCGGTCGTCAGCCTAATTAAGCATTCTTGTGTCAAGCAATATAATCAAGTAGAGGGCAGTGCTCAGGCTACCCTAACCTTCCTTCACACACACACACACACACACACACACACACACATACACACACACACACACACACACACACACACATATATATATATATATATATATATACACTCCTGGAAATGGAAAAAAGAACACATTGACACCGGTGTGTCAGACCCACCATACTTGCTCCGGACACTGCGAGAGGGCTGTACAAGCAATGATCACACGCACGGCACAGCGGACACACCAGGAACCACGGTGTTGGCCGTCGAATGGCCCTAGCTGCGCAGCATTTGTGCACCGCCGCCGTCAGTGTCAGCCAGTTTGCCGTGGCATACGGAGCTCCATCGCAGTCTTTAACACTGGTAGTATGCCGCGACAGCGTGGACGTGAACCGTATGTGCAGTTGACGGACTTTGAGCGAGGGCGTATAGTGGGCATGCGGGAGGCCGGGTGGACGTACCGCCGAATTGCTCAACACGTGGGGCGTGAGGTCTCCACAGTACATCGATGTTGTCGCCAGTGGTCGGCGGAAGGTGCACGTGCCTGTCGACCTGGGACCGGACCGCAGCGACGCACGGATGCACGCCAAGACCGTAGGATCCTACGCAGTGCCGTAGGGGACCGCACCGCCACTTCCCAGCAAATTAGGGACACTGTTGCTCCTGGGGTATCGGCGAGGACCATTCGCAACCGTCTCCATGAAGCTGGGCTACGGTCCCGCACACCGTTAGGCCGTCTCCCGCTCACGCTCCAACATCGTGCAGCCCGCCTCCAGTGGTATCGCGACAGGCGTGAATGGAGGGACGAAGAGAGACGTGTCGTCTTCAGCGATGAGAGTCGCTTCTGCCTTGGTGCCAATGATGGTCGTATGCGTGTTTGGCGCCGTGCAGGTGAGCGCCACAATCAGGACTGCATACGACCGAGGCACACAGGGCCAACACCCGGCATCATGGTGTGGGGAACGATCTCCTACACTGGCCGTACACCACTGGTGATCGTCGAGGGGACACTGAATAGTGCACGGTACATCCAAACCGTCATCGAACCCATCGTTCTACCATTCCTAGACCGGCAAGGGAACTTGCTGTTCCAACAGGACAATGCACGTCCGCATGTATCCCGTGCCACCCAACGTGCTCTAGAAGGTGTAAGTCAACTACCCTGGCCAGCAAGATCTCCGGATCTGTCCCCCATTGAGCATGTTTGGGACTGGATGAAGCGTCGTCTCACGCGGTCTGCACGTCCAGCACGAACGCTGGTCCAACTGAGGCGCCAGGTGGAAATGGCATGGCAAGCCGTTCCACAGGACTACATCCAGCATCTCTACGATTGTCTCCATGGGAGAATAGCAGCCTGCATTGCTGCGAAAGGTGGATATACACTGTACTAGTGCCGACATTGTGCATGCTCTGTTGCCTGTGTCTATGTGCCTGTGGTTCTGTCAGTGTGATCATGTGATGTATCTGACCCCAGGAATGTGTCAATAAAGTTTCCCCTTCCTGGGACAATGAATTCACGGTGTTCTTATTTCAATTTCCAGGAGTGTGTATATATATATATATATATATATATATATATATATATATATATATATAGGGTGTTACAAAAAGGTACGGTCAAACTTTCAGGCTTTCAGGAAATATTCCTCACACACAAATAAGGAAAAGATATGTGTACATGTGTCCGGAAACGCTTAATTTCCATGTTAGAGCTCATTTTAGTTTCGTGAGTATGTACTGTACTTTCTCGATTCACCGCCAGTTGGCGCAATTGAAGGAAGGTAATGTTGACTTCGGTGCTTGTGTTGACATGCGACTTATTGCTCTACAGTACTAGCATCAAGCACATCAGTACGTAGCATCAACAGGTTAGTGTTCATCACGAACGTGGTTTTGCAGTCAGTGCAATGTTTACAAATGCGGAGTTGGCAGATGCCCATTTGATGTATGGATTAGCACGGGGCAATAGCCATGGCGCGGTACGTTTGTATCGAGACAGATTTCCAGAACGAAGGTGTCCCAACAGGAAGACGTTCGAAGCAATTGATCGGCGTCTTAGGGAGCACGGAACATTCCAGCCTATGACTCGCGACTGGGGAAGACCTAGAACGACGAGGACACCTGCAATGGACGAGGCAATTCTTCGCGCAGTTGACGATAACTCTAATGTCAGCGTCAGAGAAGTTACTGATGTACAAGGTAAGGTTGACCATGTCACTGTGTGGAGAGTGCTACCGGAGAACCAGTTGTTTCCGTACCATGTACAGCGTGTGCAGGCACTATCAGCAGCTGATTGGCCTCCACGGGTACACTTCTGCGAATGGTTCATCCAACAATGTGTCAATCCTCATTTCAGTGCAAATGTTCTCTTTACGGATGAGGCTTCATTCCATCGTGATCAAAATGTAAATTTTCACAATCAACATGTGTGGGCTGACGATAATCCGCACGCAATTGTGCAATCACGTCATCAACACAAATTTTCTGTGAACGTTTGGGCAGGCATTGGTGGTGATGTCTTGATTGGGCCCCATGTTCTTCCACCTACGCTCAATGGAGCACGTTATCGTGATTTCATACGGGATACTCTACCTGTGCTGCTAGAGCATGTGCCTTTACAAGTACGACACTACATATGGTTCATGCACGGTGGAGCTCCTGCACATTTCAGTCGAAGTGTTCGTACGCTTCTCAACAACAGATTCGGTGACCGATGGATTGGTAGAGGCGGACCAATTCCATGGCCTCCACGCTCTCCTGACCTCAACCCTCTTGACTTTCATTTATTTGGGCATTTGAAAGCTCTTGTCCACGCAACCCCGGTACTAAATGTAGAGACTCTTCGTGCTCGTATTGTGGACGGCTGTGATACAATACGCCATTCTCCAGAACTGCATCAGCGCATCAGGGATTCCATGCGACGTAGGGTGGATGCATGTATCCTCGCTAACGGAGGACATTTTGAACATTTCCTGTAACAAAGTGTTTGAAGTCACGCTGGTACGTTCTGTTGCTGTGTGTTTCCATTCCATGTTTAATGTGATTTGAAGAGAAGTAATAAAATGAGCTCTAACATGGAAAGTAAGCATTTCCGGACGCATGTCCACATAACTTATTTTCTTTCTTTGTGTGTGAGGAATGTTTCCTGAAAGTTTGGCCGTACCTTTTTGTAACACCCTATATATATATATATATATATATATATATATATATATATACTCACTGAATTCCTCCTTTATCTCTGTTCACACTACAACACAGTAACCTAACATTGCAGATAAATGTACTACTAACTTAAAAGTCAGACAAACAAATGGCCAATGAGATAGCGAACAGTAACATATACCTCTCAACAACACGTACGCAGTTTATAGAACCAGTCACCAACATAGTGAAATTAGTAGCAGTACTAAACAGGGAATAGCATGAAATGGTTCTGATTTAAATCAGGGGACCTATTAATGAAATGTACAAATGTGTATGAATAACTGCAGGTCCGTAATCTTACACACCACTTAAACTAACTTACTCTAAGAACAACACAGACACCCATGCCCGAGGGAGGACTCGAACCTCCGGCGGGAGGGGCCGCGCAATCGGTGACAGGCAGCTTATCAAGTGAGGCAAAATATTTAATAAAATGACCGCAGATTGATTTCAAAATGCACTGGGTATTTCTCAAACTATAAAACTGAACTTTAAATACTATAACTCCACACATTAGAAAGCAAACACAACCTTTTTTGTAGCTGCCGAATAAATCTTTCCGTAATAAATTAAGACACTCAGAATTAAATTCACTAGGATATTATTCCCGTCCAGGTTTGTGATTTTTGGTAATCACGAGTGTAAGATAGAGTTTATAGCTACACCAAGATTATTATTAAAATTATCCAAATTATCAGATACCTGGTCCATTTACAGAGTGTCATATATAAACAATTTAGTGGAAGGCTGGTGGTACTGGTACCGCGATTTGCAGTGTCTGTTAACATGGCGGCGATGCAGTCATGGCAGTACTGTTGGCCTCGCCCGGTTACAAATCTTCTTGGCATCTGAATTATATTTACAAAGACAAAAACTATGCCATGATAATAATATCAGCACATGCAGCATCCGAGACAGATAAATACTGCTCTTAAGCTCATCTGGCCTGAAAACTCCAAGAATATGAGCCTCAATGATTCGCTACTGCTAGCGAGATTTTAACCACAGTACTTCTCACCCCAGACTCCTCACCAGTCACGTAGGAGGGGTTGCCACTTGCACGCCAACGACACATTTTCCACTCCGCCAAACTACTCCCGTAGCTGAAGGGCTTCCCCAGATTTTTTACATTCAACCATATGGTCCCTAATTATGGACCAAGTCATTTACAGTGCGTTATATAACAATTATTCTAGTAGTTATTTAAATCCACAAGCACAGTTCAGGCAACATCGTTGAAAAGTTCACATAACTGAACTATATGTACATAGTTCAAGAATTTAAATGACTGCTACAACACTCTACATAAGCAACACTACAAATTGACACAGAAATATCAATGCAGATGCAAAGTAGATCAAAAATAGGTGTTACAAACTGTTTTGAAGCTTATCAAAATACGTATCGTAAATATTTATGTAGTGGCAGTAGCAAGTTATTTCTTCCCAGGAACTATTTTATGACTATTATTTACTTACATTTGTGAAGTTGCCTTAGGACATGAACAAAACATGTATGGGTAATTATATAATTCAGAAATGTTATTTTGAATAAAATGTTTTTATTGAAGAAGGGGGGGGGGGCGGCCGGTGTGGCCGAGCGGTTCTAGGCGCTTCAGTCTGGAACCGCGCGACCGCTATGCTCGCAAGTTCGAATCCTGCCTCGGGCAAGGATGTGTGTGATGTCCTTAGGTTCGGTAGGTATAAGTAGTTCTAAGTTCTATGGGTCTGATGACCTCAGTTGTTAAGTCCCATAGTGCTCAGAGCCATTTGATTTGAAGAAAGGGAGCAGAAAATTCATAGCAAAATCTAGTACGATTTCAAAATGAGAGACATTAGAGGTCCACGTATGTGGACCTTCATTTATGTCTTACTGAATCACCAAGTAATTATTAAGTTTGCATTTGTGTCGTGCTTGTTTATTAGTTTACTGGAAAATGTGAAAAGACATACTTTCTGCGATTTTCTTTATCTCAGGAGTGAAGGGGCTAAACAAGATGTTAGGTTATAGTGCCGTTATTCTTTCTGGCATGTACTGCAAGCAGTTTAGCATCCCATTCCAACGCAACGAAACCGAACGACGGCCGCTACACGCGTCGTATTGTCGAGACCGCAAACTGCTGCGAGTAATACTGTATTGGCAAAATCCAAAAGGAAACGCAGGAAGCAGGAGTGATCTGACAGGAGAGAGCAGCCCCCGCGGGAGCAGAGGCGCATAAATCATTGCAGCAATTGGTGGCGGCCGGCGGGCCGGCGGGTCGCCGGGTCGCACCGCGGCGGGCGCCCGCGTTGCCGGGGGGTGGGGGGCTTCTCGTTATAGAAATACCTGCCGGCGCTCACGCACGGCCGCGGGCACGCATGGCACGGACGCGCCGCACACGGTTTCACACACACGCACACACACACACACACACACACACTTGTAAACGTGCTGCGTCTCCTCGGGTTTCTCCCGTCGCTACCTGGCCCTGCCCAGCCATTATGGGCTGCCCCCGGAATCTCGTGTTCTGCAGCGGTGCGCAGCACTCCGCCCAGGTCATCGACAAACGAGGTGCCAAGAGGCCCCTCGCGTTGGCGCACGTGCTCCGACCACACTCTCTGACAGCAGCGTCATCTCCACAGGCGGTCATTCGAGAGTGCCGTGGCCCTGCGACCTCCAGCATTTCGCCTAGAATTGCAAAGCGGAATGACTTCTCTTCCTGCCTACAATCAAAATCTTGTATTACTGGAGAAACATTTTCCCGAAATGAGCTGCGAATGCATACAAACGATTGAATTTACACCTAGTAAGGATTGCCCGAATGTATCGTCACACGCAGGGTGTATAAGAAAGTGTACCAAACGTAAACACTAACATTCGCTGTGTGCGCCGATTTGAAACTTCCTGCAATAGTAGTTCCACAGGGATATGAGGAGTAATTCTGTAAAGTTTGAAAGGTAGGATATCAGGCAATCATTGAAGTAAAGCTGTGAGGGGTGGACGGGGGGGGGGGGGGGGGGTGTCGCTACTAGAGCACTTGTTCGTCAATGATTAATGCGCCTCTGCTCCCTCGGGGACTGCTATCTCCTGCAGATCACTCCTGCTTCCTGCGTTTCCTTTTGGATATTCCTCGCAGCAGTTTGCGGTCTCGAGAATACGACGCGTGTAGCGTCCGTCGTTCGGTTTCGTTGCTTTGGAATGGGTTGCTAAGCTGCATGCAGTACATGCCAGAAAGAATAACGGCTCTATAACATCACATCTTGTTTAGCCTCTTCACTCCAGAGATAAAGAAAATCGCAGAAAGTATTTCTTTTCACATTTTCCAGTAAACTAATAAACAAGCATGACACAAATGCAAACTTAATAATTTTTTGGTGATTCAGTAAGACATAAATGGAGGTCCACATACGTGGACCTCAAATGTCTCTTAATGTGAAATCGTACTAGACTTTGCTATGTATATTCTGACCCCTTTCTTCAATAAAAACGTTTTATTCAGAATAACATTTCTGAAATATATAATTCCCCATTCATGTTTTCTTCGTGTCCTAAGACAACTTCACAAATAGTTTCTGGGAAGAAATAACTTGCTGCTTCCACTAAATAAATATTTACCGTACGTATTTTGATAAGCTTCAGAACAGTTTGTAATACCTATTCTTGACTTTGGCAATCAAGTAAGATTTATAATTTAATTCGAATAATCCTGGCCGGCCGGGGTGGCCGAGCGGTTCTAGGCGCTGCAGTCTGGAATTGCTCGGCTGCAGGTTCGAATCCTGCCTCGGGTATAGATGCATGTGATGTCCTTAGGTAGGTTTAAGTAGTTCTAAGTTCTAGGGGACTGATGACATGAGAAGTTAAGTCCCATAGTGCTCAGTGCCATTTGAACCATTTTCATAATCCTGTATAACAAGATAGGATCAGTTTTTTTTTTTTTTTTTTTTTTTTTTATAAACTTATGGGACTTAACTGCTAAGGTCATCAGTCCCTAAGCTTACACACTACTTAACCTAAATTATCATAAGGACAAACACACACACGCCCATGCCCGAGGGAGGACTCTAACCTCCGCCGGGACCAGCCGCACAGTCCATGACTGCAGCGCGTCAGACCGCTCGGCTAATCCCGCGCGGCTAGGATCAGTTTGATTGTCTCTGTTTTGTGGACGTTTTATGTGCCTGAATATACGCCTACATGACAAGGTAGTTGTTTTAGATATAAGTACTCGTATGGGTAACGCATCTGACTTTCTATATTATCATAAAGATTCCCTAGTTCTTAAAGGAATACTCATATATATTCGTGACTTTCAAGAGAAGAGAGGTTGGTACCCGCAAGTAATTACAATTAACTACTGGGTTAAGAAAATGCGGTCAGGTGAAATCATTTGCTGAACAGTACAGTCGCCAGCCTACTGAAGTTTGTTTCACTGTGGTGCTACAGTTAAAGACCTTTAAAGCTTATCGCACTGCGCGAATTATCTATCGCAGACTCATATAAATGTATCATATAAAATCTACTCAGATAAATCCCATTCGAAATTAATAGGAATGTTGTTGAAAATAACACCTTTCTCTCTGCGATTTTGCATCAGCTTCAGTATCTAAAACTACTTACGTAAACCATTTTTAATGTAAATTCAGTCGAGGGAAAATGAGTCTCTTTTGTTCTATAAATTTAGCACAGTATCAGAGATTAAGCTACAAATAATGTCAGCTATATGATTTGCTATTATATCGGCTTTCTTTTATTTTGCTTTTTGGAAAATATGTCTGTCACCTTTGTTTTCTTTCTAGCTTTGGCGTATGCAAACAATTTGTAATATTAATGATTTAAAAAGAATTTATAACACTGTGCTTCTTAGTTAATCTCTTTTAATAAGTGTTATCTTTCTCCTTCAAACTATAAAAAGGTAGATATTCTCATTATATTTAAACTCTTTGGGTCAATTTTATGGCAATTTCGACTACCCAGTGTATATTCAATATCTTTGCTTCACTTGATAGCACTTTCCCAAGTTGTTATTCTCTTAACATTTTACACTTGGTTTCATAAAACAGCTCGTTGAAGGGTAATTTATTTTACATCCTAAATTAGGAACCAAATTTCTTTTGCAGTAATTTGGCTTCATTTTGTCCCTTTTTTTATATCAAAACTACATTTAGCCATTTTGTTGTAAGTGTAAGACTACCAACAAAAAGTTTAAGCCCTCACGGACAGACAGCAGTCACCAAGAAAAAACTCGACTATCGAAAAACCTACGTGCCACCACCGCTTTAGTCCTCATAGTTAAACTAACAAATCAAAATTAAAACTTATTCTTGTGCTTCAGTCACGCAAGCCACTAAAACCCCTAGTTGAAATGTCACTTGACTCTTAATTATAAGCAATAGCTTTGCTGTTCATTTACCTTTTTATAGTGGTTCGTTAATATTTAAGACCTTTTTACCTGTATTGGGGCGAATCTTCAAGAAAGGATGGGAATATTGTCACTATGGGAACACGATAACTTCAGCCTCCGATTACTAGGGTCTGCCAACAATAAACAAAACACTATTGATCATCAACTAGCACAAGGCCCAAATCTACCAACATTTAAACAGCAATCACCCACAACACTCTCTTCTGAGAACGTGCCATACAACAAAGTAGCTACATCTCATTTCTCTGAGTGTGCTTACAGAGCCCCTAGCAGTTTTACACCACGGAAGTGTACGAATCCCAATCCACTATCATCAGTCAAAACTCACAGCAACAATAATCATGCCTTGTGCTTCACAGCCTATTAATATACTACCAGTAATTAACTGCAATCCCGGCAAACTTTTAACTTGCAACCTGAGATCTCCCTGTATAACATGAATTGTTAGGGAAACCATAGCCTGCCAACCACGAAACTTGTAAACCAAATCCTCTCAAAATATGTCCTGACAAGACGCTCGAAGCCAAAGGTGTAGTCGGTAGCCTCTTATAATTACAACCCATCGCACAGATTACCTTGCTCCCAAGCCTATCCATCATGCCTCGAACCGACTTTTCGTTCGGTTGACCATACGAGAATGGATGGAAACATAAAATTTTGACAGCTGTATGCCACACTATCACTTTTAACATCATAAAGCGGCCAGCTACGACGGCAGGCAGTTACCTATCTTAGACTGCGGGGCTGACACGTTGTAGCGCCCCACAGCGACTCATCACCTTCGACGTACTGCATCGCGACATTATGTCATATAAAACAGAGTTATATACTAGAAAGCTTTACGGAGATTTGTTTTTGCATTATCCTGGATATTAACCAGTTTCTAGACGCAGATTTCAATAAGTAAAGGCGACGTAAAAAGTAATGCGCGTTTCCAACTTGACGCGGCATAGACTCGAAAAGTTAATGTTACACAAAGCTGAAGAGTCTTCGAACATGATTAAAATTTGGACGGAAATGGGAGCATACTTCATCAACTTCAAAACACACGATATCCCCATGTCAATTTTTTCCCGTTACCGAATGGACTTGCTATATATCTAGTTTTTTGCGAGTATTGAAGTAAAGCTTGTTCTTGTAAAAAAGTGAATCGCATACAACAGCGGTTAGTAACCTTTGGAAGTGCCGTTGTCCCCCCAAACAAGTTTTTTACTAACATTCTGGATTCACATCCTTTCTCTCTCTGTGAGGTAAGCGTAACTGGCACATGCTACATATACACTCTCTCTCTCTCAATCATGTTACACAATAAGGTATTGAAATAGCATGCCACAGTTTAATAGTGGCAGAAACATTAATGATGCGAATTATTAAGCATTTAAAATGCAATTATGACTTTTGCTCTCATACTGAATAGTGATAGTAGACAACTGCGAGAATGACATTTAGTGTCCAGCACTTCGTAAATACTTGACGAACGTTAATTATCTTCCGCTCTGTTTTATTTATTGTATTCATTGCTAAATGATATTGCAGTTGTATTCAGTTACATGATTTTCGGAAGGTTATCAAAATTTTATCAGTGAAATACTTCGCTCTCTGCAAAACTTGACTAATTTAATTACGGAGCCTGCTGCAGCAGATGAGTTATTTGTAGTTAAACATTTCTCGAAAGTGACACCTTACCTCTTACTACCTGTAATTCTAATTTTACTTCAGTATCTGTTAAGTTCAGTCTCATAAATAAACACTGACGTACGAAGTTCTGAATAGCTGCAGCGTCTTTATGGTATGTCATCGCTGAGATTCTTCAAAGACGAGAGCGATGTTAGAGAAGATCTGTACTTGAGGACGGCGTAGCCGGGAACATGCTGCAACAAAATTTCCGTCGATCTTGCTCACGGCGTACCTCCAACGTCTTATGTCAAATTAAAAAAAAAAGGCTTAAAATCCAGCGTTAAGGATTTCAGTACCGACAGGCCACCGTGGCTTACTGAAAGTCTCAACAATGATCGATCGACGCTGGGATAGGAGTTTGACGTCTACTTAGAGCAAACGCTGTTAGTGCAGTCATCAGTATATGCCTGCTCCAAGTTTATTTCATCAGAGCCTGCATGTTTATTTTATTCCACACAGACACACACACACACACACACACACACACACACACACACACACACACACAGAACACGTAAAATGTGCAAATGGCCCATATAAATGGTTACCTTCTGTCTATTAAAACTTCAAACGATTGCTTAAAATAGAAGCCTCTCCTTCAAAACTCCTGAAGAAAAAATCACAGTTCGAAACACTTCAGTATTTAATTATTACAGTTCACAGTTTCTGTTAGAATTTCTCACTTATTAACCTTCAACTTCCCGCACAGTCCCAATTCACGTCAGTAATATTCTAATACCCTTCGCGTTTAACACAGCAGTAAATTCCATTCCTATAACAATGCGGTATACAAAATTTCTGTTCCACAGCCTCTTAGTGGCCTTCATTTACCCACGTACAACAGAAAGAGTCTCTGCGGAACCACTTCCTAACGAATCACAGTTCAAGCTCAGATCCGTTACCAAAATAGCTCGCGTGTGATTCCTTCTCCCGACAAGGCAGGTCACATTTTATTGTTTAAACAACAAAATATTCTCAAACTTGGCAACATTTAACATGGATAAAATATATCTCTAACTAGGCTATCGCATTACCTTACGTATAAAATAATATTTTCAGACCATGTTGCAATTACTTCCTAGACAATATACACATATGAAAATACAGTAGACTCCTACTGTTCGTAACAAGGCATACGTTAACAACAAAGCAATGTTTTAACAAAATAAAAGTGGAGAATGAACAAATGATTACACATACAGATCCATGCCTTAATAGAAGAAATATTCGTTCAATGCAAGTGAATTGTCACACAGCACAATAATGTGATGATTTTTTTTTCATAATGCGGGGCCACAGTCATAATATATTTCTTTAAAGTCAGTACCGCCATTAGACTGTTGTTTATTTGCAGCGTTACATTTACACTTACAATATCATGATTTCGGCTTCAAAGGGTCGTTATCAAGTGTTTTAAGTGTTATACGGTGCTTAAGATGGCATACTCTCGTATTTAAAATACATTATTAGACAGTGTGTCTAATAGGTTTGTCATCCCGTAATCTATCCAGTCTAGAGTGTCCTTCTGCATGTTGCGACCAGTGGGGAGAACAATGCCGTTTGCAGCAACGATAGGGTACTAGGTAAGGCAATGTGAGCAGCTATACGTGATGACCTTTTCCATTACTTTTTTAGCGGAATAGTATGGGCAGTTAATAAAGTTTTTGTTTTGGAAACATACATTCTCCAGCTAAACTGTTCGTATTTATCTTTTCTTCTTTCTGTTAGGTTGGGGTTGAAGCCCCATTTCCATCCCTTGTCACAGTCAAACTAAAACTGCTTAGGCTAGGACTAGTGATGATACCACATTAAAGCTGGACAACTTTCTAACGGCAGGGCTGATTGTTTGAAAATGTGCCTATGAGCCTACGAGCAATGAGTGAAAGATCAATAATTGCGATAAGTGTTATATAACTGTGGAATGTCATTTTCCAAAACAAATACTGACGTTTTGTTCCTGTTGCCGTATGAGTTCGTAGAATTTGTCTACTGTGCTCATCAGACACTACTGCAAAGGATGTCAGCCTCGACAAACGGTTCAGCTTCGCATGCAGCGGGTCGGAATATCGGTACCCACTCTGTTGTGTCGACTTCTAATAGTATTTCCCATTTAATCGTGTCGACATCCGTCCATTAGAAAAAGTTATTTCAATCATATATCTTTACACCATGTGCACAGGTTTCGTTAGTTGTGACTGTCGTAGTATTTGTACAGAGAACGTAAATCTACATGCAATGCTTTGAAGGAGTAGCTGTTTGTTCGATTCGTTGTCAGAACGGCTGCGTTTTTCAATTCTGAGCAGCACGTCCTGTAGAGTGCAGACAAAACATTCTCACTTTTGTTGCCGGGGTCATCGGTACTCTAATTCGATGGGTTTTGTCAGGTTTAATTTTGAAGTCTCTTCACCCTCAACAGGTGACTGTGTGCTGCGCAAGGTACAGTCACGGAATAATCGGTGTGATATTTTTCCTGGATGGCACGGTGACTACCGAAACGTGTACAGTAATAACCCCAAAACCATTGCTCAGCTGAAAATAGGCGTTCAGGAGGTCATCGACAGCATCGATGTTCCGACACTTCAACGGGTCATGCAGAATTTAGCTATTTGTCTGCGCAACATCAACGCAAAGATGTCATGACATAACCTCGATCCGAATATCTATAGTGACGTTTACATGTTGAATAAAGTTTGTGCACACCATACTTTGCACCTAATTTACGTTTTCCTTCATGTATTTGATTAATTGTCACACTGTACATTTATCCCAATGCTTTCGTAGAAAAATGTTTGCGGCTGCCTGCGGAACCATGATTGCAGCCAGGCGTGCACCTTTTCGTCTTTCAAAAGACTTAACATATGAGGTCATCAGTTCCCTAGAACTTAGAACTAATTAAACCTAACTAACCTAAGGACATCACACGAGGCAGGATTCGAACCTGCGACCGTAGCGGTCGCGCGGTTCCAGACTGAAGAGTCTAGAACCGATCGGCCACATCGGCCGGCCCTTTTGGTCTTTCTTCGGGGCTCCACAAATATGTAAATCGCATGGCGGGAGATCAGGACTGTATGGACAACCTTGGCAATGTGTGGGCCCGCTCTGAAGAAAAACATTCGTGGCGGTCGGTTTGCTTAGGACGAAGAGGTGAACGCCTGAGTACAATCATGGTTCCGCAGGCAACCACAAACATTTTTCCATGAAGGTTTTGACTCTTTTGTCTCACTGTGGGACAAATGTTATGGCGATTACTTTTTAATAATAAACAGTATATTTACTTCTTTTCCCTCTGTCTCGTTTTCATTTCACTGTCCCTTGTAATTTATCTTGTGTCGTTTTTAAATAAAAGTGCAATGGGGAATTGGCTAATATCTGATGACATTCAAAGGTAATGGTCTGAGAAAGCTATGTGAAGCATGTGTGGTTGGAGCTCTGTCGTGTTGTGGTGGATACAAACTTTCTGTGATACCAAGGTCTGGTTTGGTATTAACGGTGATATATTGACTTAATGTCGGCTTTTGATATTCAGGATTCTGCCCACTCCTTATTCCCTACACTCCTTGTTTCTAAAAAATGGTTCAAATGGCTTTGAGCACTATAAGACTTAACTTCTCAGGTCATCAGTCGTATAGAACTTAGAACTAATTAGACCTAACTAACCTAAGGACATCACACACATCTATGTCCGAGGCAGGATTCGAACCTGCGACCGTAGCGGGCGCTCGGTTCCATACTGTAGCGCCTAGAACCGCACGGCCACTCCGGCCGGCCCTCGTTTCTCCTCTATATTTTTTAGACGGTTTTCATTGCTTTAGGATGTTGTTCTTCGCCATCATATACTCGTATTACCTGTTTTACCAGAATATCTGCAAGTTAGTTTTCTTTTACATGTCAGTGGTCTTCGATCCAGTAGATTTTCACTTTCCGTTTATTGTTTTGTATTTCTCCCAGTACGTGTAGTATTCTGTATGCTATGGTGTGATCCAGTTTTCCGGTGTTGTTGCTATTGAGCAAGGCAAGGGCTGGTAAAATAATATATGTCTTCCGGTAGTATATCGAATAGAAAGAAGAGTTCGTAGGATGGCGATTAGTTCCGCGGTAATGGTTCCATTGTCATTTGCTTATTTAGATTATCTAGACTATTAAGTTTCGTTGTCCCAGTATTAACTGCCTGTGCCATGCTAATTCTTTGATCTATCTGTACAAATAATGATACATAATAGAAGCAGATACAACGGTGCTATGACCAGTGACACCCCGTCGTTCTAATATCGCATTTTTAAAGTGGTATCCATGTACATAGATGCAATGGGCGACGTGTTCTTATTAACCCAAAATTTTTTCTTTAGGCATCTCACTGTGTCGTCCTGTAAGTCTCTCGTCACTTTATCCTGAGAATAAGGAATGATATCCAAAATATATTTCAATAACATTTCATACTTTATAGTCCTGTATAACTGATGCTATTGTGCTTTCATATGATTACTGTTCCTATCTTTGTACTGAATTAAACGTAAGCGTATGTCCCTAGGTGTAATGCTTAAAAATGTAGCTAATGATCTAAAAGCGTTGATAATTATAGAGACATGCCGTGCCTAAAGGATCATTACCATTAAAGTAGACTGGAACTCTAAAATTAGTTACGAAATGCTAGAACCTAGTATCGGCATTGAACATCCGGAGTCTATAACGGCTTTTATGTTTGTAATCATTTTATTACATTATATTAGTTTACAAATTTAGTTGGAATACGGGAAAGCCACGCAGCAGCAAGACAGCCCAGCTTGGAATCTTAACGTGGCGTTATTAGGCAGCAGGAAGCGGCAGGCAAAATCCCAAAATTAGTGTAAACGTGCATGCGTGTCTCCACAAGTGAACACATCCAGTTACTGTGTATACTAGGGTTATTTCATAAGTTCTACATAAATAGAGTCCCCCAGGGGATGTCTGTAACGGGCTCGTACTACAAGCTGTTTCTGCAGAATACGTTGCGCCCGAAAATTCGTCACAGAAGGCCTGACATGCTTCCGTTTGGTGTCCCCATTTTGCACAACAATGCAAGATCGCATGTTGCCCTAAGAGTGAGAGAAACACTCGACAAATATAGGTGGTAAATGTTTCCCTACCTACCACACATTCCTATACGAGTCTTCCAGACTATGATTTGCTTCCTATGTTGTGGAATAAATGCATCGAAAGCATTTTGGTACAATTGATGACGCTTTCAGTGTGGTGACGCGAATAATCAGACAGCTCAAGAGTGAGAGTGCCCTATCCGAAATACAGAAGACGTCAAAACGTTGTGAAGCTGTCATAAGGAGGAATAGAGATTATATTTAAGGCCAGGAAAAATTTTTGCAAAATAAACTATTTTCTTCACTTCTGCGTTACAGAGTGCAGACTAAGAGGAGCCAAAGAGAAGACCGGGAGAACACCTTCCAAGTGAGAAAGAGGCTAAGCTTTTCTTCTGGCAAAGGTGCCCAGTATACTAAATAAAATGAAAAACCAAATGGTGGTAAAAATGAATCAATATCGTTTAGCGATGACACCCTCCTTCATCGCTCTTTCAAAAAGAATAAAAACGCCCTGGGTTATAAGCCTCGCTAATCACCTGGTTAAAGCAGGCTAGTCGTTAATTAACTCATATAACCATTGGAATCAGAAAAGGCCTTTTACAGTCTTCAGACAAAACTACTTAAAAAAAGCAAGACATGATTTTGTCTCTTTGATTTATAATAGAGTTATTGTCTGAGGACAAATGTAGTACCTAGATCTGTAAGTAACTGCAGAGTGTTAGCTAAATATAGATTTAATATTGGGTACTTCTGTTCCATATAACACTAACTTGATATTCATAAATTTATCTTTTGGCCTGGGAAAACATTACAGTCCTGATACTTCGCAGACTTGTTGTTGTTGTTGTTGTTGTTGTTGTCGTCGTTGTTGTCGTCATGGTCTTCAGTCCGAAGATTATTGCAGTTCAGCATGCTATTCTATCCTGTGCGAGCCTCTTCATCAACAATTAACTGCTGCAACCTCCTTCCGTAATAATCTGCTTACTGCAATCAACTCTTGGTCTCCCTTTACGATTTTTACAATCCACACTTCTCTCCAGTACTAATTTGATGATCCCTTGATGTCTTAGAGTCCCTCCTATCAACTTATCACTTCTTCTAGTCAAGTTGTGCCACAAATCTCTTCTCTCCCCAGTTATATTCAGTACCTCATCATTAGTTACGTGATCCACCCATCTTCAGCATTCTTAAGTAGCACCACATTCCAGCAGCTTCTATTCTCTTCTTGTCTAGTCTGTTTATCGTCCATGTTTCACTTCCACGGCTACACTCCATACAAACACTTTCAGAAAAGACTTCCTGACACTTAAATTAATATTCGATGTCAACAAATTGCTCTTCTTCAGGAACGCTTTCTTTGCCATTGCCAGTGTACATTTTATATCATCTCTACTTCGACCATTATTAATTATTTTGCTTCCCAAATAGAAAATCTTATTTACTACTTTAAGTGTCTCATTTCCTAATCTACTTCCCTCAGCATTACCTGATTTAGTTCGACTACATTCCATTACCCTTGTTTTGGTTTCGTTAATGTTCACCTTATATCCTCTTTTCAAAACACAGTACATACCGTACATCTGTCCTTCGAGATCTTTTGTTGTCTCTGACGGAATTACAATATCGCCAGCAAACTTCAAAGCTTTGATTCCTACTCCAAATTTTTCTTTGGTTTCCTTTAATGCATCCTCAAGATACAGACTGGACAACATCGGGGATAGGCTACAATACTGTCTCACTCACGTCTCAAACACTGTTTCCCTTTCACGCCCCTTGAGTCATACAGCTGCCGTCTATTTCCTGCACAAGTTGTAAATACCCTTTCTCTCCCTGTATTTTATCTCTAATACCTTCAGAATTTCATAGAGAGTGTTGTAGTCGACATTGTCAAAAGCTATCTGTGAGTCTACAGACGTCATAAATTCCTTAATCTATTTTCTAAGACGAATCGCAGGGTCAGTATTGCCTCGGTTTACGTGTTCCGACGTTTCTACGAAATCCAAACTGATCTTCCCCGAGGTCGGCTTCTACCAATTTTTCCATCCTTCTGTAAATAATTCGTGTTAATATTTTGCAACCATGACTTATTACACTGATAGTTCGAGAATATTCACACCTATCAGCACCTGCTTTTGTAATTGAAATTATTATATCCTTCTTGAAGTGTGAAGATATTTCGCCTGTGTTATACATCTTGCACACCAAATGGAAGAGTTTTGTCATGGCTGGTTATCCAAAGGTTATCAGTAGTACTGACGGAATCTCGTATACCTACGGGTCCTTGTTTCGACTTAATTCTTTCAGTGCTCTGTCAAATTCTTTCCGCGGTATCATGTCTCCCATCTCATCTTTATCTACATCCTCTTCTGTTTTTATATTATTAACTAGAATTTCATCTCTCTTGTATAGACCCTCTATATACCTCTATATACTCCTTCAACCATACAGCTTTCCTTTCTTTGCTTAAGGCTGGGTTTCCATCTGAGCTCTTGATTTACATACAGCTGCTTCTCTTATCTGCGAAGGTCTCTTAAATTTTCCTTTAAGCGGTATCTCTCTTTCCACTAGTGACATATGGTTCTGAAGCCTTACATTTTGCACTTAATGTCAAACCCTTTCTTTTGAATTTTGTATTCCCTTTCCTCTGCTTCATTTTCTGCATTTTTATATTTGCTCCTTTCATCAATTACATTCAATAACTCCCGTATTATACAAGGATTTTTACTTGGCCTTTTTGTTTTATCTGTTTCATCCTCTGCTGCCCTCACTATTTCATCTATCGGAGATACCCGTTCATCTTCTACTGTATTCCTTCCCCTGTTCTTGACAATCGTTGCCCAATGCTCCCTCTGAAACTCTCAGCAACCTCTGGTTCTTTCAAATTTCCCAGGTCCCATCTTCTTAATTTCCTACCCTTTTGCAATTTCTTCAGTTTTCATCCACAGTTCATAACCAATAAATTGTAGTCAGAGACCACATCTGCTCCTGCAAATATCTTACAAATTAAAATATGGTTCGTAAATCTCTCTTACATTATATAGTGAATCTGGAACCTTCTGATGTCTCCAGGTCTCTTCCACGTGTACAACCTCCTTTCATGGCTCTTAACCAGGCGTTAGCGATAATTATATTGTGCGTAATATTCTAGCAGGCGGGCTCCTCTTTCACTTCTTTCTCCAAGTCCATATCCATCAACAATTTTTCCTTCCCCTCCTTTTTCTACAATAGAATTCCAGCCAACCATCATTAATAAATTTTCGTCTCCATTAACTGTCTGACTAATTTATTTTATCTCATCATACATTTCTAAAATGTCATCTGCGAAGCTAGTTGGCATATAAACTTGTACTACTATAGTGGATGTGGGCATCGTGTCTGTCTTCGCTACAATAATGTGTTCACTGTTGTGTTCATAGTAGCTTTTCCGCGTTCCTATATTTTTACTCATTATAAAACCTACTCCTGCATTACCCCTATTTGATTTTATGTTTATAACCCTGTATTCACTTGACCAGAAGTCCAGTTCCTGTTGCCCCTGAACATTATTTCCACTATACCTAACTGTAACCTGTCCACTTCATTTTGTAATTTTATTAACATACCTGCCCGATTTAAGGATCTGACATTCCACGCTCCCATCCGTAGAACGCAGTTTTGTTTCTCCTGATAACGACATCCTGCTGAGCAGTCCCCGCCAGGAGATTCGAATGGGGACTATTTTACCTCCGGAATATTTTACCCAAGAGGATGCCATCATCATTTAAACATACAGTAGAGCTGCATGTCCTCGGGAAAAATTACGGCTGTAATTTCCCCTTGCTTTCAGCCGTTCGCTGTACTAGCATGGCAAGGCCTTTTGGTTGATGTTATAAGATCAGAATAGTAAATCATCCAGACTTTTGCCCCTGCCACTACTGAAAAGGCTGCTGCCCCTCTTCAGGAATCACGCGTTTGTCCGGCCTCTCCACAGATACCCCTCCGCTGGAGTTGCACCTACTGCACGTCCACGTGTATCGCTGAGGCACCCAAGCGTCCCCATCAAAATTAATTACTCAAAATTTTCTTTTGTTACGCAATGAAATATTTGTGTATATCACTCATATTTCGTGGAGCTGTGGGCAACAGTTTCGACTTCCGATTCTTGATTACTAGAACTAAAGGAAGTTCCCCCCTCACTGGAATGTCATAATTACAATAACAAAGTAACTTGTTTGTATGAACGTTTCACAAAGAAGATTAACATCTAGCGAAAATTGTGTCAAAAACATGTCTTGTGGACATGAGGGCTCATAAGAATCCAACGACTAAGAGCATTCAGTGTAACATCTAAGATCCCTTATAACATAGAGAGTCTACTTGTATGTCCTTATTATTTATTGATGATGATGATGTTTGGTTTGTAGGGCGCTCAACTGCGCGGTCATTAGCGCCCGTACAAAGTCTCAATTTTGACACAGTCCAATGTTTGCACAATCCAATCTAGTCACTGTCACGAATGATGATGATGGTGAAATGATGTGTACAACACAAACACCCAGTCCCCGGGAAGAGAAAATTCCCAACCCGGCCGGGAATCGAACCCGGGACCCCGTGATCCAGAGGCAGCAATGCTAGCCACTAGACCACGAGCTGCGGACTTATTATTTGTGTATTAGTTACGCAATGTATTCACGGCGTAAAAAAAGACACTAAATCAGTTATGTAATCCGATAATTAAAAAATAGAATTTAGTATCATCTTAACTAGTCAGTTGTGATTGTTACTTTATAAATGTGACTTGGCGAACAGTAGGCGTTAGCATGAGCTCCACCACAAAATGGTGTCACCTGACACTTGTTTACATTGAAAAATAACTGGTTATGAATGATTATTTTCAAAATAAGTTACTTGTGTTTGTACACGAACTGTTCTCCACGAACTGGAGATTTTTCACATGGGATTGATTTACAGACTATTTTTACAAAAATTATTGTTCTCACGGCTACGTCTGATGGTCGGTTTACGTAGACGTGCGTTCTATACTGGCAGACATAGCAGTGACAAGTGCTCATGCCAGTGATTCCTCTGTGGCTTAACGTGCGGTCCGGTCGCCGACTTCCTCTATACTTGCTGCCCGTGGCTCTCCTCGCGTGTCACTGCATCTCGTTTGCTTCTGAAACAGTCATACGAGTAAATCAGCTATTTTTACAAATATGTACAGCTTCAGCCAGCACTTGTTAATTCAATCTTGATGCAGTACAGTCATTGAACCTTAGAATGTGGCTGTGTAAACAAAGAGAATGCACTACGTAAGTACTTTAGAATGATGTCTTAGTTAAGTTTGTTTAGTCATAAATCAAAACATGTTTTCCACAACGAAAGCCAAGTGCAGATGCTGGCATAGTCAAATTCGTTATTAATTATCTTACTCAGATCTTCTCACTGCAGCAAGTTCAGAGAGGATGGCGTAATCAGAATTACACAACACGTTTCAGCAATTGAGGCTGGTGAACGTATGGAAAAGACGTGGAGGAAGACACAATTCCTAACAAAAGTATGTTCAGTATCACTCAGCGCTATAATGGAAAAAGCTGACATCGGGTAAATCCTCACAACAAGTCAGAAGATACCCCGGTCTGCTGGTAAGTAAAAAAAATCTAATAAAAACATCTTCAGTGCCTTCACTGATCATGAAGAACACAACATCCCTAAATCCTCCTCGCGCCACACGCGAAAGTTACTTTTCACGTCACGACACGTTTAGTTACTCCCTTCAGAGCCTTAAACATTGTGTAAGTAATAGTTTCCCCAATCAAAGAAATACTGTCACGCAACTTGACTTATCAGGCAGAACATGGACTGAAAGCCAAATGAAAGTAAGGCAAGGCACCACGAAAAGAAATACAATTTTAGAGAAATTATACATAACACTTTGTTACCTTGTATCATCGACAGTTCTGAAATAGAAACCATCATACATGTGGTCAGGATCTGCCGGCGATTCCCGTTGACTGTAGCTGCACTTCATTACTTAAAACCTTTGCAAACAGGCATTATGCTCATGCACTATAGTATCTTTGAGATACGTCATTTTGAGACCGACAATCGTTGAAATAATCATGCTCACGTTTAACTACAAAAATATTTTTTACAAGGTGCATGTAGTACCAGCACCCTAGGCGTCATACAACCAGTGGTTTTCCCCACAACAGTACACATATGTAGCACAAACTGTAGCACACAGCCGGCCTAAGTGGCCGTGCGCTTAAAGGCGCTGCAGTCTGGAACCGCAAGACCGCTACGGTCGCAGGTTCGAATCCTGCCTCGGGCATGGATGTTTGTGATGTCCTTAGGTTAGTTAGGTTTAACTAGTTCTAAGTTCTAGGGGACTAATGACCTCAGAAGTTGAGTCCCATAGTGCTCAGAGCCATTTGAACCATTTTTTTGTAGCAAACACGTGTGCCATTTCAAGATCACGTAAAGACCTACTACTGAACTCAAACAAGAACATATTGAATAAAACCAACTACATAATTAATACAAGTTATACAATATCAACTAAAATAACTCTAATGTACTAATGCCTTCAGAGTTAACAATTGGTGAGTCCCAACTACCTTCGTCATCTGCAACATCTCCAGAACATTTGCGTTTACGAAGAGCCAGGCAGTTTATCTGGAACGGTCGAAAGTGCAGGGAGAATAGGTATAGTAGTAATTCAGTCATCGCCTTGCAGAACAGGCGGTGATTATTTACCAGCACCTTCAGGCCTGCATGAAAGAAATATTACTTCACGTTCTTCGCATTCCTCCTTTGCCTTTGCAATGCCGCTTTCCTGATGTTTGCAACTGCTTCTGCAATCACCTGTCTGCACCTGGTATCCTGCTGCTACGGAGCTTTTACGATGCCTGGAAGCACCGTGTTTTGTTCAGCAATGAACAACTGTAGCTTCATGACCTCTGATTCAAATTCCGCGAAGATTGTACGGTGCCTTGACAGGTAATACTTTCTCAATTACGGCTCCGTTCACGTGGCTGTTAATGAATTCCGGATCTTCTGAACTGACAAGGAGTTCAGTAGACGGTCCCTAAACTGCCCAGTCCAACTTTTCATACCGGGATCTCTGCGTGCGTTGTAAGTTAGGAAATTTCTCAGGAAGAAGAAATCCTTGTCATCAAAATCTTGTTCGTTGACAGACGCACGATGCTACACACAATTCCCTAGCAGACCACGTCTTGAATTGATCCATGAGTGCCACTAGGCTACAAATTTCTACAACTGTTCCGTTCATTGCTGGCCCTCTGCCTAATCTCTTCGAGGTATATTAACGGCGCTGCTGCTGCTTGCGATCGCTCAGTCTCTCTCCTTACCAACTCAAAATTGCGTTTGAGTGAAGTAAACTCTGCGTGTTTCGAGAGTTGAACTGGTTCTGTTCTGAACTGATTGAGGTCACTCCTATTTGTAATATCAAGGAATTAGTTCCCTCTACAGTCTGCATCATCTGAGAAAGAAAGATGTTTGTTTTTTCAACTTCCTTCAAATTTGACTCAGCCTGCACCAGCCGGGTAACGTTAGTTTCCAACGTTTCTGTTACCTCTGTTACTTTGCCCAGATGTTTTTTCACTGATTTCTGTCTAGGTCTGTCATCCACTCCAAAAATTATTTCCTATCTGCTTCGGCCATTTTTCTGCTGCCTATACCTTCCCATCTCTCTGTCACGCACTTCTTTTCTATCTGCTTCGGTTTTTCTATCTCCCTCCTCGGCTTTCCTGTCTCTCTCTCTCCTGCGGAGCCGATGTCGAGGTCATCCGTCAAAGACTGTCAGCTAGGACTTTGTGTGGGTGTAGACAGACCGACTTGTCACGCTGTTTCACAAGGGTGGTGTTTAACTTGCTGTCCCTTTCATGTCGATCATCTTAACAACTCGAGGCAATTGTTTAGTTCCATTTGGTAACAATTAAAATGACGGTGTTTAGAGTGCCGGAGTGCAGGCTGTATACTTCGAAGGACACTGAAACACCGTCGGGATATGCTTTAACTGTTG
Organism: Schistocerca americana; assembly: GCF_021461395.2. Taxonomy (NCBI): domain Eukaryota; kingdom Metazoa; phylum Arthropoda; class Insecta; order Orthoptera; family Acrididae; genus Schistocerca; species Schistocerca americana. Next base: position 515,188,845 of record NC_060120.1, on the reverse strand, counting down.
CACTCGTGGAGTATGCTGAAGAAATTGATAGTTCCACTTCCTGGCACCAGGTGAAAATATAGCGCTGTATAGAGTCAGAATACGAAATGTTTCTTGTTTTTGTGCCAGTATGCCATTCGGTCACTGGGCGGCACATAGTGACTTCTTTTATGAAGAGATTGTTGGTGTAACGGTTAAGAAGGTTGAAGTTTTTCCGTAATAAACGCAATGGCTGTTGAGAAGAAAGACCGTGCACTGCCAGTAAAGTTGTTTTATCAGAAAGGCAGCAACAGCAGCGCTGCATTGTGGCGCCAACAGAAACAACTATAAATTGACCAATGTCAATAAAATAAGCTGAAGAAGATGATCGAGAAATTAGAAGAAACATGTATATTAGACGGTGCAGTACGGTGAGGAAGGCGTCCCATTCCCATGGCATTTATTCATCAAGTTGCTGTAGCTATAGCCGACTTTGCGGAACATGCCTCAAATTCTGTAGCCAGTGCTCGATCTATGTCACGGGAACTAGGAATTGTATCCCCCCCCCCCCCCCCTCGCCAACAATTCAAAAGATTTAGCGGCGCATTTTACACTGGCACCCCTACATGTGCACCAAATTAAGCTCTAAGATAGGCTGCAACGCCGGGACTTTGCCCTTCGTATTTTTGGATGTAGGGATATGGGTGACATGTGACTGGGTAATATTCTATGGACGTACGAGGCACATTTTACTCTGCAGGGTGCCGTGAGTGCACAGTGTCGCATAAGAGGTTCTATTGCGCCACGTGTTGTGCAGGAACATCCTTCACAATGAGATGATCTTGTGAAACCACACCACACAGTCACAAGAAATTTGTCCGCAAGGTATTTAAAGATTCCAGGTTTCGCCCGATATTCCCTCTCACACGCTAGATTCTATTACGTTCCTCTTTGCTCATAACGGTGAGTAGGTGTGGTTCACTATTGCTGATCAAGCAGAATATACTCAGTGATTTCAGGCGAAGTACCACATGAACAATTCAAATTCCGGAAAGCATGTCAAGGTACGATTCCGCTAAGAAGTTATTATCTAAATGACTATAACATGTGTTTGCAGAGCCTAACGATGGTATTTTCGTTGTGTAAGGAAACGGAAATGGCCTGTTTTGTCAGATAGTCTGCTCCGTCAGATATTTTGCCAAGATTTGAATTGTTACTGTTGCAGTCTTCAGTAGGAAAGGTAGTGCGATTCAGCTAACACGCTTATTTGTCTTCTGTAGGTTTCTTATTGTCTGCAGAGCCACTGCAACCTCAACACTGATCCCCCTGTAGAAGTATTCTATGCAAAATTACTGTATCACATTGAATCTGATTACATTATTCATTATATTAGTCTACAACTATTGTCCCTCACACTGTCTTCCATTGCCAAATTAACTATCTCTTGACGTCTCAAAACGTGTCTTATGAATCCATATCTTCTTCTGTGCCACAAAGCTTCTTTCTTCGTTAGTTATCCGTCTAATATTCATGATTCTTCTGTAACGCTGCATTTTAAGGACTACGGCTCTTGTTTGCACTGCTTATCGTTCACTTTTCCCTTACGTATCAGACTGCACTGCATAAATACACTTTTAGCAACGACTTTCTAACATTTAAACTTACTTTACATATTATACTATTGAGAAGGCGCCAAATTTGGTAAAAAAAAAACGTACGTCGCACCTCTCCTGCAACACTCTTTTGATAATTTTTTTTATGTTATCGCGATTCAAACAATCTGTAGGGATATTGAGCGTCACATTGCATAGCGAACAAATGTGTTGTTATTTCTCTGTAAGCAGTTAATAAAATCAATCCCACGTACCACAGTAAAAACACTTTCATAATGTAGTGAGGATGTCCTCGGTACAGATCATTTTATACTGACGTGGAACGTTTCACCTGCTTCCGGCATATTTTAATGTAGCATGCCGTGCTCTCAATACACAACAGAGAAGCAGCTATGAATTTGTCATTGTTCAGTCTCTAAAGTAATTAAAATAACAATCTCAATTGTTTCTTCGCTTAACTCATGTCTGTTTCTGTGGTTGACTGGATTCAGATTTTTCTAAAAATGGTTCAAATGGCTCTGAGCACAATGGGACTTAACTTCGTAGGTCATCAGTCTCCTAGAACTTAGAACTACTTAAACCTAACTAACCTAAGAACATCACACACATCCATGCCCGAGGCAGGATTCGAACCTGCGGTCGCACGGTTCCACACCGCAGCGCCTAGAACCGCTCGGCCAGCCCGGCAAAGAAAAAAGTGTTTGAATAAGTCTGTTTTGGTTTCAGTATCTAAAAATTGTCAGTATCTATAGTGAATACTTGTTATTTCAAAAAGAAAAATAGGTCGTAATTGTAACGTCAGATGCAACTAAAAGGCAAAGCGAAAAGGTGTTAGAGCTTTAGAAGTGTGGCGTTCGAGATTTTCCTAGACGGATTATTTTACCAGTTGCTTTACATGTAAGAACTCATGTATTGTTATTTGAGATGCAGAGATATTCCTGATGGTAAAACGTCGGAAAGACAATAGAGGTTCTTAAAAGTAGCGAACGTCTCGCTGGATTATGAAGTGTGTCTTACATGACCCCATTTTCTAGCGTCAGCTGTGTTAAGGATCCTGTAAATACATACCATTCGTTCCGCTCTCCATACGAGGTTAAGCCCCAAGTGGGATGGACCCAGTACAGCATAAAAATGTGAACGCCGAGTTTATGGCCGGCAGGCTGTAGTCTGTGGAATGTGGCCTCAGTAGAGCGACAGGCGGCGAGTACGCGGTAGCAGGTATACGGGACACGTTTTAAGTCGCTTTGCATGAGGTATCGCGCAGGCCGAGTCGGAACATCTGTTGCTGCAGCTACAGCGAAATTAATTAGAGCGAACCGGATTGCTTTCTCTACCTTTCAAAAAGGTCACAAGATTCTGCGACATAAACGGGAGCTCTGCAGAGAACGGAGATGAATTTGATTCTGTTACCACGAATGAATGTTTCACAGTACACAGAGCAAAATATAATACAAGTATGAATAACAAATTTAAGCCACATTCTAGTTCAGTCTACGAAAGACATGGATTTTTCGGGGTAAATATGAAACCGTGGATGATGAAAGTCAGACAATAATCGCGTAAAATAAAAATCAGCTTCTGTAGAGTTCATTAAGTTTATGGCAGGACTGTAGCGAGTTCTTTGAACAGGCGTGTTGTCATCACGTCTTTGGACAGTGAATATGTACTGAGAACTGGGCAGCAGAAATCTGGGAGAAAAATGATACTGATTGTCACAAGGACGTATTTCAGTACATTGTAGTGCAAGATATCAACGTAGCTGCCACAAATCGTGATGAGAAGTGAGGAGAATGAGTGTAAAACAAGAAATAAACGAAAATGTTACTTAGAGAAAAAGGAACCGTTAAGAGTTTTAGAAAGGGCTGTAAAGATGCACGATTCTGAGCAAACAGTTCTAAAGCACTGGTGAAGTTTTAACAGAACGTTTAAAATTTTTAGTCAAGTGCGAGTGTTGGACGCTGAATCGGGACAAGACGCAATGGCTTAATAAAAACATCCAAAAACATGTAAAACAGATGAAGCATGAAATGGTCAATATTGTGAAATACAGGAAGACATAGACAACCGCATATTTACATAGGAGAAGCTGAAAATATACTTTTTGCTTGTGGATACCACAGTAGCATCAGGATCATAACGGGAACTATCAGATTTCTGTAAAGATTACTCAGGAAATTTATCGCATTTTCAGAGTAGGAATAGTGTCACGTGGACAGTGGCTATGGACGTCGTTGCCAAAGGTTAGGAATGTTCTCTTATACTGGGCCGCCAACGGGAAGGGTGACTAGGGTCAGGTGAATAATAGTCATGGAAGTATTTTCCGGAGGCTACGGAGTGTTGTCTTCTATTCGGCCGCTAAAGGGACTTGCATACTGCTGCAATAACTATCATTAATCTCTTCCAATGATTAACGCCATGTAGATTACTGATGTACGTCTTTTCACATCTGCAACTTAAAGAAAAGTGTCTAGCGACCGTGGCAGAGAACGACTTTCTCATGACTACAACTCTAATTAAGTGATGTAATTCTGAAGTGTTCTAACAGTAGACTTTGAGATGGGTTTCTGAACGTTAGAGGTAATGCAATATGTCGCCGAATTTCCTACCAGTGGATTGATAAGCGCGCTTTGTTATCGAGATGCTGTTAATGTAATACCACCAGGTGCAAATTAATAGTTTCGGACCTAAATTGTGATATGGCAGTTCATCCCTCGTTGGTAAGATATACAAGGTGGCAATGCGGTCTTACACAGGTCGTTAAGAGACGGATTTTCAGTTTATGTTGATCATATCTTCTTGTTAGGATGTCATCGTTGTTGTTGTTGTGGTCTTTATTCCTGAGACTGGTTTGATGCAGCTCTCCATGCTACTCTAACCTGTGCAAGCTTCTTCATCTCCCAGTACCTACTGCAACCTACATCCTTCTGAATCTGCTAAGTGTATTCATCTCTTTGTCTCCCTCTACGATTTTTACCCTCCACGCTGCCCTCCAATGCTAAATTTGTGATCCCTTGATGCCTCAAAACATGTCGTACCAACCGATCCCTTCTTCGAGTCAAGTTGTGCCACAAACTTCTCTTCTCCCCAATCCTATTCAATACCTCCTCATTAGTTACGTGATCTACCCACCTTATCTTCAGCATTCTTCTGTAGCACCACATTTCGAAAGCTTCTATTCTCTTCTTGTCCAAACTAGTTATCGTCCATGTTTCACTTCCATACATGGCTACACTCCATACAAACACTTTCAGAAACGACTTCCTGACACTTAAATCTATACTCGATGTTAACAAATTTCTCTTCTTCAGAAACGATTTCCTTGCCATTGCCAGTCTACATTTTATATCCTCTCTACTTCGACCGTCATCAGTTATTTTACTCCCTAAATAGCAAAACTCCTTTACTACTTTAAGTATCTCATTTCCTAATCTAATTCCCTCAGGATCACCCGATTTAATTTGACTACATTCCATTATCCTCGTTTTGCTTTTGTTGATGTTCATCTTATATCCTCGTTTCAAGACACTGTCCATTCCATTCAACTGCTCTTCCAAGTCCTTTGCCGTCTCTGACAGAATTACAATGTCATCGGCGAACCTCAAAGTTTTTACTTCTTCTCCTTGAATTTTAATACCTACTCCGAATTTTTCTTTTGTTTCCTTTACTGCTTGCTCAATATACAGATTGAATAACATCGGGGAGAGGCTACAACCTGTCTCACTCCTTTCCCAACCACTGCTTCCCTTTCATGCCCCTCGACTCTTATAACTGCCATCTGGTTTCTGTACAAATTGTAAATAGCCTTTCGCTCCCTGTATTTGACCCCTGCCACCTTCAGAATTTGAAAGAGAGTATTCCAGTTAACACTGTCAAAAGCTTTCTCTAAGTCTACAAATGCTAGAAACGTAGGTTTGCCTTTTCTTAATCTTTCTTCTAAGGTAAGTCGTAAGGTCATCGTCGAAATAAAATACAGAAAATCACGAAGACAATAGATCGCACCTATGTCCAGCATTTTATTACTTGTCTTTTTAGCCAACACATACATTCTTGAACGATTGAGCACAACAACTCATCAAGAGTCGTGCACTTGTGACAACTCTCGTTGTCTCTTTGCAACAACATAGGCGAATTTTACACAACAATTTGAAATAAACTATAATGTTACCATAAACTACTAGCTTATTATCTACTAAAGTAAATGAGATAAATTTTTCTGGGGCTTTCAATAAATATGCAACACATGTTTTACCGTTCAGTTGCGGTTGGAAAAATGCGGAATTTGTTGTCGGACTTAGCGGACTATCCCAGCTTCAGCTTCTATAGTTCCATGAAGTTCCGATAGGTGGCTGCGCTGCGGGTAGCATGCAAAGTGGCGTCTGTAACGTAAGTGCATTCCAAGCAGAGAAGTCACTGACATTCTTTTGGCGCGAAAACAACAGCATCGCAGATATTCACAGGCCCATGCAGAATTTCTGCGGAGACCTAGCAATGAAGATATGCACGTTGAGGCGTTGGGCGAGCGGTCTCTCATTATCCCACCAAGGTTGCGGAAGCCTGACCGATCTCCTGCGTGCCGGCAGGCCGCACACGGCTGTGACCCATGCAGTGTAGGAACGTGCGGACACTCTCTATCGATGTAATCGACGAATCACAAACAAACTACTCGCTGCTCAACTTCTCCATGACGACGCAAGGTCTCACACACGTCTGCTCGCCCTAGACAAGCTCACAAAACATTTTACTGTTCTTCCTTATCCACCGTACTGCCCGGATCTCGCACCTTCCATCTGTTTGGCCCAATAAAGGATGTACTCTACGGGGAGCAGTAGTGGATGGCGGGGAGGTTATTTATGCAGCAAAATGTTGGATCCGATATCGACCTGTAGAGTGATACCATGCGGGCGAATAGGCCGTCCCAGAAGGGCCGTCACACTGAAACGAGATTGTGTTGAAAAGTAGTTTCGTAGTCAAAAGAGTGGCGAATAATATGGTCTATTTCAGTACTAAATAAAACCCAACACACTGTCAGAAAAAAAATTATTGAACGCCCCTTGTATACATGCTGATAAACTGATCTTAAACAGGCCATTAAACGATAAGCAGTACGCGTACTGAAACGAAACAGTTGTACAAAAATTCACTGTTTTTTTTTAAGTTTATGATGATCACAATTTGTTGTTAGGCTATCATAATCGAAACAAAACACAAGAAATCACGCAGACAATAGATCGCTTTATGTCCAAATCTCCACTATCTTTTTAGAACCTCAAGAGTTGCATTAGGAGTCCCGGACGTATGTCAACATAGTTCACATTCATTGTATACTGAAGCACCAAAGAAACTGGTTTACCATGTGTATTCACATACAGAGATATTTAAACAGGTAGAACACGGCGCCGGCCGGTGTGGCCAAGCGGTTCTAGGCTTCAGTCTGGAACCGCGCGAGCGCTGCGGTCGCAGGTTCGAATCCTGCCCTCGGGAATGGATGTGTGTGATGTCCTTACGTTAGTTAGGTTTAAGTAGTTCTAAGTTCTAGGGGACTGATGACCTCAGATGTTAAGTCCCATAGTGCTCAGAGCCATTTAAACCATTTTTTAGAACACGGCGTTGCAGTCAGCAAAGAGTAAATAAGATAAATGTCTGGCGCAGATGTTAGATCGGTTACTACTGCTACAATGGCAGGTTATCAAGATTTAATTGAATTTGAACGTGGTGTTATAGTCGGCGCAGGAGTGATGGGCCACACTATCTCCGAGGTAGGTATGAAGTGAGGATTTTCCCGTATGAGCAGCTCACAAGTGTATCGTGAATATCAGGAATCCGGTAAAACATCAAATCTCCGACATAGCTGCAGCCGGAGAAAGATCCTACAAGAACGGTACCAACATCGACTGAAGAGAATCCTTCAAAGTGACAGAAGCGCAACCCTTCCGTAAATTGCTGCAGATTTCAATGCTGGATCATTAACAAGTGTCATCAACGAAACATCACCGATATGGGCTTTCGGAGCCGAAGGTCCACACGTGTATCCTTGGTGACTGCACGACACAAAGCATTACGCCTCTCCTGGACTCGTCAACACCGAAGTTGGAGTGTTGATGACTGGAAACATGTTTTCTGGTCGGACGAGTCTCGTTTCATATTGTATCGAGTGGATGGACATGTACGGGTATGGAGACCACCTCATGAATCAATGGACCCTGCATGTCAGCAGGGGACTGTTCAAGCTGGTGAAGGCTCGATAATGGCGTGGGGCGTGTGGAGTTGCAGTGATATTGGACCCCTGATACGTCTAGATAAGACTCTGACAGGTGAAACGTACGTAAACATCCTTTGATCAACTACATCCATTCATGTCATTGTGTGTTCGGACAGACTTCGGCAATTCCAGCAGCACAATGGGACACCCCATACGTCCAGAAATGCTACAGAATGGCTCCAGGAACACGCTTCCGCTGGCCACCAGTCTCCCTAGACCATTATTGAGTACATCTGGGATGCTTTGGAACGCGCTGTTCACAGGAGATCTCCAGCCCTTCGTACTCCTACTGATTTATGCACAGCCCTGCAGGATTCATGATGTCAGTTCCCTCCAGCACTATTTCATACATTAGTCGAGTCCATGCCGCGTAGGACTGCGGCACTTCTGCGCGCTCGCGGGTACCTACGCGATATTAGGCAGGTGTACCAGTTCCTTTCTCTCTTCAGCGTAGTACTGTGTTTGGAGTGAAATAGGTCAGTTCTACGCCGCAATTCGAAATAAAATATAATGTGACCATAGAGATAACGTACTAGCTTGTTATCTACAAATGCAAATGAAATACATTTTACAATAAATATGATCTTGATGGACATCGATCGTGAAAGTAAACGATCGAACGTACACTTAAACATCGAATAGTCCGGAACAGTAAAGTCTATCAGTCTTCGATTCTGTAGAAAAGTTGCTAGTCTATTGATTTAACATTAGTTTAACGGAAGAAGTATTAAACCAAGTCTTAGTCTGTCGGAAGAAAAAAAAGTCTGATTCAGTACTCCGTTCATTAATTCTACTTCCGTAATTGAACACAGAGCATCTCAGTAGTATTACTAGTTCCACCCTTCTGTAATCGGAGCCAGGCTTAGCAGCGATGTTACTTCGATGAAACTCTTCGTGCTAAAAACAGAGTGCCAGCCTGTAATTGACGCCGACCTTATAAACGGTTTCCCCGCAACGCAGGATAGTTGTGTGGAGCAGTAATCCAGCCCACCTGTGCCGCAGCCTGATATCTAAGTGTTATAAGATCAAGCCCGGAACTGTAATAGCTATTATACCGCTGGCAAAAAGCGCCAGCATCTGCGCGCAGCGCATTGCATCTGCTGACCAGAGACGCGCCAATCGGCGAAAATTGCTTGTTCACATACGCCACGTCACCTTGACTCAGAGAAATTACTCGTGGAACGCAATTACTGCAAAGCAAGCATCAGAGATACACGCACATCACACAAGCGTTCGTGCCTGTTCGTGCACTTACCGAGAACCATCAAGCGGGTTTCAAATTAAATAGTAACATCTAAGCCATGTTCACTACTCTTAACGATCGTAGAGTTTATGCAACGTGTAACACAGGGTCTGAACCAAAAGTATCAGCAGAAACTTGTGCTATCTTCCTCAAGTACTATTTTTTCTGCCTGTCGACAATAATTATTTTTAATCACATGAAATGTTGATTTAGTAAAAAGAGATTAAGTTATTATGAGCACAGGTCGTGTATTGAACTTCTTCCTGGCAAGTGTAGTTGGCTCCGAATAAGTAGTTGGAATGGCATCCCTTGGAGATGTGTCATTTTTATGCTACGGGAACGGTCCTGTACAACAACGTGTCCTACTCTTACGTATGCGTTGAGTGAAAAACCAAAAGGGATTTTCTGTTGCTCGTGTACACTGAAATTTTACTACACACAAGAAGTGGAGTAAAAAAATCTATCGCCCATACCTGAAATGAGATTGCCTCTAAACTACGTAAAGAACAACAGCATGTCCGATGGTTGCATGAAGTACTTTCGTATGTTTAACTGATAACAGATTTTTTTATCTCCTTCAGTCATTATCTGCCTTGGTAAGATTATCATACGTTTTAATAACAAATTTTCTAAGAGCTATTACATTGATATACAATCGAGAGCTAAAGTATCGTCACCTACCCTCACACCATCTACTTCCTCTTTCTAATTTAACTGCAATGTATCTTTTCACTGACTGAAGTAGCACCAATTTTCTGCGAGTCAGTCGAATCTGTACAAGAACATTTACTTTGGCAGGCCAGTGGAAATAATCCACAGCGCGAACAGTTTCAAGAGAGTTTTGGGTGACGGATGCTTAGTAATTTCTTATTTTTCGCAAAAGCGGATAGCAACACTACTTTGTTAGATAATGCGCTTCCTTTGATATTAGGATTTGGTAGCAACTTCCACATCGTCACCAGCACATCACAGTCCAGCGTTCCGTTTGTGAGTTATAACGAACTTCTAATAACTAGAAGCGACTTAGTTTCGTTTACTGCGTCCATTTTAATCTAAATACTTAAGTTCCTTGCGTGTTTATTTTTTTTTATCAGCCACAGCTCCGTATTTTAATGGCCGTCTACCTGTGTATTTTACTCTGCAGATTAATGTTCAGCAACTTACTCTCTGGTTTTTGCGTAAATTTTAGTGCGTAACTTTGTGTGAGGTAACTTTCACGGGTTTATTCCAGCTCCCAGAAGCCCCATGTCACGTGATTCTCTTTACGTGTCATGCTAGAACACCGTACACAGTTTGGATTAGCGCTTTAGAGTTTGCATACTAATTCTCTGAAATAGCTTTTGAGTAAATAGAACTTCTAGTAAAGAGTAACTGTTGATACAGGTGTTATCAGTAGAGATTTTTTTTTCTGTTGTAAGAGCTTGATCGCTCTGCGACTTTAGGCCATAGTGAGAACTTTTCTGAGAATATTTTAGCACTTGTTTACTCTTCTCGTTTACATTCTGTGTACATCAAACCTCAGTAGCGCCCATAGTCAGGTTCAAATGGCTCTAAGCACTATGGGACTTAACATCTGAGGTCATTAGTCTCCTAGACTTATAACTACATAAACCTAACTAACCTAAGGACATCACACACATCCATGCCCGAGGAAGGATTCCAACCTGCGACCATAGCAGCAGTGCGATTCTGGACTGAAGCGCCTAGAACAGCTCGGTCACAGCGGCCGGAGCATAGTCAGGTAATTTTCTCTTTTGATAGGTCTGTACGTACTTTATCAGATACTTTTGACGGTTTGTTTATATTTTTTTGGTATTGTTCAGCTTTTTTTTTACAGAGTACGATATGGCTAGGGTCTCTGCTTATTGTGAGAGGACCGAAGAAGAACTGGCTCGTTTCCGTAAACAACTGGAAGCTACGTTGGCCTTGGTCGACCGACTTCTGATTACTGCCCATAGCTGAGGCGACATCAGGGCCCGGTGACGAGAACTGCGACTCCTGTGGTGACGATTAAATTCTGTGGTGACGCGGCAGTCGGTGCGTCTTCCGATATGCAACATATGACTAGTATGTCTTCACTCAGCAGTAACTAGCATCACACACAGGTTGCAGTTGAAGCTTACTGTTTTTAGCATAATGCCCAGAGCCGATCGCGGACCTCTTGTTTGGAGCAGAGTGTAAGGTCCAATTCAGGTGTTGAGACGCTTCTACAACGTTATCAGATGCGAATTTCTCTTCCTCCTATACAGGGTGGACAATTGTAAGATTCCTCTTAGTAGGTCAGCTGTGCCCCACATGTAGGAAACAGCTACTGGAGTAGTGGAGTGTGTGTGCCGTCTGCATGGATTTTTTCTTCCTTTTCTTAGGCTGGAGGAACCCATACTTGGGATCAGAGACAAATTTGACGATACATCTGCCGCAATGTACTCAGAAAATGCTCGTCCACGCAGTTCTCGTAGTCAAAAGGTTAATATAGTATTTATAAACTGCAGGAGGACCCAAGGGAGGGTCCCAGAATTAGTATCGATTATTGAAGTTTATAATGCTTATTTAGTACTAGGAACAGGAAGTTGGTTGAAATCTTAACTGAACGGCAACGAAGTACTATGTTGAGACTGGAATATTTAACTTAAGGATAGGCTAGCCGCCAACGGTGCCGACGTGCTTATTGAAGTAAAAAATTTGAAAATATCAAGTGGGGTTATCACGGATTCCAAATATGAACTAATCTAGGTAAAGTAAAGCATCCAAGGTAAGTGCAACATGTTGATCGAATGCTTTTATAGGCCGCCTGGTTCAGAAGCTGTAATGGTATAGAGTGCTTCATGAGGACTTGTAGAATATATGTAAATGGGAGAGGCATCACTGCTGGCAGCTGCAGCGGGACATTAAGCACAATCAGCGGCGACGGGCGAAAATGTGTACCGGACCGGGATTCGAACCCGGGATCTCCTGCTTACTAGGCAGGTGCCATCCGGGACACAGCGGCATCGAAAGTGCAGGGACTATCTCAGTAGGCCTCATGGTCGATCCACACACCCACCGAGACCAGATCCGGTACACATTTTCGATCTTCGCCACTGATTCCGCATAATGTCTCGCTGACAGCAGTGATCCCTCTCCCATTTACACACATGTGTTTCACAGCTGCGGGATCTTCGTAGTGTAAGTTCATTCGAATGAAAAGACACCAAGGATTCATATATGAGTAATTACAGAATTTCCTGATCATACAATTCTCATAGAGGGTGACTACAATATTCCACGTATAGACTGGGAGAGTCACGCCATCAAAACTGGTTCCAGAGACAGGGATTCATGAGACATTATTCTGAATGTCTAATCTGAAAGTTATTTATAGCAATGAATTTGAGAACCGTGAACATAACGTCTTAGACCCCCTAACAACAAAACACCTAAATTTTAAAATCAGTTAACGTAGAGGAAGATATCAATGATCATAAAGCTGTGATAGCAGCTATCAGTACGGGTATTACAAGGAATGTTAAGAAAGGTAGGAAAATATCTTTGCTTCGCGTAGAGTGACGTTATACAAATTTGAGAATATCTGAGGCGTCAGTATCAAAATTTTTGAGCTTAGGACGAGGATGTGGCGCACAGGAAGAAATCGGAAAACATCGTTCAGTATGCCTTAGACAGGTATATTCCAAGCAAGGTCTTAATGGAAAAAACACGACGTGGTTTAATGGTCATATTAAAAAACTCCTACGAAAACAAATAGAGCTTCATCACAGATTCAAGAGAAGGCAAAACCTAGCTGAGAAGCAAAAGCTGAACGAAGCAAAAATGAGCGTCAGAAGAGCAATGAGAGAGGCGTTCAATCTCTTATCAACCGATATGAGTAAAAATTCTGTAAGGCTTTCGTCTTACGTGAAATCAGCAAGTGGTTATAATTCCTGTATTGATTCACTCAGTGACTATATTGGAACCGAAACGAAGGATAACAGGAAGAAGGCGGAAATACTGACTCCTGTCTTCCGAAATTGTTCACAGCTGAAAATCGTAATACGTTCCCTCCTTCCAATCACTGTACGAACGTCGAAATGGCAGAATGGCAGAATAAAAAATCAACTACAATCCCGCAATAGTGGAATGCTATCGGGATCAGCTGAGATACCTGTAAGCTTCTACAAAGATTATGCAATGAACTTGCTCCCCTTCCACTAGTAGTTTGCCGTAGATCGCTGAAGCAGCGAGGGTATCTAGCGACTGTAAAAAGGCGTAGTGGGTTTTCAGGAAGGGTCGTAGGACTGATGTACCTAATTGTAAGCCTATATCGTTGACGTTAATCTGTTGCAGAATTATGGAATATGTTTTATGCTCAAGAATTATGACGTTTTCGGAGAACGAAATCTCTGTAAAAAGCAACATGGATTGCGCAATCAGAGATCTTGTGAAACTCAGTTTCCTCTGTCCCACCATGAGATCCATAGCACCGCAGAAAACGTCGCTGAGGTTGATGCCCTGTTCGTTGACTGCAGGAAGGCATTTGGCGCCGTCTCGGGCTGCCGTGTACATAGTATCGGATCAGATTTGCAACTGGATTGAAGACATTTTTGCAGACAGAACTCAACACGTCCCATTTTACCGAACAAAATCGACACATACGAAAGTAACTGCCGGAATATGGAATGACCTACATAGCACTGATGGCTTGTGAAGGCTCAGGTAGCTGACCCTGAACGTCAATAATTGTAATACACTCCTGGAAATGGAAAAAAGAACACATTGACAGCGGTGTGTCAGACCCACCATACTTGCTCCGGACACTGCGAGAGGGCTGTACAAGCAATGATCACACGCACGGCACAGCGGACACACCAGGAACCGCGGTGTTGGCCGTCGAATGGCGCTAGCTGCGCAGCGTTTGTGCACCGCCGCCGTCAGTGTCAGCCAGTTTGCCGTGGCATACGGAGCTCCATCGCAGTCTTCAACACTGGTAGCATGCCGCGACAGCGTGGACGTGAACCGTATGTGCAGTTGACGGACTTTGAGCGAGGGCGTATAGTGGGCATGCGGGAGGCCGGGTGGACGTACCGCCGAATTGCTCAACACGTGGGGCGTGAGGTCTCCACAGTACATCGATGTTGTCGCCAGTGGTCGGCGGAAGGTGCACGTGCCCGTCGACCTGGGACCGGACCGCAGCGACGCACGGATACACGCCAAGACCGTAGGATGCTACGCAGTGCCGTAGGGGACCGCACCGCCACTTCCCAGCAAATTAGGGACACTGTTGCTCCTGGGGTATCGGCGAGGACCATTCGCAACCGTCTCCATGAAGCTGGGCTACGGTCCCGCACACCGTTAGGCCGTCTTCCGCTCACGCCCCAACATCGTGCAGCCCGCCTCCAGTGGTGTCGCGACAGGCGTGAATGGAGGGACGAATGGAGACGTGTCGTCTTCAGCGATGAGAGTCGCTTCTGCCTTGGTGCCAATGATGGTCGTATGCGTGTTTGGCGCCGTGCAGGTGAGCGCCACAATCAGGACTGCATACGACCGAGGCACACAGGGCCAACACCCGGCATCATGGTGTGGGGAGCGATCTCCTACACTGGCCGTACACCACTGGTGATCGTCGAGGGGACACTGAATAGTGCACGGTACATCCAAACCGTCATCGAACCCATCGTTCTATCATTCCTAGACCGGCAAGGGAACTTGCTGTTCCAACAGGACAATGCACGTCCGCATGTATCCCGTGCCACCCAACGTGCTCTAGAAGGTGTAAGTCAACTACCCTGACCAGCAAGATCTCCGGATCTGTCCCCCATTGAGCATGTTTGGGACTGGATGAAGCGTCGTCTCACGCGGTCTGCACGTCCAGCACGAACGCTGGTCCAACTGAGGCGCCAGGTGGAAATGGCATGGCAAGCCGTTCCACAGGACTACATCCAGCATCTCTACGATCGTCTCCATGGGAGAATAGCAGCCTGCATTGCTGCGAAAGGTGGATATACACTGTACTAGTGCCGACATTGTGCATGCTCTGTTGCCTGTGTCTATGTGCCTGTGGTTCTGTCAGTGTGATCATGTGATGTATCTGACCCCAGGAATGTGTCAATAAAGTTTCCCCTTCCTGGGACAATGAATTCACGGTGTTCTTATTTCAATTTCCAGGAGTGTATATTGTGCATACATAGGTAAAGAAATCCGCAACTGTTAAACTACACTACTCACAATACATTGCTGGAATTAGTGTCTACCGTAAAATGTCTAGGAGTAACCATCTAGAACGACCTTAAAGTGGAACGATCATATGCAGAAAATGGGAAAAGCATGTGCATGAATGAGATTCGTAGGAAGAATTTTAAGGAAATGTAACTAACTCACGAAAGAAGTGACTCACAAGGATCTTGTTCGACCGATTCTGGAGTACTGTTCATCAGTCTAGGGACTGTTTAGGACTGAGAGAAGAGGAAGAGACGATTGAACGAAGAGCGGCGCTTATCGTCACGGAATCGTTTGGTCGGAGCGAGAGCGTTGCAGAGATCTTCACCAAACTCCAGTGGAATGCGCTAAAAGAACGGCATTGTGCATCGCGGAGAGGTTTACTACTGAAATTTCGAGATAGTTCTTGTTGAATACTGCCTACTCGTCGAATATGGGGAGTCCAGGAAATCGGCTTTCTCGGATCGCTAGACAAACGATTCAAGCAAATCGTATTAATGAGTTTTATTATAAAATGAAAAATGACAATACTTAACTTTGACAATAACACAGAAGTGTCGCAAGCAAAGGGCGACATGCAAATAAGAAATCTCTTCAGTATATACAATTCCTAAGTCGCTGGTCTTGAAGTATCTAATCTTGATGTTGCTGTAGAAGTGGGCCGCGACCAGTCGGCGCGGTGCTTATGTCCTCTTTTCACAGAGTTCGCTGCTGTCACGTTGTCGTCCTAGAGAGGGGTTGGTCAGCGTGCAGTTGGCTGAAGTCTTCTTCACAGCCCTCTCTGCTCTCTCGTTTCCGACTGGCGTTCCGGCGCTTGACTTTGCATGTATTACTTCCATCCACATACGTCTTGCGATATTACCAGGATGAGAAAGTTAGACAAATTGGAGCTAATACACTTACCGATAATCATTCTTACCACCCCCATTCATGAGTGGAACAGAGAAAGAGAGGGGGGAGTCAGATGGGGATACCAGGAGTACACTTTGGAAACATTGCGAGGTGGCTTACGGAGTATTGAGGTAGATTTAAATATAGATTATTGAAATTAAAAGACGATGAAATGACGTACAAGTCCGCATATTACACGGTAAACGATCAGGATAAAAGTTAACGCAGTCTTAATGTTGCTTCTTATTTACTATGAATCAAAGAACTCGCAATTTCACTTATTTTTTTCTATTTGTAAACAGTGCTTGCATATCTTATCGAATTGTGATACCAACGTCTTTTGCTAAACAACAGAGTGTGGGTGTTTCCTTATATTGCTTTTCAGTCCTATTAAGGGAATCTTAATTTGTTCCTCATCAGTTTTACGAGACTATACCCATAGCCATCATTTTTAAAGGGGTACGATGGCAACGAGTGAGGAAGACTTTTTTCATTGCCACGTGGTAACACTGTCTTGAAAGTTGACTATCACTGACATGAAATTTGTAATGCTAGTTTTATGTCGGAGATGTCCGCCCCATAGCTGAATGGTCAGCTTGACGGACTGCCGTCCTAAGGGGCCCTGGTTCGATTCCCGGCTGGGTCGGGGATTTTCTCCACTCAGGGACTGGGTGTTGTGTTGCCTTCATCATCATTTCATCCTCATCCGGCGCGCAGGTCGCCCAATGTGGCGTCGAATGTAATAAGACCTGCACCAAGGCGGCCGGACCTGCCCCGTAAGGGGCCTCCTAGCCAATAACGCCATTTGCATGTCGGAAATGTTGAGTTGTTGCTATTGCTAAAGCTCCAGCTGTTCCTCTTCCGAAGAGCACCGTGTGATTAAAGTTGGAATCAGGGGAGATTTTAGAGTATTCATGTGCCGGATGCAAAAGTTGTTCGAGTTTTGACGTTGAACGTTGGTGTCGAATATTGGATGAAATCGTGGGTCATCAGGGCTATAATTTGAAGTTTCCATATGTGTACAAGGGAAAGAAATGGTAGGCCGTCTAGTTGGTTGAGGACAAAATGTTTTTTTGAAATGGAACCAATAATAAGGGTTATTTGAGTTATGAAGCGGAGACGGTAGACGGAGATATGTGTAGTGTTCGGTTATTACAATGAAGCCATTTTTACAGCCATCTGTGAAAGGCAGAAGCTATTGTTTCGGTGTATGGGGATCAATTGCTGCTTTGTTTGAGCAAGGTTTTGATTTGAGCTTCTGCGGCATCATCGTATATACAGACCAGAAACAGAGGATAGAACATCACAGACTGTATTACACAAATTACTGTTGTACATCTTAAGTGAAACTGTCCCGAAGACGTTCAGGAGAGAAATGGAGGTTTACTTTTAAAAATAAATTGCCACAAAAATTAATTATGTAAATAAATGTAAGTGAAACTTCATGCCAACTGATATGGTGACACACGTTGAGGAGTGCCAGAAGATACAACTCCTACAGACCCCCGGGGGTATCTTCCTTGACAAGGTGCGATCAAAACAGATAAGAAGAAAACTGGTCTCTCGTCGTGGAGACAACAACAGTGCCCGAATCGCTGATGGCAGCACAAAATAGGACAGTGATAGAGAAAAATAATTTTAAACTCACTGCAGATCAAACTTTTGAAGAAATTGAGACTTACGAGATTTTAGTTCTGTAGCCCTATCAAGGTTTCTCGGGCTTTAGGTGCGCTGTTCTAGTGCTGAAGGCAATAAACTTACCTTTATCTGCTTTAAAATACAGTGAAGTTATAAGATTTAAAGACTTCACGCAGACGGCAACAACAATTTTTGTTGTTCATGGTATGTGCAGTCGAGTAGAACGTAGAATGTAAGCGAAATGAAAGGATGCAAGTCTTAGCGAATAGTTAAGGTCGTGTGTCCTTCTAATAAGTTAGTACTCTATCACAGTAATTAGTGCATTAAGCGGAAATACTATTTGCTGAAAATTATAGAGTGATACTTACTGTAAACAATAAAAAGTTACAGTGCGATGTGGTGCAGTGGTTAGCACACTGGACTCGCATTCGGGAGGACAACGGTGCAAATCCGCGTCGGGAAATCCTGATTTTTTTTTAAATCTTTATTAACACAATACATTACAGCTATATGAGAAATGCAAAAATAACCCACCACCTCAATAATTAGTGGGTCTATGTATTATACTACTACTAAAATACAGCAAGTTCTACTTTTTTATTGTAACTGGCTAACTTGTGGACAAGGTTAATCTATTGGACTATCCTACTATTCTGTTGTGTGCCAGTTGGTGTTACAAACCTAATGTTACTAGGCCTGCTCACTGAGCTAAACCCATGTGAGCGTGCCCCTGGCACTGGGCTGGCCAAGTCTGTATTTTCGCTGCAGTCCCTACTTGTTAGTGTTGTTAGTGTTCTAAATCTACTACTACTACTACTAATGTAATTGGTTCTATGTCTAAGTTGAGTGCAGTTGTCGTAGCCTGGTGGGTGATGCACTCGCTGTCCTGGTCCAGTGGTGCGGCGGATTCCAGTCAGGGGAGACTGGCATGCTCCGCACCCGGCGGTATGGCGAGTACATCTCAGTCTATTCCGGTTCAATATCGTCTTTCTTGGTTTCTTAAGAATTCTCGCAAAACCTTATGTGATACGTCGTTTGCCAATGTGTTGAGGATACTGAAGGTATCGGCACGTCGTATTAGGGTATAAGTGTCATGATCGGGTAATTGCGTTCGCAGGTCATATAGCGAGCAGTCATAGATGATGTGCTCAGGTGTTCCGTCTTGAGCGCCACAGTCGCACGCTGGTGTAGCTCTTTTTCCAAACCGACATAGATATGTCGGATATGGTCCACGTCCCGTGAGAAAGTGCAATAGTCCCCTGCTTGGCTCGAAGTAGGTCATCCCAAGTCGCTCCTTGATGTTTGGCAGCAGCTGAAAGACCCTTCTACCAGTTTCTTCGTTCTCCCAAGATGTTTGCAATAAATCCTCCCCCCGTCTTTTTATGGCAGGTTTATTTCCTACCTGAACCCCCAATATGTCCCTTGTCTTATCTATCTTTCCCTTGGCGACCCAGTACCATGCGGCCTGTTCCCTTATTTTTATGTCTAATGGGCATAATCCCATTAGCACCAATAGAGCCCCCCCAGGTGTCGTTCTGTAGGCACCTATAGACCGCATTATCATGTTTCTTTGCACCCTTCTCAAGGCCATGGCCGGCATCACCCTCGCGAGCCTGTGAGCCCAGACCCCACACGCATAACCTACTATTGATGATGATAATTTGATGAGAGCAGGTGGCAGGTGAAATCTTTTATGACCAATGTTGATGAGGTTGTTCAGGGTTTCTATTGCGCGTAGTGTAATGGTTTCGATATGAGATGTATAGTTCCATTTTTCATCAATAATAACTCCAAAATATCGCGCTTCGCGACGCCGAAGAACTGGTATTCCATCAATTCTTACTGTGGGATTCCTGACCAGACTGCCTTTTAAGAGGAGGTATGTTGATTTATTTGGTGCAATTTTCATTTTAGCTTGTTGACACCATTCAGCTAGTATGTTAATTGCTCTCTCTACTTTTGGTTCAAGTTCTTCCCGGCTACGACCGCCGACCAACAGGAGGAGGTCGTCAGCGTAGGCTATCACGTCTAGCACGTCCTCGCTGAGTTGTAGGTTTTCTAGCAGCGGTTCTACATTTACGTCCCAAAAGAGTGGCCCCAGTACGGAGCCCTGGGGACACCCCTTCGTAATGGTCTTGCTTATTTTGTCGCTAGGCGATGATAACCAGACCTCCCTGTCCATGCAATAGCTCCTGAGACAGCCATAGAGGGGCCCTGGGCACTCCTTCTCACGCAAGCTGGAGAAGAGCGAGGGCCGCCACAGGTTGTCAAAGGCGCCACTGATGTCCACCATGATGCCGACCACGTATTTGTGCCACAGACCTCAGCCGCCAGGGCGATTGCGTCAGACGCCGATCGCCCCGGCCGAAAGCCGAATTGCCTGTCGCTCATCCCGCACAAAGTTCTGTGTGCGGTCAGTCTGTCAGCCAACAGCTTCTCTAACAGTTTCCCCATGATGTCTAGGAGACATATTTGTCTGTAGGACTTCGGCTCCATGGGATCTTTGTCCTTGCCCTTCTTAAAAATGACCATATTTGCCCTTTTCCAGATCTTTGGGAATTTGCCAGTCCTAAGACATTCATTGTATAACCCTGTAAGTGGTGCTATCAACTGTGGGGCGAGGAACTGTACCACCTCCGCTACTATACCATCTGGCCCTGGTGCTTTTCCCTTTTTTAGCGATTTTATTTGTGCAGCAATTTCTTCTTCAGAGAAAGGGTACACCAGGGTGTTGTTGGTGTACTCCTGCTGGTCTGCCCTGCGGATTTGCTGCTGGGTCTCTGTTTCACCATCTTCCTCATCATCTGGAAGTAGAGGCCTCAGGAGGACCTCAGCGGTCTCCCACCAGGACTCTGTAGTCCTTCCAGCCTCTCTGAGAGTGGAGAGGACCGCTGGGGCCCTTATCTTCTCCCTGACAAACTTGTAGGGAACTCCCCACGGGTCAGTTTCAAGCTGTCTAAGTACATAGTCCTCCCAGCTCTTCATTCTTACCTGTTTTAGTTCTTTCTGGAATACTTCCTTAGCTTCTCTATATTTCTGCAACCAGTATTGTTTTTCCGGCCAGATGGCACATCGCTGGTAGTACCTCCTCGCCCGTCGGACAGACTGACGCAGACGTTCGAGGTCAACAGTCCATGGTGATGCAGAGGCCGCTACGGCCCTTCTCCTAGTCGGAACAGCGGCTTTTACCGCCCTAACCACTGATCCCACCAGTTCCTCTGCGTACCTGTCCACGTCCAGGTCACCCTCGGGCAATGGAGGAATACTACACTCTCGAGCCAGGCGTTCCGAGTTGGTTTTATTGAAGTTATACTGTGTTTCCCACCCCAGGTCCCAGCGGCACTCTTCTTGACTGAGTTGAAAATTAATTAGATTATGGTCACTTGTGGTGACTTGATCCTTCACTGTCCAACTTTATATGTTACTGCTGATGTTAGATGTGGCCAGGGTGACATCAATGTTGGTCCCTAAGCCGCCTCCACCTGTGTAGGTGGGGGGATTACCTGGTTTGTTGGCCACAACAAGCTGCTGGGCCATGATAAACTCCTCAGCCTTTCCACCATTTGCGTCTCTGGTGCCGCTGTGCCATAGGGGGGATTTCGCATTCATATCTGCTGTGATGATAACCTTCTTGCCTTGTAATGCCGTGGTCGTTTCCGCAAGATGATCTAGGTGGTCCTCAAAATTCCCTCCGTACTGGATGTACATATTTACTATGAAAACCAGGCCAAGAGGCGTCTGTAATTCCACGACGTTACAGTGGCTGTTTGACAGCTGCGTTATTGTTGTTGCTCTCAGCCCTTTGTTTGTGATGATTACTACTGCTTGGGGTTCTTCCCCGGTGGAAATGACTTGCCAGCAGGCTGACATGAAGGGGATTTGCCCAGCCCGAGAGTATAGTTCCTGTAGGCAGATTACGTCCAGTCTCAGCTCCTCCACTATCCTTCGCAGCTCCTGCATGACAAGGCGACTATTGTGGGTGTTAATTTGTCCGATTACTATTTTTGGTGACATTATGGGAAATATGTATGGAAATTACATTCGGGCCATGGTTTGCTCCAGTCTGATGCTATTCGCCCATTGGCCAGGACAGACTGTGCATATATTTCGTCCATCTCCAATCTTTCCTCTCTACTTTCAAACAATTTTTTAAGTAAGTCACGCAGGGCTCCGAATTCGGTGGGAAGGTTCATTGACCTCAACTGTATTCTGTCTACGGCCTCCATTGTGGAGAAGGTGACCCTTCTTCCATATTTATGCCCTACACGTACGACGTGCCGAAGTGCTGTAGTGAGGATGGCCGGCTGCTCCAGGCGGGAAAGCTGCATAGCGAATTCTAAGTTTGGATAGAGTCTCCTAGGGTCTACTCCTATGGGCCTTAATGTTGTTGCGTCCGATTGTGTTGTGCTTGTTACAGAGCTGTCCTGTAGGATTACTTTAGAGGTGTCGTCTTGTGTGATGGTGGTGGTGTTTGTGTCTTGGGGTCTTGAGTCATTAGGTGGCGTGTGGGTGCTTAGTGTTGTTGTGGGGGGTTGACTTGTTGTTACCGATCGGGCGACAAAATTTGCCGCTTCAGGGTTGAGTGTGGAAGTGACAACTGGAGCATCATAATTTACAGGTTCAGGCTGTCTGGTTGTATCTTTTATGGGAGTTTTTTGTTTGTCTGCTTCATCTACTGATTTAGGTTTTCTGTGATTTTCCTAAATCCCTTCTGTGGTGTCACCGTCAGGCACCACACTTACTAGGTGGTAGCCTTTAAATCGGACGCGGTCCATTAGTATACGTCGGACCCGCGTGTCGCCACTATCAGTGATTGCAGACCGAGCGCCGCCACACGGCAGGTCTAGAGAGACTTCCTAGCACTCGCCCCAGTTGTACAACCGACTTTGCTAGCGATGGTTCACTGACAAAATACGCTCTCAGTTGCCGAGACGATAGTTAGCATAGCCTTCAGCTACGTCATTTGCTACGACCTAGCAAGGCGCCATTACCAGTTACTATTGATACTGAATCATGTACAGTCAAGAGCGACGCTCATCATTAATGGATTAAAGTTAAGTATTCCACCAGCTACGTCCGTTTTTCTAAATTCTAATTTCCTTGACCTGTTCCAGACCTCACGCCAGCCTGCGTGAGCTAAAACGCGTGCCTTTCGGCTTCCTCTAATATCACGGTGTTTGGCTCTCCTGCCAACCCACAACACCTTCCTTTGAAAGGGCACGGCCGACTTCCTTCCCCATCCTTTCCTAATTTGATGGGACCGATGACCTCGCTGCTGGTCCCCTGCCCCCAACCAATCAACCAACCAATGAAAATTTACCGTCTCCAATAGTTACTAGGTATCAGACCTATCAGTATTAATAAATAAACCCGTATCAATAAATAAATAAATTTGTAGAACTTAGTGCATTCGCGGAAGGTACTAGCGATCCATTTACTGCTGGTGTTAGTGGTCCAGAATTAAGTGGCTTTGCTTGTACTGACGAAGAAACTGGTGCAATGGTTGATGATGTTCGCGGTGGAGCTAAGGCAGTAAAAATGGTTGTTCCTATTTTGATGTTGCGAAATGTGAAAGGCAGAGAGGAGATAATTCTTCGGTGGTAGTGACTGTTACTGTGGAAATTAGGGAGGAAAAGTTTTGTGTGGTAGTAATAATTAGAGGCGGACATTGTGATGGGGGTTTGTGTGAGGGACAGTGAAAAATGCAATGTAAGGGTATTGATAATAATTCGAGATAGAGTTGTTGGTCTACAACGATGAACGGCAGACAGTGAGGCAGGAATCACCGAAATGGCGAACGTTTGCACATTAGAGAGTAAGGACTAACAGGCAGGTGGCGAATAGCAACTATAGGACGAACGTTGGCATTGCTGTCGCTGATAATGATGCTGACGATGAAGATGGTATTAATGACAACGATGTCGACGATTATTACCACATATGAGCTTATGTCATACATAGAATGTACAGGGCGACTATAATTAAAGTTAAACTTTCAAAAGGCTGTAGAAATAACACAACCAGTCAGAATGACCTCAAATTGTAACGGAATATTATCGGAGAAGGGGGAAACGTATGCCAGAAGAAAAAAAATTGTGTGAAAATTGAACAATAGATGACGCTGTATGTTTCAGAATACGTAAATGAAGCCGGCCGATGTGGCCGAGCGGTTCTAGGCGCTACAGTCTGGAACCGCGCGACCGCAACGGTCGCAGGTTTGAATCCTGCCTCGGGCATGGATGTGTGTGATGTCCTTAGGTTGGTTAGGTTTAAGTAGTTCTAAGTTCTAGGGGACTGATGGCCTCAGATGTTAAGTCCCATAGCGCTCAGAGCCATTTGAACCATTTGAACGTAAATGAAAACACCTATCATGCGCACGACCCATTGAAGTTGGCACAAACACGCCAGGTACACGACTTTTCCTCCTTTCGCGTTTGGCGTCCGCGATGACTGTTTCAATGCAGGATCGCTCTCTGCTTCTGAAGCTGTATTACAAGAGTCATGACTACGCACACGTCGCTCTGCCGAAGTTCCACACACTGAAAGGTATGACAAATGGCGTTGGTCTGATAACTGCTGTGGGTCTGGAGAAAAAGGTTCGGAATTCGAAAAGACAGGTTCTTTTGGTGTGCAACCTGGTAGAGGGAGGAAACGTATTCATTCGATGTCAGTGGAAGCAGTGGCCACAGCAACGCTGGAGGAGGCGAGTGGTGGCGTATAAACGTGTAGTGCACGGAGAATTGTTCGAACATTGGATGTCCCCGTGAGCACAGTGCGTAAAATCCTACGAAATATCCTTCTTTGCTATCCATTCAATATTATCGCCGGCCGCGGTGGCCGTGCGGTTCTGGCGCTGCAGTCCGGAACGGCGGGACTGCTACGGTCGCAGGATCGAATCCTGCCTCGGACATGGGTGTGTGTGATGTCCTTAGGTTAGTTAGGTTTAAGTTGTTCTAAGTTTTAGGGGACGTATGACCTAAGATGTTAAGTCCCATAGTGCTCAGAGCCATTTTTTCAATATTATCCATGTACACGAGTTACTTCCTGTTGACCGGCCAGCAAGAGAGACCTTTTGATTTTGAACTTCTTGCTCGCACGGAAGTGGACAGTAATTGTCCTTGGAAGATTTTGTGGACAGACGATGCCCACTTCCATCTGAGAGGATATGTCAATGCACAGAATTGTCGAATATGGGCAACGGAAAATCCACATGGAAATCAACCAGTACCACTTCATCCTGAAAAGGCCACAGTGTGGTACGGGTTTACGGCATCATTTATCATAGAGCCATATTTTTTCGCAGTGACAGGTGCTTCCGATCCTGTTACCTGTACCGTCGCTGGTAAGCGCTATGAGTGTCTTTTGCGTAACCACGTCATTCCAGCCCTCCAACAGCGTGGATGTCTGGATGGGATCACTTTATGGAAGATGGCGCGCCTCCGTACATTGCAAATCCAATTAAGCAGCTACTGAAGCGCCATTTCGGAAATGCTAGAATTATCAGCCGCTATTTTCCTACAGCCTGGCTGTCCCGATCAACTGATCTTAATCCGTGTGACTTCTGGCTGTGAGGATATCTGAAATATGTTCTGTTCAGTGTTCCGACTGCAAGCTTAGCTGCATTGAAGGCATGCAATGCGCAACACATCCTTAACGTGACCCCGGAAACACTTTGATCAGTTGTAGAACATGCTTGTTCTCGATTTCAACTTGTTGCAGAAAATGGTGGATAGCATATTGAACATGTTTTGAGCCAGTCACACGGAAATTAATTATCCGATTTGATTTTGATTGCTGGTTGTTTGCGATTTTTGGCCTAATGATAGTTACAAACAGACGTGATTGAAGCTGTTTATGCAGTTTTTGGCCTCAGGACAGTTAAAAACCGATTTTTCCCATCCGATGTGGTATGACTTTGTCGTGTTCGATGGGCCGACGTAACTAACTTTATCACACCTGTACACCCATGCCCACTAAGTAGTGCAGCTTGTTTAACGTCTAACGTACGCCTTAGGCATTGTTGTATGATTAATTTATCATTTGTAGTCGATCACTATTAAATTATGATGCTTACAGCGCCATCTGTAGCTACATTTTGTAACTATTTTTCTTCTGCCATACTTTTCCCCCCTTCTCTAACAATATTTCGTGGCGATTTGACGTCATTCTGACCAGTTGCGTTATTTCTACAGCGGTTAGAAAGTTTAATTATAAACATCCTGTACGTATTAGAATGTGAGGAACGACTGAGGTCAATGGACTCTGTTTTATGGTCAGATTCGATCAAAATTGCAAAAGCAACAGCAGAAGTGTGGCTCAGCTCTCAGAAAAAAGTCGAGTGAAAATATTATAGCTTTTATTCATCTGAAACAAAGTCTTCGGTACTGTTTAATGAGAAAAAGTCATACTATTGATAAGAAACTGTGCAACTGCTGTATCGTACAATAAAACTTTATTAGATGAATATGTAGAAGAAAGAACAATACTAATAATGTTAACATTACGAACAAGAGACAACGAAATAGTTATTCAATAAATGATGCTCTGATTCATTCTTAGTTTTCAGTGCCCATCATCAAAATTGCTTCATATGAAATCCACGAGTGCTCAGAGCAAACAAAAGCAGTGTAAACAAACAATCAAATGAGATGTGCGTGTGGCACGTGTCATGAATTCCAAATCCTTCGTGATGCAAATAAAGGAAATAACATGAATATTCTAATGAAATCGGAATTTTTTGCGATTTTTTAAAAATCAAACATATGCGCACCTCAACGAACAAACATAACTACAAAACAGCAGGTATTTCATGTTTTACTGGTATTCTGCTTACAGTTAATGAAAACTAAAATAACCATTCCATTTGTAGCTCAAACAGTAACCGAGAGGCTTTAAATCTCCAGTTCCCATACTATAAGATTGGTTCAAATGGCTCCGAGCACTACGGGACTTAACTTCTGTGGTCATCAGTCCCCTAGAACTTAGAACTACTTAAACCTAACTAACCTAAGGACATCACACACATCCATGCCCGAGGCAGAATTCGAACCTGCGACCGTAGCAGTCGCGCGGTTCCGGACTGAGCGCCTTATCCGCGAGACCACCGCGGCCGGCAAGATAAGATTATTTATACTGTCTACACATTACGCGAAATTTTAAATGTTGAAACTTCTTATTTTGGTACACCTTTTGAACAATCTAATTCATTCTTTGGTGAACGTTATGCCTTTGTGCACGCTTAAATGCACAAAGTAACTGTCAAAATATCAGGAACAGTTAAATTTTCTTTTAAAAACGAATGAAAACACAAAATATGGAGATGCTTAAATTTTTATACACATGGCACCTTTTCTACGTAAGTATCTTTCCGATAATTTACATTTCTCGCCGTAGTGTTTCGTATTTAGTAACATAATATAGTACAGTGTGCTTTTATATACACATAATCACTTGACCATTGGTTAAGAAATAACGGGTTGTGAAACGAAAGAAAATTTAAATAAATAATTGATTCATCGGGAAAAATGTCTGTTTCATTATGTGACTGTAGTGCCCTCAATGAAGAACATAATGACACGTGCACTGTTTAGTCTTAGCAAAAGCACTAGCTTACTACCAGCCTTAGTTTTAGAAGGTTATTTTCCTTCACAAACAAGAAAGTAGGTTTGAGAATATTTCACTTTGAATAGTTTCTGTGTTTTATGTTATCGGAAAGGCACTACTATAACGATCATCCTGTGTAGTATTTAAGTGGTTTAAGCAGTCTAACTGGTTTTAACCGAGTCAGATGTCTATAACGCAATATGGAAAATTGTTGAAATGGTTCAAATGGCTCTGAGCACTATGGGACTTAACTTCTGTGGTCATCAGTCCCCTAGAACTTAGAACTACTTAAACCTAACTAACCTAAGGACATCACACACATCCATGCCCGAGGCAGGATTCGAACCTGCGACCGTAGCAGTCGCACGGTTCCGGACTGAGCGCCTCAACCGCGAGACCACCGCGGCCGGCTGGAAAATTGTTGGTAATATAATAAACTGAAGAATTTAGAGCCTTGAACGTACTGATTTATTTGTAATTGAAACTAGTTTTGTCACTGGAAGCCAACATTTTACTTACGTGTTAAAATAAATGAAAATATAACCCTGATTGTGACCATACAGTTAATTGAGATATCAAGGTCGCTGATGTTCTCCAAAGATCTGAGAGTCTTGCTTCCCTAAAGTGTAATTTTAATGTTATCAGTGCTATTTTAACTCAGCAAATAACATAATACTTAAAGTTTCTAGTTGTTTTCGTTTACCTGTAGTTTTGGAACAGTGTGAAGAATAACTTAAAGAAATTCTGGCTAGGACGACATTAATATTGGAAGCGAAACACAACCTAAATTTTTGTAAAGCAAAGATCTACTAAATTATTTTTCCAAAAAGTTTTAGTAGTTTATGTCCGAGAATTTGACTAATTACTGATATCATTGCAGGGACACAATGGATACTGTAAGGAGAACGAGCCAGGAACTTGGAGACCACGAATAAGAGAAATGAAAAACATGCTGATGCTACTGACGTGCGCTCTGAGAAAGTACTGTATATGTTTGCAACACTTAGTGCTCCACAGATCATCGGTACGACAGCTGTGCAGTGATTCTTTACGCCGCAACAAAGTAGCCGCTCCTTATAGGGTGACAGCTGACGGATAAAGCACGCAGCTGAACTGTAATTACCTACATCTGGAATAATGGCCACATGAGCAGGTCCTGCGAGGTATTTTAATGACAAGCACTCAGCGCAAGTCAGCGCGGGATGTTTGGACTGATATTAGTTATTGTCCTTCCTGGATGACGGGACGGTAGGTATCCGCTGTAAATCAGGGACAGTGACGCGCGCTGCTCGATCCGCAGCTCCGCCGAGCCCACCTTTTTACAGACCCTGCTGCCATCTGCAGCTCATCAGGGGAACCAGTTCGCCGCTACCGACACAGCAGCATGACCTGACGGTGGCTGCTGTAATCTCAAACAGCTGGCCACGATCGGAATAAGGCTGTGGTTAAATGTCACTCTTCGTCCCAATAAAAGACACAGCACGTTTGCAAATTATTCTTCTCTTCGCTGTCGCCTTGCTAAACAAGAAAGTTTTCGTACACGCGTACAGCTTCTGTGGATTTTGTTCACCGTTCTGTCAAGTTTTGCTACATATTGTAAATTAAATTAGTTGTAATAGCCTTGCCATTAGCTAACCATTGCCTCAGAGTGCTGACATCTTTAGATTTGGAACAGATATTCCTGTGTCGCTCTACTTTGGATTATCGTCTCAGCATTGGCCATCCTGTATAGTTATGCTTACTGTATAGGTTGACTATTTCGGTTAGATTATTACTGATTCTTCTAAATCTGGCTTTAACTAAAGCCCAACAGAATATCAAGCACAACGTTCTTTGAGCTCATAGCAAAAAATACGGGTTAAGAAAGCTTGGAGCTAAGTCATCTGTCCATTCAATTAAAGCCTTATGAATCTTTCGTAATTCCTAATGTCATCAACAAACCTCGTCATCGATAGAGGAAAGATGCCAAAAGAGGGGCACATTTTGTTTCTGATTTTAAGAAATAGAAAATAATAAAAAATTATGTTTTAGAAGCATGTAATATTTACTTTATAATATTATGCATAGAATAAATTTTTTTGTCACACAACATGATGAAAATTTATTCTGAAAAGAAATCTTACATTTACCGAGCTCTTAAAACATTTGCCAAAATCAGACCCCTTGACTTCTTAAGTACTAGAACCCAGTACGTTGTCCACGATGGTGAGCGTTCATCGGAGGTGAGGGTATCATCTGGAGTGCCCCAGGGAAGTGTGGTAGGTCCGCTGTTGTTTTCTATCTACATAAATGATCTTTTGGATAGGGTGAATAGCGATGTGCGGCTGTTTGCTGATGATGCTGTGGTGTACGGGAAGGCGTCGTCGTTGAGTGACTGTAGGAGGATACAAGATGACTTGGACAGTATTTGTCATTGGTGTAAAGAATGGCAGCTAACTCTAAATATAGATAAATGTAAATTAATGCAGATGAATAGGAAAAAGAATCCCGTAATGTTTGAATACTCCATTAGTAGTGTAGCGCTTGACACAGTCACGTCGATTAAATATTTGGGCGTAACATTGCAGAGCGATATGAATTGGGACAAGCATGTAATGGCAGTTGTGGGGAAGGCGGATAGTCGTCTTCGGTTCATTGGTAGAATTTTGGGAAGATGTGGTTCATCTGTAAAGGAGACCACTTATAAAACACTAATACGACCTATTCTTGAGTACTGCTCGAGCTTTTGGGATCCCTATCAGGTCGGATTGAGGGAGGACATAGAACCAATTCAGAGGGGGGCTGCTAGATTTGTTACTGGTAGGTTTGATCATCACGCGAATGTTACGGAAATGCTTCAGGAACTCGGGTGGGAGTCTCTAGAGGAAAGGAGGGGTTCTTCTCGTGAATCGCTACTGAGGAAATTTAGAGAACCAGCATTTGAGGCTGATTGCAGTACAATCTTACTGCCGCCAATTTATATTTAGCGGAAAGACCACAAAGATAAGATAAGAGAGATTAGGGCTCGTACAGAGGCACATAGGCAGTCATTTTTCCCTCGTTCTGTTTGGGAGTGGAACAGGGAGAGAAGATACTAGTTGCGGTACGAGGTACCCTCCGCCACGCACCGTATGGTGGATTGCGGAGTATGTATGTAGATGTAGATGTAGAAATAATAAAGAATAACACTAAATAAAATTAGGGACAGGTATTATATCAAAGAAAGCGTAATCTAGTTTCAAAATGAGTGATCCATTTCAAAGATGGTATAATACACAGTCCAGTCATTTTAATATGACCACCTGACAAAAGCCTGAATAGTCACCTTTTCCACCACAGGCCGCTGCGAGACTTGCAGCGAGAGAGTCAATGATCTCCTGGAAGGTACTGACAGGAATGTGGAGCAATGCCGAGTCCCGTACCGTGCCCTGGGTTCCTCGGTTATGTGCAGCATTGGCAGATACAGTCCGTTCGAGATGGTCCCACACAGTCTCGATTGTGTTTGAATCCGGGGAGTTCGGTAGCCAGGGGAATACAGTTCTGGTTCTCGTCCATTGCAAGCTGTGTGACATGTTGCATTGGGCCTCAGATAGATGCCATCGTACCGAGCGAAAGCTGACTGCATGTAGGGGTGGGCATGGTCCCCAACGATAGATGCATACTTGTGTTTGTTCATTGTGCGACCCAGAGTGACGAGATCACATAGGGAGTGGGCCGAAAACGTTCCCCAGATCATAACGCTCCCTCTTCCTTCCTGGACCTTTCTGATTATAGAAAGGCGTTTGCTTTCAGACGTTCCACCCCATACACGACAACAGCCATCTGTCCGATGGAGCGTAAATCGTGATTATCTAAAAAGTCCACATGTTGCCTGTAGTTCGACGTCCAGTTCCGATAGTGGTATGCTAATTCCAGCCTTTTCCGCCGACGAACAGCATGGGTGCATGAATCAGGCGCCTACTGTGGAGGTCCATATGCAGGAACGTTCACTGAACGGTGAGAAGACACTGTTGGTAGCCCTTTCGTACCTCTGGATGTCCAGTCGGTCAACAGTTACACGTCTTTTCGCCCGTACGCATCTGCACAGCCGCCTTTCGCCCCTGTCACCTATGTCCCGTCGTGCACCACGGCTAGCGCGGCACCAGTTTTGAATAGCGCCCCTTTGCCATGCACGGTATAATTTAAGTATGGTGGCAAGCAAACAGTTTACAAACTTAGCGGTTTCGGAAATTTTTGAATCTTTGGCCCAACAGCCAATGATCATCCGCTTTCGGACATCACATAAATCGCGCCGTTTCCGCATTACGACAACAACTACACTCTTTTCCGTGTTCCGCAGACACGCATTATATATCCTCCACTACTAGTGCTGCCATCTACAATTTATATGTGGTTATTGCACGTTGACGTCGAACATCGGCGGTGGCCACATTAATGTGACTGGACCGTGTATAACGTGTTCTAGAATGTTACAGAATTTCTCTGTGTTTTCTTTGATGAACTCGAAAGGCCTACAATAGGACATTCCATAGGCTTTCTTTCTGACAGTTTGGTTTTGTGGTGGTTAAGAAAACAACAAACCAATTTTTTCCCAGCACTCTCATCTTTGAAAGTGTGTTCAGTTTTTTTTCTCTCTTCCAATTGGATGGTCATTCTTCACAAGTCGTCACTGTTTCGGTAATCGTCACTGTTTCGGTAACCGTGTACCATAGAGGACTAGTAACAACTTTTATTAATTTCTTCTGTATAAATTTCTCAATTGCCGAAGATACAGTTTGATTTAATTTAAGTCACAGCTGTCCCATACTTACGTAGTTAGCTGGAAAGGAGTGGAGACTGCCCCTTAGGAAGATGTCAAGGCAGTTCTTATCTGCTTTTTTAGACAGATATATTTTGAATTTACTTTTGTTGGATTTGGATGGTCATTGATCCTCGTATCCGTTACGATGACTCCTATTTTCTCATGACTATTTGTTGCTAAGAGATCATGTATGTTTTGACTACCATTTCCACTTCGAGTACGCTCCTTTACTAATTCCCCAAAATAATTTTCTGAGAAAGCATTTATTTCATGTACTTTGGCCAGCAGTTGGAGGGTAGACCACCAAGTGTAAACTGTATGTGTAGTGGCGTACCTCTTTGAAATGATGTAATGTTCAGCAGCTGAATCATCAAAGTGGAGGGAAGGCCGGGGGAGGTGGCGTTGGTGGAACTAACCAGTCTCAGAAGTTAAGTGCCATAGTGCTCAGAGCCATTTGAACCATTTTAAACCAAGTAACCAGCTATTAACTTATTCTGGTTGATAACCATAACCTCTACCCATAGTAACTTACAGGAACTATCTTCTACACTTTCGCTACAAGGCAGACTACTTCTAACAACAGTGAATACGGCACCAACTACTATGTTTAATCCATCCCTCCTCAGACCTTTTTGAAAATTTCGGCCCATCTTATCTCCAGATTTAGCTACCTTTCTGCACCTTTAAAGATTTGAGTCTGTTTTCTATTAGAGCTTCGAGGTCTGGTTCCTCCCCAATACAGCTACAACAATTTACAATTACATCACCCTCTTCCTGTGTTGGTGTTGCACGTTTGAGATTGAAGACCTTTCTGTACTTTCCCGAGACCCGCTAACCTAAAAAAAAGTCCTGTCCATTCTACACAACCGTCGGTACTCGCGTACCTGCCTCGTATGTGTAGTGGAACAATAACCTGTTAAGGGGAACCTGGAACTCTTAAGCACCTAATGGCGCAAGTCGAGAAGTATGCAATCTACAGGCCACAGAACCGTCTGAGCCTCTGATTCTGCAGCAGAGGTCCTCAGATGGTGAGCTCTGCTTCATCAAGCAACGGAGGCTGCCCATCTTTATCGCTTCAGTCCAAAATCAGAGAGAATCCAGAGCGACACACATCGTTAGAACCGACGTGAGCCACTACCTGAATCCTGTGCTCTTCACGGCACCCGGATACACTCGTTCCACATCTGAAATTACTGTCCCGATAGGCACACAGAGTGCAAACTGGATTTCTTCCCCTCCTTGGTAACCATACCCCTAAGGAGACCCATTACGCACCTGACTTCGTAACAACTACCAGTAACCCCACCGTCTATGAATGCCTAGATCTTGCGGGACGGATAACGGAACACTAATGATTATAAAGGATCATTGAGAAACATTGTATGGCTCCTCAGTGTCTGCTTAACGTATTGCCAGCTATAAACGACGCTTTAAAGCCGCAGGCTGTGCTAAAATATATTGAGGTGGGCGGGAGGCGGGAGGGGCCTGCACGCATGCGCGGTAATCACCACTGCTGGCTTCAATGGGCGAGCGGCGTGCAGTGCCTCTGCAAGCGGACGTGTTGTCTTTTTCGTATAGCAGCGCCAAATAATGGGTTATTGTAAGATTAAACATTGCGAATGCTAGCCGGATTGCTATGGATGCGCTGCAGAACTGTGCACACTCGAGAAGACACTGTAGTGTGAGTTGGAGATGAACCGCAGCTCATTTGGCACGAATGCACACTAAAATTTTATGTCTATACGTCAGAAAACGAGCAGTACTTTATGTAACACAAGTAGTATATTACTTATCAGATACAAGTGCCATTTTCTAGTGATAATAACGGAACGGTTTCTGTGGAGGCTGAAGTTTCTTGCCATAACAGGCGGAGGCTCTAAACTGGTCCAATTTCGGCAGGAAATACTGGACCATCAAATAAATGCATCAAACGGACTGCTTTCTGTTTCCGTCACAAGTTTTTTCTTGCAGACATCTTTAGAAATGTTCTTATGTGTACACGGTCTGTTCCATATTGTTTGGACACCTATTGGTGGACATTAATGTGGCTAGTTTGCCCCCGCCTTTATGACGGAATGAACTTAGAACTACATAAACCTAACTAACCTAAGGACATCACACACATTCATGCCCGAGGCAGGATTCGAACCTGCGACCGTAACGGTCGCCCGGTTCCAGACTGTAGCGTCTAGAACCGCTCGGCCACTCCGGCTGGCTGCTGGGAACACTTCCAGTGAAGTGTCTGGGTGCCTAAGGAGTGATTGAAGTGTCTGGGTGCCTAAAGAGTGACAGTAAGCCACTCTTCTTCATGAGCCGGAAACGCAGAAGGTAGTGACGTCAGAGACTCAAGTCTAGAGCGAAGTCGACGATGTCCTATCGTCCGGTTCCTTCTTCTTCTGTTTTTCATATATTACTTTCCTCGCCGATTCTGTGGAGAATCGTATTATTCCTTATCGTATCAGTTCGCATGATTTTAAACATTCATAGTTCATATGTCGCCAAATTCCGGTTCCCGTCAGATCACTGAAGTTAAGCACTGTAGGGCTTGGCTAACACTTGGATGAGTCACCATCCGAGTCTGCCAAGGCCTGCCAAGTGCTATTGGCAAGTGGGCTGCACTCAGCGCTTATGAAGTCAATTGAGGAATTAGTTGGCTGAGAAGCAGCGACACCGCTCGTGTAAGCACAACGGCCAGGAAAACGGTATGCTGACCACATGCCCCTCCATATCCGCATCCTGCGACAACTAAGGATTGAGGATGACATGGCGGCCGGACGGTACCGCTGGGCCTTCAAGGCCTGTCCGGACGGCGTTTGTTTGTTTTTCCATCATTCGTCTGTAACGAATGCTCCCATTCGCCTCTGTTCCAGTTTTACCACTGTCCATGTTTCACTACCATACAATGTTGTGCTCCAAACGTGCATTCCCAGAAATTGCTTCCTCAATTTAAGGCCTATGTTTGATACTAACAGACTTATCTTGGCCAAGAATGCCATTTTTGCAGTGACAGATTTTTATATCCTTGCTCCACCCATCATGAGTTATTTTGCTGCCTAGGTAGCAAAATTCTTTAATTCTGTCTATTTCGTCATGCCAAATTCTGCAGTAAAGTTGCTCGTTGCGCTTATTTCTGCTGTTTCTCATCACTTTCCTTTTTCTTCGATTTACTCTCAAATCATATTCTGTACTCATTCACTTTCAGTGAGGATAGCAATATCATTGGCGGATCTTATCGATATATCTTTTCACTTTCAAATTTAATCTCGCTCTTGAACGATTATTTTATTTCCGTTGTTGCTTCGACCATGTATAGATTGAACAGAAGGTGTGAAAGACGGAGATGTTGCGTTCTTGGTCTCCCAGTCTTATTGTTCTTTCCTTGTAGCTTACCCCTAATTTGCTTAGAATTTCGAACACCTTGTATCATTTTAAATTGTCAGACGCTTATTACAAGTTTCTTCAGACTTTATTACTGATTCCAAAGGTCTTCCATTGTGCAGAGGTCAGAACTCTCGGGAGACTGCTACGTTTCAGGAATGTTATTGTCCACTAACCATTATCTCACCGTTGCTAATTTACAACGACGTGCATTGTTATGCTTATGTAAACAATAATTGTCTCCAAACCGATCCTCTAGGCACTACACAATGCTGTAAAATGTGTTCACATCCTTCTTAAGCTCAACAAGGGCCCATGCCTTAATCACGAAACACACTCCTTTTCCGAACACCACCTCCATTACACGTGGTGGAAGGTAACCCGCACCATGCATTCGGAAACTCTAAACTCTTCCATCAGTTTTCCACAGGGTATAGCGTGATTCATCATTCCAAATCACTCGAATATAGTCATCCACTGTCCAGCAACTTTGCGCTTTACGCCACATCAAGCGTCTCTTGGTATTGACTGCAGAAATGTGTGGCTGATGAGGATCTGCTCGATCATTATCCCCATTCGTTTTAACTCCCTACGCACAGTCAGAGAACTAGCTGGACGGCAAGTAGCAGTTTGGAACTTATGAGTGACTCCTTCCGCTGACTGCATGTGATTTTGTACAACTGCCCTCCGCACTGCTCTACGGTTCCTCTCTGTTAATAGATGAGGTGTGTCTGATTTTAATTTAGCAACCGTTTTTCCTTCGAGTTTTCACTTTGCTGTCACAACAGTCGACATTGACGGCTGTAAGTGGATTGTAATGTCCTTGATGGATATTATCCAATGACCAGTCCAACTCCTCACCGACCTATTCTACTGTTACCAGTTCTCTCCTGACAACACAATATTCACCAACTCCTTTTGTAATGGCGTGTCCGCCTCTAGTGATCTCTTGCTCTGAGCACTATGGGACCTAACGTTTGAGGTCATCAGTCTCCTAGAACTTAGAACTACTTAAACCTGACTTACCTCAGGACATCACACACATCTACGCCCTAGGCAGGATTCAAACCTGCGACCGTAGCGGTCGCGCGGTTCCGGACTGAAGCGTCTAGAACCGCTCGGCCACCGCGGCCGGCCTCTAGAGATCTCTACTGATGATTTTCGCATTATAAAGCGACGCCCATATACTTTCAATCAGATTATGTGTTTCAGAGGTGCTAGAAATCCAGAGTACGAGGAAAGTGTTAAAAAACACATTTGTATAGACAGTCCAAACTCACAGTACTGAATTATGCGACGTACATATAGTATGGTGTTTGGGCGGCGTATGGCACTTTTATTAAATGTGACATTTATTTTCGCAGAGTCGAGCTGCTCCCTTCTGCTCTCATGCCTAATAGTAGATTTCACTGCAGTTTACCTCTGCTTCTAGAGTCGGATTATAAAGCATAGGCATATAATGCGAATTACCAAGTAACACAATCTGAAACGTGTTAGTGAGACCGTGTCGTGAACCTATTTCCTATGGTTGACCATTCTAATGTTGGCAGACGTCGCTCAAAAACAAGCTGTTTTCATGAAACCAATTTTGACATGCGTGTTTAAGTATTCACATGTTCTTACATGTTTATTACTAATATATGACAGTAGTATTGTGATCGCAGCATAAATTCGCAGGAAACTTTTTATATGGTGTCAGAAAAATAAAGGGAGACAAATTTAAATTTCGGCTTTCTTCAGTGAATATTAAACCCGAATGTTAAAGTTGGAATGAATGTTACTTCACAAAGAAGTTTCTCCCCTTAATTAAGAGCGCCCTTAAAGTCCCTAAGCTTTCAGGACTGTCCAGCTACGTCTACGTTTAATGAATTTACTTGTATGATGTAGGTTCGTACAGTACCGTAATGATCAAATGGAAGCGATACGAAGCTATAAGCCGGCGCTGTGGCCGAGCGGTTCTAGGCCCGTCAGTTCGGAACCGCGCTGCTGCTACGGTCACAGGTTTGAATCCTCCCTCGGGCATGGATGTGTCACGCCCTTAGGTTAGTTAAGTTTAAGTAGTTCTAAGTCTAGGTGACTGATGACCTGAGATGTTGAGTCCCATAGTGCTCAGAGCTATTTGAACGGAGCTGTAGTTTTCGCACTCCGCACCGCTGCTGTTGCACGCGGCTCTCCTGAAATGCTTGTTTATTCCTCACGTTACACATGCGTGGCCACCTACAGTCGTAGCACGCTACGGAATGTATGAATGTAGACATCTCAGTTTTTTGGAGTAGGGGGGGGGGGATATTAGTAAATTACAGTTCCAATGAGAACATGACTATTGCAACGAAACCGGATCGCGTGCAGGCCCGAACACTCATAAAGCAGCAAAGACGTATATCTAATCGTACGTGTATGTAAACGTAGAGCACAAATTTCCAAAAATGATAAAATGAAACAATTAGTGACTTTTTAATAAACTTTTATTTATGCGATAGTTCTCTTTAAGAGAACAACCACTATCGAATTTCTTTCGCAAGATATCACA
Organism: Schistocerca americana; assembly: GCF_021461395.2. Classification (NCBI taxonomy): domain Eukaryota; kingdom Metazoa; phylum Arthropoda; class Insecta; order Orthoptera; family Acrididae; genus Schistocerca; species Schistocerca americana. The sequence goes on along the minus strand of NC_060120.1, from coordinate 515,150,763 downwards.
CCTAAGCGTTTAAATAAACTTAATTCTCTAAGTAACTCCGTAATGACGGCCGGAACAAAAATAAAATTAGATCCGCCCCGACAACACGTCTTTACATTCTAGTATTTCAAGCCATGGTAAAAAGTACAATTACTCCAGTGTCAAGGATGATATATCAGCCAAAGAATAGCGTCACCTACACAGTTTATTCTCCTAGTCACTTTCTTTTGCTGCCGCAAATACACTAATGTTCAGAAAAAACAGCCCATCGTGAACGACTAGAGAGAGAACGTTCATATTCACAGGAAATGCACATTAGCAAGTTCTGCAGACACGATTAGCGTTTGAACTCTGTCGGTCCACGGGTTCAAGGTCAACATCGACATCGCTGCGCAGAAACACCTTGAGGTAAAATGTGCCTGCGGCTCTTGTTGTCGCTATAAACAGAAGGTGTCACTATGACTTGAGCAGGCGTACAGGATGCCTCGCAGACGTGTGCGCGAACGTTCCCGTCAAATCAGTGAGTTTGAAGGAGGGTGCATTATTAGAATGAGAGAATGTGATGCACCCATTCCGAAAATTGCTACTCGTATGGGACCAAGTGTTTCGGCAGTGCAACGGGTGTATGCAGAATAGTTCACGGAACGCCGTACGACACGACGAGATGGGTCAGGTCGCACCACCAAGGCGACCCACCCGAGAGATAGTCACCTCATCCAAGCGGCAACAGTGGAACAATGTAACACATCGCACACTTTCAGGGATGACAGTCTGTCGCCGTTAATACGTCATGGGGGAATGGCGAATGGTCTGAAATCCTTTCCTCAGCCACCCATAAGAGAACCGTGTGATTCCAACGCTGGGAGTCGCGGTTCTGACCTCAGTCGTAGAGGTGTCACGACAAGGGGTGATAAGTGGGGATGGAAGTAACTTTTAGCGGAATTATGGTGAAGTTTGGTGCCAATGGGACCTCATTAACCTACCTTACACCTCACATTAAGGGTCAGGGGAAAGAATCGGATAAGTAAATTTTAATGAAATTAGAGAAAAAAATTTTAATGATTGACCTATGATTACATTAATAGATGTTCAGTTTCTTTTTTATTTCATGAACAAACATATTGGGTGCATGGAAACTGTAATTATCCTTACTGTCATCCGGGGTGCTCTCAGAATGAAGGAATTTCCCAAAACGGAGTACGTCACTCTGTAAGAGGAAAGAAACAGGTCAGTCAAGTGAAGAAAACGAAATAATTCCAAAATAGCCACAACAAAAAGAATTTTTGTTTGTGATAATACAGCTGACCGAGGAACTTCATGATGTTAGGATGGAAAAACTTCACCAGGCTTTGCAAACTTTTTATTTTTGGTCATCAGTCTTCTGACTCGTTTGATGCGGCCCGCCACGAATTCGTTTCCTGTGCCCATCTCTTCATCTCAGAGTAGCACTTACAATCTACGTCTACAGTTATTTTCTGGATGTAATTCAATCTCTGTCTTCCTCTACGGCTTTTATCCTCTACAGCTCTCTCTAGTACCACGGAAGTCATTTCCTGACGCCTTAACAGATGTCCTGTCGCCCTGTCCCTTCTCCTTGTCAGTGTTTTCCACATATTCCTTTCTTCTCCATTCTTCTCAGAACGTCCTCATTCCTTACCTTATTAGTCCACTTAATTTTCAACATTCGTCTGTAGCACCACATCTCAAATGCTTCGATTCTCTTCTGTTCCGGCTTTCCCACTGTCCATGTTTCACTACCATACAATGCTGTGCTTCAAACGTAGATTCTCACAAATTTCTTTCTCAAGTTACGGCGGTATCACCACCAATTGATAGTATTTGCAGGTGAGATACTGTTCATTATAAACGATGACCCCAGAAGAATTATTCAAGAGAAATGTAATGCAGCCACCGTGAGACTGAAGGATGGTGTAAGTCAACTTGTTACTGACATCTCACAAAACCACGTTTCTCTTGCTGAAACGGAATCTAGGAAACAACGGCAAGACAAAACTGAACGGTGTAACTATTAGAAGACGTGCAGTAACGACGTATCTTGGAGTATTCCAGGACGAACTTCGTGATTTTGCACTTAGTATAGAGGAAGCAGACAGAAAAGGTACAGGCGTCATGAATGAAATTGTAACCGTTGCAAAGAGGCAATTTCGGCTTCCCTTGAAAACAATCAGAGTATATCACAAACCTATATTAGAAACAGTCGTAGAACACGGCGCGTGGGTGGGCTCATAGACTGCAGCTTGTGAAGCCAGCTTCACTAGTCAGGAGAGTTCCTCGACGAGTGCTACTAAGATCAGTGGGCGCGTATTGCGCTACCCCGAATGATGCGTTGTTAGCAGCTATGGGAACATGCTCACTGGACCTGGAAACTGGGAAAAGTGGAGCAGTTTACTGGTCAAAAAAAGGCTATTCAATGGAAGTAGAAGTATGCTTTGAACTGAGGACAGTACAAAAAAGTTAATGCAAAATCGCATATTGCAAATGTCACAAAATGAATGGAACTCTTCAAGCTCCGGGAGGAAGACATACTAATTTTTCCCTAACGTCAAGGACAGAATGAGATTTCTCTAACCATCGAGTGGACATTACCTGACCGGTCATGGCCCGTATGTTACGTACCTGTACACACACAAAACAAAAAACAAAACAAAAATTCAGATGGATCTAAGCACTATGGGACTTAACATCTGAGGTTGTCAGTCCCCTACATTTAGAGTTACTTAAATGTAACTAACCTAAGGACATCACACACATCCGTGCCCGAGGCAGGATTCGAACCTGCGACCGTAGCAGCAGCGCGGTTTCGGACTGAAGCACCTAGAATCGCTCGGTCACAGCGGCCGGCACATGTACACAATCAAAAGGCAGATTAATAACAGATGCAACTGCGGCAATGTGGGCATCACAGAATACAGACTGCGGGACCGTTCGCTCCACGAAGATGAAGGGAATAATGGTCGTCAGTTGTTAAAAACGCTGGATCGCAGGGCAGCACTCAGGAGCAAGTCAGCCTGGCGCATCTTAGACGATACTACAGCCGCAGTATCCGGGAAGGAAAAAGGCGACTTCATAGGGCATTCAACCGCATGACGGTATGCTTCCATCCCGGCTAGACGGTATAATCTACACATGGAGAGAAAACAATTGAGGTGGGCGACCAAAGAATGAAATGGTTTTTTCAAATATCTACATTGTGTCGGTGCAAGTGGTCACGTAGTGTTGATTCTACCATATTACAGTGAAACATGGAATCGCTTGTTAAGTGGCAGGGGCAGTAGGAGAGCGGATCCAGCAGCGGCAACAAATAAGAACAGTTTAGATGCACCCAATAAAACAACAGAGACAGAACAAGCTCTGTAACAGTAAAGTAGTAGTAATATTTGAGTAATTGGCCAAGGTTTTCTTTAATTGTAGTTTTGTAGTGCTAGATAATAAACGCAGTAGTAGCATATTCGTGCAACTAGCATAATTTTTTTTAATATCTATAAGCACAAGAAACAAGTAGTAAAATAGTTTATTATTAACCACAAAAATATGACTGCATGGTCTATGTTAGATTTCTGGATAATATGTTGTAATTGAAGAAAAATAAAAACAGCATTATAAGCAGGTACGGGCAGTTCAAGCAGCCCATCCATTGACTGACATTGTCATGATGTCCTTACGATGCGAGTTTGCTTTCCTCCGTGATAAGTCGTTTGATATTTCAACGTATGGCAGTGGCTCGATTCAGATAGTATTATGTCAATAGGCTGCGCATTGAAAGGGCACTTTAGTAGCGTATTTGAGTCCAACAGTGTATTCCAATTTAATGTCATTTGTAGATTAACGCCGACCACAGTGAAAGAAGTGGCTTATATTTGGATGCTTCGATCATTTTCCTGAAATGTTTGCCGGCCGCTGCGACCGATCGGTTCTAGGTCCTTCAGTCCGAAACCGCGCTGCTGCTACGGTCGCAGGTTCGAATCTTGTCTCGGACATGGATGTATGTGATGTCCTTAGGTTAGTTAGGTTTAAGTGGTTTTAAGTCTAGGGGACTGATGACCTTAGATGCTAAGTCCCATAGTTCTTAGAGCCATTTGAACCATTTGAACCTGAAATGTTCACGTGTTTGCATCATTGAATTCTTGTTCCATAATCCAACATTTTTATCCGATTCCAACTACAAATGGCCACTCACAGAGAATGTAGTTTTGAAATTCTTCACGACAATAACATGACTGAGATTTACATAATAAGTGAAGTAGAGGCTGGCGAAGTTTTTATTTTGGCAATCTGGATAATCTTCAATGTCCTCATCTAAGTCATGTGTCTTAAACTGAAGAAGGACTGAAGTCACATCATATGTCCCCTTTTTCACAGTGCGTTCAGGAAAAATGTAAAAATGCATTGTTGCAAGAACATGGGTACTGAACGAATATGTCGAAAATTGTCGTTTAAAGTGTATGTCATAGGCTGCTATATTTGGCAGGGATACATTTTTGATTCTTTTCATTTTCCTTGCCTCCGATTTACTGGATGAACAGATTGCGTCAGAATTTTGCTTTCTCTGCGCTCTCGTGCCCGGATGAGTCACTTCTGGCTTCTCTGCTTCTTTGCCCTGAAAAACATACTTACTTGGTTCTTTCCCCATTAAATGCTAAAATCCCTGCATTCGCTTGGCTTCTTTACACTTGTAGCCACTCAACAGATGGGCGTGGTCAGCCCGAATCGAGTTTTAGCAATAACTCAATTAAAAAAGAGTGCCTTATCCGGTTCTTTTCATGAACTGTTCATCTCTGGCCTTTACTTTCGCGTTTGTCGGCACGTGGGTGTTTGAAGCGTCATCAAGCCCGAAGGTGACGTTGTAGGGCGCCATGCTTTTGCACCACGGCAGAAAAAGGCTGTAGATACTTTTAGTCAAATTTTACACTTCTTCATCCCAATGGTTGAAATGAGAGGGGTTTCAAAAATTTGACCTTTTAGTTACTCCGCACGGTGTACGGTACAGCAGTTTTTAATGTTTTTGTCGCGAAGTTCTCGAATATGTTAGTGGTTTAATGATTATATGTAATTACCTTGCATTACATCTGCGTGGTCGACGTTGCACTGGAAGACTCAGGACTTATGTGAAAATGAGTAGGTACTTGTTTTAGTAATACGGGACCACAGAATTTAACAAAATAAAAAAAATATATATTGGTGTTGTTCTATCCGGAAACTTCCATTTTGTATCACAGATTTCACAGAACTGTGAGTTGGAAAACTTTTTACTATATGTTGTTTTCTTCTGAATTTTCGCATTACAGATACCGTTGCTACGTCTTCCACTACTTGATAATTGTTCCCCTTAGTAACATGCGTTTCTTGCTAATTGCTTGTACTTATTCGTTGTTGCTCTTATTACTGTCCTCGATGATGTATTCATTTAATCTGCTTCTTTCGAATATCATTTGCGCCGTAAGCTACAGGCCGCACTTCCGTTACCATCTAAGAAATTATTTCCCCCACGAATATCATGAGAATTTTCCTTAATTAAAACTTTAATAATTACCATTACTGACAGCATTATCGAAAGAAACAATGTTCTGCGTCTAATGGTTTAACAGACTGACGTGATACTAATTGCCGCTATAAAATTTAATGGTCTTCTCCATCGTGAAACTTTTATGCTCCTTCCATCGATTTCAAGCACACGCGTGTGCTTAACGTTAATGACGTCTGCGACAAGTAACCGCAATGCGATTACAAGTAACTCACAAGCAAAATGCGTAATTGGGAAAGCAGACCGTAACTTTCACAATAGCTGTTCTCCGGCCAAATCTATTAGCCCGAGACGAATCTGTGCGCTGGCGCCACTCATTAAAACAGCCGTTAACACGGCGCGAACGTGAACTGTGCCCACAAAGCCACCGAGCGGGGCAGACGTAGTTACACAAAGGCAACAATCAGACTATCCGTTTCGCCCTAAATTTATCCAGAGCCTACGCTTTCCCTAGTATACGAATTGTCTGCAGAGTTTAAACAAACATAACGCGCCAGATTTGGTCGTTAATTAAGGTTACTAATTTTTACCCTGGTTCAAACCTGGAGAGAAGACAAAAAAGTTGTAGGGTTAATTAACATTCCTCACGCTGACAATTAACTGTACCTGTTTGCGAGAACTTCCATCATGAAACTAGAATAACTTAAATTATCCTTTCTCCTCCGTTGTGCACTCACTTCACCTCTATTCTGTGCCAACGGAGTTATCTCTAGTTAGGTCCGGCCAGAAGTGGCGCAGTTGCGACACTTGACAGTTTTCGCAAACAGTCAGAGTTTGTCAAGAGATCGCGGTCTCTGCTGCTCGTAGTACTAATTTACATAGCAATTTGTAACGCAGTTTCATGCAGTTCCTCTTTGTCTATGAAGAAATTTTTATTTTTATAAACACGGGGAAGTAACTTTGGGAGAACAAATTTTTTAAGGCTGCTTTCGACGTCCAGATTTAAACACTGTCGCCGAGAAAGAAATTAGCTTCCCATGTGCTGCTGATAGCTGCCACATACGTTTCAATCAGTGATGTTGAAACTGCTCATACATGCCTTCACAATTAGCTTCACAAAAGGATATATGATCAACATTAAACTACTGTCACGACTAAAATATTTCCTCTTATCTCTTTCAGACTATTTATTCTTCGAAATTAACCCCGAGTGTGCTCCTCTGGGCCATAGCCCGTCTGTCACCCATTATCGCTAGCGCATGTGAGACTCCAACGGCCGGCCGCGGTGGTCTCGCGGTTCTAGGCGCGCAGTCTGGAACCGTGCGACTGCTACGGTCGCAGGTTCGAATCCTGCCTCGGGCATGGATGTGTGTGATGTCCTTAGGTTCGTTAGGTTTAAGTAGTTCTAAGTTCTAGGGGACTGATGACCACAGCAGTTGAGTCCCATAGTGCTCAGAGCCATTTGAACCATTTTTAGACTCCAACGCCTCTAAAGCGCGAGCAGTATATTTGGGATTTCTGAGGCAAAAGTGCTAAATCCAGAACCTCCTAGCAGCTCAGTGATATCGTAGCTAGCGGAAATTAGCTGCTGAATTGATTCACAAAAAGGCCTCGCGGTTCCAGACTGTAGCGCCCAGAACCGCTCGGCCACTTCGGCCGGCTTTTGAGTACATTACGAGCATGTCGGAGGTAAGTGTTTTCGAAGGTGGTCAAATTGTTCGTCCTTCCATAACCAGGGTAACCAAAGCGTCTGGTGTTGCTCCGTGCCGAACATTCATACTGCAAACGAAGGACAGCGGAAAAACGTCAGCCGCTAAGTCAACAACAATGAAGAAAGTGTGTGTTGAGTCATCATGGCAGGTGGTCATTGAAGAGAATTGTGACAAAAAATAAGAAGATAACACCTGCATCAGTCACTGCAAAAATGAGTGTCGCAATTCGGAAACCTGTCACCAGCAAAACAACAGGGAGCTTCATAAGTAGGGAATTGCAGGGCAAGCTGGCATTCCATAACCCGTCATCAGTGACGTATAATGTCCATAGCAAGAAAACGTGGTGCCGAAGCCTTAAAACCTGGACTATGGAGCAATGGAAGAAAGTCATTTTGGTAGAGTGAGTCTTGTTTGACTATGTTCCCAACTTAAACTCGAGCTTACGTCCCGAGAGTTAAATATGGCTGGGGCTCGGTGATGAATTGGGCAGCCACGTCGTAGTTTTCGATGGGTCCCATGGTTACCCTGCAAGATCGCATTACTGTCAAACATTATGTGACAATTTTGTCTTATCAGGTCCATCCCATGGTGCAATGCTGTATTCCAGGACGACAGGGCACCTGTTCACACGGCTCTCATTGCACAGGCCTGGCTTTGTGTGCAAGAGGATGTACTGTAGCATCTGCCCTGGCCACCAGTCACCTAATCTCAATGTTACTGAACCTCTGTTGTCTACTTTGGAGAAAAAGATTTATGATCTCTATTCACTTCGACAATAATTCCCTGAACTTGTCACTCCTTTGCAGGAAGAATGATATAAGACTAGCATGAAAACTCTACGGTACCTGCATTTTTCTATTCCAGATGATGGGAGCTGATTCTAATGCCAGCGGGTTACTTGAACGTTTTAGGCATTGTAATGTGTAATATTTTCGTTTTTTTGTCATATGTTTGTCCACCCACTGTAGGTTTAGTCATGCTACTTCGTAAATATTATAAATTGCAAGGAATCTGTAACGTTGCAGTCAGAAAACAAATAACATCTAGAGACTTGCGAATTGTATTGCGATAGATACTTAAATCTCATTCTGAAGTAGCCAGATTGAAGGTTGCAGCTTTTGCGTAACAATAAGTCGTCTTTCAGATACTCGATAAATTCCCTCCAATATATTTTCGACGTCAAATTCCCAACTAATTTGAAAGCTACGAACTGATTAATTTTGATCTTGTTTACCTATTGTTCTACAGAAGAGGAAGGTGATCCGAGTATAGTTTCAAAATATTTGATCAGGTGAACATCCGCAACTGAGGAAAGTATTTAGAGAAAAAAAATTCGCATCAGTTTGCCAGTAATTTTCTTAATTTATTCAACGACTGGTTTCGAAGCGTAAAGCTTCATCTTCAGGTGCTACCAAATAATTATGGGAACATAAATGTGTGGCATTCGGGGCAGTCAGTCATGGGGATCACACCCACGTCAAAAAAACGCATGGAAGCACCCGCCTGAACGACACGACACAGAAGTGACTAGTCACTTACTGGAAAACTGAAGCAGTTTTTACTATACGAATATGGTTTCATTTCATCGATAGCCCAAACAGTCGTAGACTTACGCGCCTACTAGAGAATTTCAATGTTCACCCTGCGAAATACTTCATTTATATTATTTTTCCAAGACATAGACCTAATTATTTCGCAAGAAAATTTAATGCGACAAAGATATAAATTTAGATGTAGATATAGATTTTCCTTTATATTTACATTTCACAGAGTAGGGAGGCAGACTGGATACTGGTAATCGAAGACAGAGCTGAAACCTAGTTTTATAAGGAATTCATGGCATATCAGAGGAGTCCTAATTGAAACAACAATCGTGTATCAAGAAACTACGAAAACCTAAATCACCCTGACTGAAAAGGAATCTGAGCTACCATTACGAGTGAGGCCTCCAACCTACCGTGATACAGCCCATGGTCACTAATTAGCACAGCTATCTGCCTAAGTGTGAAGATAAACTATACTGCGAAATATTCTTACGCACTACAGTAACTGAATGCATCAACAAAAACCTCTTCTCTTAAGTCCCCAAGGGTTGTGACCGTATATGATGAGATATAAGGAAGTCACGGATCTAAACAGGTTATTCTGAGATGTATTTGGGGCACTGGACCGCAAGAGGAAAAGCAAAAGCAGTCCACAGAGTTAATTCCTCTTTTGTTGGCACTTGCGGAGACAGTAACTGCGTACATTGTTGTGGCACAGCGTTTCAGTACTCACAACTGTGAACTTATATTCCCGCTACAGTAGAGTATCTCGTTTATGTACTATACTTTAGTCTTTGTCGGTGACATAAAGTGTTGCGTTAAGGAACAATGTGGGTTATTAGGCAGAAGTTGCTTACTGTTCCTTACTGTTTTCTAAGTTGCTGTAAGTAGCATGTCGCTGTCTATTCAGTGAAAAGTAATGTAGTAGGGTGTTTCAAACGGTTTAAGGCATCTCGGTCCATTTTTTAACACTTAATGGTAACAGGAGCGCTAGAGTTACAGGTGCAGCCACTACGTATCTTGACAGTAGAGGAGAAAACTTCGTGTTGGCACAGTGTGCCTTGTTGCCAAATTTATCCAAGATGGCGGCCACCCCTTCCACTCCTAGTGAATGGTAGACATGGAACATCACATTTAAACTGATACCAAAATAATTGAAAAAGTAATTAAATCGATGTGCAAATTAATTAAATTAATTATGCAAATAAATTAAATTCAAAATGACAGAATTTAAACAATTTGTGGTAGTTTCAAAAATTAGTGTGAAATTCAAAAATTGATGGTAATTGCAAATTCTGGAGCCCTAGTTCACAATATTACCACCAGAGGGCGTTGTTGGTACTCCGCTCTCCCCTAGGCAACATTCCTCTCCCCTCCTCACTTCAGTCTGTGTTGAGCAGCTGGAGAGAGTACACCAAAGATACTGTCTCTTTTGTTGGATGTGAGGTCCGCCAGTTATGCAAAACACCGCTTTCTCTCAGTACCCAAACATGTTTCGGCACCACTGTGCCATCATCAGTGGGTTTTAGTTTTTGTTTATTCTTCAATGTGAACATTTTTGTTAAATGATTATAAAATTATATGCAGCTTTAGTTCAAACAATAGTTCGCTTCTTTTTATAAATACCTTTAAATTTGGCGTGCATGAATTTTTTGGATCACTTTTGTGTTAATTACTACAGGTGGCTTGTCATCTGCTACCAAACGACGTTGATGAGAAAGTTTTTTGCTGGGAGTTAACATTCTAGAAGGTAGAATCAACGCACAAGTGGTCCAGCTTACGTGAGGCATATTGCCAGCGCGGCAGCGGTGCGAGCACAGCGAGTAGGGTAACTACCCGCCTGCAGACGACTGGTGGCAGCATCCGCTCCTGTCTCTCAAGTGAGGGGGGCGGAGGGTGTTGTTTTTCCACACGCGGCAGACCCCTGCAGCGAGCGCTAACGAGACAGATGCTTTGACGGCTGCAGAATATCCATTCGTGCAGCGAGTCAGGTAGGTCGCGGGTGGTAGGGCGGTGGGATGTGCCGTCAGGTGGGCAGTTGAAAGTGAGTGTGGAGGAGTGCTAGCGTGCTCTTGTGTCCTAACGAGACTATGTTTCGTCTTTGGAGTTAAGCGAATACCGGAAACCATTATTAGGTCAGTCTTCGGTACTGTCGCATCCCTACGCGCGGTGGTGGTTTCAAAGGTCCCCTAGAAAAAATAATGAAGAACACAGCCAAACAATGTTGCTTCCAAAGCATACTTGCAGCTGCAGGGGAAAAATACCAGTACTCTGGCTTGCCGACAAAAGGACAGTTCAGACTTAACCTAACAGCAGCAGTTTAAAAGAGTTTCCTAGAAAATAATGGTGAACATCTGTTCTCACAGACAAAGAACGATACTTCCAGGGAACGCTCAATTCCTCAGAGACACCCATGAATCTGAGGATAATTATAAAGCCAGCTACTTTGATTTAGCTGACTAAAGACTCTCCTAGGAGGGGCGTAGAGCGGCGTCAAATATCTTCCTAGAACTCACTGGTTAAAACAGCCGGTGACTTTGATGTAGACTCCCCAGGTAGGGCTGTTTTGTGTTCCAGGACAACCAAGCCATTTAACTAGTGCTCCATTCCCTCAACATCTTATAGCACGCTCTATGAGGAACACCTGTCGTTCTGATCTCTTCTCCAGTTCCTCTGCGTAAATGGACCTTGAAATGCCACTGGTGTCCTTGAAGATGTAGGATCTGGGTTTTGTTCTCTGCACTTTGGAAACCATGAATAGCTCACTCGGCCAGTTGCGTAGTATGACTTCCCAAATGCTGTCTTGTATTTTGAGATATATATCAAATCATCCACATCAAATTTTTGCTTATGGAGATCCGGCGTTTTAATAAGATAGTATAACGTATCCATGAGTCCATAATTACGAATATCGGTTGGTCTCATTTTTATAGTGCTATGTTTGGTTCGATTGTACTGTGCAGTTATTTCTGGGGGGGGGGGGGGGTGTCTGTGTATTTGTATAAGCCATGAAGATCAAAATGCATCCACATTTCACCTTTCATTGATGTGCTGAGATGTTCCACGATACTCACCTTCAGGTGGATGAATGTTGAGTAGTGATGTATTCCATGCCTCTCCATCACTCTCTCGAAATGACTATTGTAAAACTTTCCGCAATGATCGGTTTAAAGATCGTCAGGACATATATTAGTTTCTAAATGCAACAAATGCTCAAATATCTGTACAACATACCTCCACATTTTTGTTTTGAGAGGTAACGCCCAGGTGAATTTGGGGTATGTATCAATGACCATTAAAATATGTTTGAAACTATTATTCACATGTGAATACCCCCTATATCTACAAGGTCAGCCTGGCATAAGTCATCCAAACCTTTAATCATAATACACCTACGAATATATGTTTTGCATGCCTGTTTGTGCAGTTGTTGAACTCCTGTTTTCATACCTATTCGATGATACCACTAGGTCTAAGCTCTGAAATGACTGAAACAGCCTTTTAGAATGAGAGGTATAGAGGTATTAGTAACAGCACTGATACTGTGGGCGGTTGCAGTCGATCTATTACCTGATTTTTTTATGCTGGATGTCATTACCGGTGCTATATTGAGTATCATCTAATATAGGTTTTGTAGTGGTTCTGTATTTCGCACTGCATCAGTCTCCCAATTTCCTATGTACGTTGCACATTTGCAACATTTCACCATACACCTCCAGATCTTTGGGAGAATAATTTAAAAATCCGCAAGATTTATGAAAATGAGATTCATTAGACTAGGCGTTCTTTGAAATTCCCTGTCACCTACCTGTATTGTTTTTTCTGTTAAACTTACATGATGCATCCCACTGACACCAAACATATTGTCTATCCTATTACTACTGTGGCAATGTTAATGAAATCAGCAACCGCCTTGTCATTGTGTTATTTTGCTGAAAGTTCACTGAAACATTCAGTGACTGGTGTAAAGATTTCTCTCAGTGTTTGATCACGATCCAAATTCCCCAACATTAACAGCTGCAGCATTCCTTCTTGAACAGCCTTCCATGCCCCAATGACCTTATGTTTATTGTTCATCTTGTTATATATTGAGCAAACTCTTGCACAGAAACTGGTACTAGGATTAAAATTGAGCTCTTGAGGACATGTATACATTGTAGTGGCAACTTCTGTCATCAAATGTATCAGGATCACCAAATGTAGTGGGAAGAGACAGATGACACCGTATTAAAACTCCCCCGAGGGGATTTATCATTTCCAACTACAGTGCTGTGTTCCCCTTGGTCAGTGTCACTGGGTCCCGCAATGCTGAGGACACCACTTCACTATCCGCGAAATGGCTTGGCATAGAATGGCTGCCCCAGTTCCCGTGAACGACGCCCTGTGTGTTAGCCTTGTATGCAAGCGGAGTTGCGGCGTCTTCAGGATGCCGGCAGTTGACTCAGCGGTCAGCGACCCTCAGCACTGATCGGTGTGAGCTACAGGTGGCCAGGTGCGTCCTACTCGCTGGCGTGGCTGAGTTTGCGGTGACAACAAGCAGCCACAATCTGGCGTCCGAATCTGTGGCCCTCGCCTCAGGATGCCTCCAGCATGTGCGGGAAGGCAGGACGACTGCCCACGGTAGCGAGCCGTGGAGTGGCCTGCCACTGGCTGGCTACAGACACTGCGTCAGCGTCAGAGGGTCGAACCCGCAACCTCCCATGGACTGGAATGCTGGCGCCCCATCTTGCTCCTACGTGTAGCTGGTGGTGTGACATGCCCCGCTGTCCCAGAGAGCTGCCACACTTGAATGAATCTCGTTAGAAATCCGCACCTATTTATACACAGCTGTGCACCTCTGTTTTGCCATACACGCCGCTTTGCATCACTTACTCATAACCTGGTACGTTGGCCAGTGGGCCCCTTCCACCTGTGATTTTCGACATGCAAAACCGCTACATATACTCTTTCAGCAGTTTCAAAGCCCATGTCCTCTATTATACTTCGCAACTGTTGGTATGTGTAACTCACTGCAATCCAGCCCACACCTGGCTGTAACTTGTGCTCAGACTATTGCACAAAGCTAACTTTCCCTATCCTAAACGTTGGTGCCGCTACATTATTCCTCTCATTACATAGACCTGGTCCCCTGGTCAGCCCTTAATCAGCTCTTAACTTGTCTGGGTTGGCATCTATGGCATATTTCTTTACTATTAGAAAACTTAAACGTGGTCTAGTGCCCCTTCAAACAATGACACGAAAAAAAACCTAAAAATTCCTTACTGGACGACCACTGCTCGATCAACCCCTTACCTAATTGTCTCACACTCTCAGTATCCAATCGACTGGGACTTGGACTACCCATGGTTACCTCTTGGAATTAGTTCTCTCCGTGTGATCATAAAGAAAACAACATGTAACAAAGTTAACGCTGCGATGACACTTGGCACAGAGATGTTCAAAATGATCGTTCTTGCGGTTGCCTTTCCCTATACTGAGGGACATGTTGCACAAGCTGTTTGGCTGATATGCGCCCTTCTTGCTCTAAAATGAAGTGGTTTATGGATCACAACAGATCTGGCTCTAGAGTTTGATTTAGCAATGTCAGATTCTGCCTTGGCAAAACTCTGAAGTGGCTTCTGGCCAGTACAGCTATGGCTGCATAACATTCAATTGCGTGACTCCTGAAATTGACTCTGGCAGGTGGAAGGTTGGTCCTATTATGTTACACTTAGTTCCATAAATTAAAATTCCGTTCTCCTTGAGCTCTATACGTTTCTCTTCTGCAAATACTCCCCTCTCAAAACAACTTGCTACTACTACCAAATTATCGTAGGTGGAGAAGATCCAATGCATCCCGACCCACTGCAAGCTCAATTTTTCCTTTTAGATGTCCCTTGGACAGTCTGTTCCTTTCCCCCTGATTAAAAATAACTGCACCATGCATGTGTCCGGATTGGTACTTACCACCCTGGCTGGACATACCGTTACTTTCGCTGTATGACAGCTTTGTGATTCCTCCCTTGCCATCTCGGTGTACTGGCTTCTAGTTGCCGAGATCAGCAAGCAATACGTCTTTAGCTTTCACTTCCACAAACTTGCTCAACGTTCCTTCTTTCAGTGACCTGAGGACAGGGATCACCGTCACCCTTCCTCCTTCTTCAAAAAGACTGATGTCCGCAGCAGGCTATATTCGAAAATACATAAAAAATATGAAAATACAATGCCTAATTACTTCACGCAAACCCGCAGATACATGACACGAAATAAAAAAAAATAACTACAAATACTCTACTACTTTCTAAATAGCAAAGCTTACGGTACTTCATGCTGTTCTCTATCTTCCTGGTTTTCTCTGTGCTTAGCACCTCTCTTCATTCTCTCTTTCTTCTTCTTTCCTTCCTGTGACACGTCTGGAATCACATTCAAGCAACCCTTAGTTGGCTGCATCCGCCCATTGTGTACTATCGTTGTTCTAGTTGGCAGGTGAAGCTTAACATTAACGGGGGATGTGGTTCCAACAACATGGATACCTCTTGATACCTCGTGAGGAATTTCTTCGTTTTCCCTTTTTACGTATAGGGGCTGAACAGCATTACCCATTGCCCCACTCTATACTGTGGTAAACTTCCTTTACTGCGTCTTCCTGCCTTACCAAAGCCTTTGTATTCCCCTTTTGTACCCGTTTCCAAACATCCCGAATCGTCCTTGCGAATTGACGTACAGATTTACAGGTCCCTCCTTTCTGTAGCCGCCATTTTTCGCCCGTACACTACCTCATATGAAAACAAACTGGTATTTGCATGGACGTTTGCTTTGTACGTGCATGCAATATGCTTCAAATACTCGTCCCACTGATGGTGATGGGAATCCACATAAAAACTCAGTATCTTCCCGATTCTTCTCTGTACCCATTCTGTCCCGTTGGCCTGTGGATGCAACACACTCGTCCTCAACTTCTTTACGTTCAACAATTTACTCAGTTCCTTCATTAAATCCAACATGAAGTTTGTCCCTTGGTCAGTAATTATTGCCTCTGGTACACCAAACTTCAAAACCCAGTTGTTTACTAACGCATGTGCGACCATTGCTGCCTGTTGATTTGGCATAGCCACCATCTCCACGTACCTCGAAAAATGGTCTATTATTGTCAGAACGAATGTGTTCCCCGATGGTGTTCGCCTGAAAGGTCCTAAGACATAGATCCCCAACAAAGAAAATGGACATGTTGCTTCCAGTAATCGTTGTAGCTGTGTCTGTTTCCTTCTCAAATCTGCTCTCTGCGCGCATGATATACAGTTCTTGACATACTGATCCACATCTCCTTTCCTACCTCTTCACCAATACCTCTCCGCCACTCTCCTATTCGTCGCTCTACACCCGCCATGACTTGATAACATGCGATCATATACTTCCTTTAAAACCTCATCTCTGACTTTCGCTGGAACTATTACTCTTGGCCCCAACTTCGTTTCACTGCACAGAAGACCGTCGTGCATAAATTGTTGCTGTGTCTGATACAATTTACAATCGTTGTCCGTGTCCTGTAATTCTTGCCATACTGCTAGGTCATGACCTATGACTTTTACTTTTTCCACCTTCCTACTTAGTGCATCCGCATTACGGTGCTTCTTCCCAGGCGTGTGCACCACCTCGTAGTCGAATTCACTAAGCCTCACAGCCCATCTAGAGAGTCTAGTGGAAGGATTCTTCAAACTCAACAACCACTTCAATGCAGCATGATCTGTCACTACACAAAATCTTCTCCCATATAAGTAACATTTAAAATATGTGATTCCATATATTACGCTAAGCATCTGCCTCTCAGTGGTTGAGTAATTCCTCTCTGCTGTATTCAACTGCCTAGACGCATAGCCTACAGGATGTTCTTTCCCAGCCGGCCGTTGTGGCCGTGCGGTTCTAGGCGGTACAGTCTGGAGCCGAGCGACCGCTACGGTCGCAGGTTCGAATCCTGCCTCGGGCATGGATGTGTGTGATGTCCTTAGGTTAGTTAGGATTAATTAGTTCTAAGTTCTAGGCGACTGATGACTTCAGAAGTTAAGTCGCATAGTGCTCAGAGCCATTTGAACCATTTGTTCTTTCCCATCAATTTCCTGACTAAGAACACACACTAATGCTTGATTCAATGCATCACATGATAGTATAAACTCCTTTTCAAAATCTGGAAACACAAGAACTGGACTTCATGTTAACACTTCTTTAAGTTTGTCAAACGCTTTCTGACGCTCTTCTGTCCACTCAAATTTCACATCCTTCTGTAACAATCGCGTCAACGGCTATGCTAAATCTGCAAAACCCTTTACGAACTTTCGATAGAAATTGCAAATTCCAATGAATGATTACACTTCCTTAACTGATTTCGGTTCCCGAAAATCCCTTACATCCCGTACCACCCTCAGATCTGGTCGCACTTCGTCCTTACTGATAATATGACCCAAACATTTTACTTCTTCTAATGCAGAATGACACTTCTCCAGGCTCAACGTCAAACGAGCTGCTCTTAACCTCATAAAGACTTACTTTAACCGCTGTCTACGATGCTCCATATTACTTGAAACACTATATTGTCATCCAAATGCACCAGACACTGCTGTGGTTTCAGACCCCTCAAGACACTGTCCAGCAACCTTTGAAACCGAATGGTATTATAATGTACAGGTAAAGGCCTCAAGGAGTAGACAAAGCAGTATTTGGACGATCATCTGGAGCCAGCTCTAACTGATGATAACGACCTGTCAAATCTATCATAGGAAAGTACTGGGACTGTCCTAAGTGATCCGAAGTCTTCGATATGTTTGGAAAGGCGTATGCGTCAGTTGCTGTCTTATTATTGAGGTATCGGTAGTCACATCAGAACCTGTATTTCTTAGTTCCATTTATAAATTTTTTAGGCACAACGACAATGTCCGCTCCCCAGAAACAATTGGTATGCTCTGTAATACTTTCCGCAAGCTGCTGATCAATGAAATCCTCCACAGTCAGCTGAAAATACCTCGGTATTCTGTAGGGTTTACGGTAAACAGGTGGAGTTGCTAGTAACGGCCCTTGCGGAAAAAATAAATCCTTAAATTCCCACAATAATTCTTCCATATGCTCTCTTTCTCCTCCTTTCAAATCCTTTATTTTGTCACGCAATGCAGTTCTATCGTCAATTAGTGGTTGATCGCTTCGCCTACCTCTCGAACACCAGCCTTCGTCATCTGGCACATCCAACTTTGCTACTAAAACTCCTTTCCTCAAATTCGCGTCTACAGCGCTAAAATTATCCACGTTCACCGGAACTACTCGCCCGTCGTTCACCTCCTGTACGTATACAACACTACGTTTCACAAAGCAACACAATGGGTCCAAAACGTCATTATCCTCCAGTGCTTCAATAACACATACTGTTCCCACAGGTATATTTGACTCCACACTTACCCAAAGCGACTTCCTGGTGCCACTAGACACACACTCACGCGTAATAAGCCTTAATGATAATGTATGCGGTTCAGTTGGTTTGTTCATTACGTTGAACACCCCTCACGACAGCTCTGCATTGACAACAGTTTCCCCTAGCAGAAATAACATTCCACCAAGTTCCACATTTCGTTGTCCAAGGTCAATTTTGGCATGATGTTGTTGCAAGAAATCTGCTCCTAGGATCATGCCGTAGCCATCGCTTACCCATGGTACTACCTCCATGCATGCATTAAATCGGACTACCTCTATTCTAAAGTCAACTGTCACCGACCCCAAAGGCGTGACCTCCCTATAAGGTGATGCATTTAGCTTCCTTCGTTCCATTGTATTCCTAGTAGCCACTGACACTAGCATCCCTGTGTCCAACAAAATCTTAAACTTTTTAGTTCCGATGGATCCTACCACTGAATATCCCACCTCTACATATGAATTCGTAGCATTGAAATTAAACGAGAACTCCTTTAGGTGGGTCTTCGGCCCCCTCTGCCGTTTAACGCTTGTTCACCTCTCCTGTCTCCACTTCTCCATCCTCCCTGCTGCCACTCCTTCCTTTATTCCTCGGTGACTGGGTGCACTGCCTCTGCACGTGTCCCGTACGACCACACTTAAAACATTTCACATCCGCTGTGAACACTGTTTGCCTCTCATAAACCCCTGTTGCCATGTCTATTTCCTCACATTGAATTGCCAGCTGAATGGCCAAATACAAATATTTCGAAGTCCCTTCACGCATTTTCCGTGACAAATGCGCCGGTAACCCTCTCAAAAATACATCAAGTGCCCTTTCCTCGGCCTTCTATAAAGAACACTATTCGCTTCATCGCTCCGACGCAACTCGTAAGTATTCTCATTAATTTCCCTTATCCTGTCTGCAGATTTCTTCATCGTCTCCCCCCACCTCTTTGACATTGCACTTAACCTCTCTCTAAAGTACCGAGCGCTATTCTGTTTTTGTACGTTTGTAAAAGCCCTTCCTTTAACTGCTTAACTGTCGTGCCTTCCTTAAGGCCTCGAACACCTTACATATGTTTTCCCATCAGCCGTTAATCAAATCTTGGCTATATGTAACAACTGCTCATCAGACCAACCATTCATCACCGCTGAGGTCTCCAAGTCCTCCACAAACGAACGCACATCCTCAGACGCCTCGCCAGAAGATGGAATAATGAAACTCGCAGCATCTGGATCAATCTCCTGCATCCTAGGCAACAACGACTGATCAGATGCAGTTTCCCGATCACTTCTAGATGTAAATTCATTTCTGAAATGTGTATTGTCTGCTGTCAATTGTGCTACTTTTCCCAACAATGTCCGTACCGCTTCCGGGTCGGACACACCTCACGTTCCTGTTGCTTTCATTTCCAATTAATCCCGAAACAAAACATTTAAGTACAAGAATAGCCCGACTCCCTACACCTCAGTATCATCATACTCGGTAACGTCATACTCAAACCAATACTAAAGTAATTAAATGCCACGAAAAAAAATTTAATCTTACTGCCCAAAATACGCTAAAACTTATTCTGACAAAAAAAATTTATGCCTACGCAAAACATCTACAATGGCCTGCCATGAGCCATACTCAAAAACACAATAAGGAGAGAGAAAGTCCACTACTCAAAAGAAAACTCGTCGAAACTCACATCTTGTGAATGCAATGCAGGGGGTGGCCTTGAACATCATACTGGACAGACGACGTCCGCTATTCTGACACCAAATGTAGTGGCAACTTCTGCCACTGAATGTATCAGGATGACCAAATGTAGCGGAAAGAGGTAGAAGGCACCGTATTAAGACTCGTCCAAGCTTTCCAAGTGATTTATCATTTCCAACTACAGTGCCATGTTCCCCTTGGTCTGCGTTACTGGCTCCACTTTGCTGTCTGGAAAACGGCTTGGCGTGCAAAGGCTGCCTCAGTGACCCGTGCACACCTTGTGTGTCGGCCTTGTATGCCAAAGGAGTTGCAGCGTCATCAGGATGCCGGCATTTGACTCAGCGGTCAGCGTCCCTGCCGACTCAGCAATGGTCGGTGTGAGCCACAGGTGGCCAGTTGTGTCCTACTCGCCGGCGTGGCTGAGGTCGCGGTGGCAACAAGGACCCACAATGTGGCGTCCGAATGTGCAGCTTCGCCTCAGGATGCCTCCGGCGTGTGTAGGAAGGCAGGACGACTGCCCACGGTAGCGAGCCGTGGAGTGGCCTGCCACTGGCTGGCTATAGACCCCGCTTCAGCCTCAGAGGGTCGAACCCGCGACCTGCCATGGACTGGAACGCTGGTGCCCCAACCTGCTCCTGAGTGTAGCTGGTGGTGTGACATTCCCCGCCGTCCCGGAGAGCTGCCACACTTGAATGAATCTAGTTAGAAACCCGCATCTATTTATACATAGCTGTGCGCCTCTGTTTTGTCATACGTGCCACTTTGCGTCACGTACTCGTAACATGCTAAGTTGGGCTGTGGGGCCCCTTTGCCTGTGATATGCGACATGCAAAACCGCTACGTATACTCTTTCAGCAATTTGACAGCCCTGTGGCTTCTATTATACTTCGCGACTGTTGGTATGTGTAACTCACTGTAATCCAGCCCACACCTGGCTGTAACGTGTGCTGAGATTATCGCACAAAACTAACTTTCCCTATCCTAAACGGTGGTGCCGCTACAACGTGCTTAAATCGCACTCCATCAGGGTGTGTTAACAGTGACATGAACGCATGCGTTATCAGAAAGGAGTAGCCCCTTCATCTTCTCCTGGTCTATTGTTTTCACGCAGGACCAGTCACTTACAACGAAGCTCTGATGTGTCACCCACCTTGCCATGACGTTCACACATCAGGTATTGGCGTGCAGTGGGCTTTTATGTCATCAACTAAGCTACATGATGTATATGCAACGACTGAAGATGTTGGTGCGATTCATGATTCATACAGCTTGCTGCTTGTGCAGTTGCATGGGAGTTACAGGGAACAGTGACATTATTATAATTATTAGGAGAGGTATAGAAAAAAATAAAACACAGTTTGTGTAATATAGATATTGTTTTTATTATTCAATAATCATACATTGGATGCAATACATCTAAAAAAAAACAGCTTCTTTCTACAGCTTTGTTCCAGTGCAGTATTTACCAAATACAGTTTTCTTGTACTTGTGGAATTCAGTTTGAATTTTTCTCAAACTTGTTTGTCTTTATTTATTTCCGAATTGTATCCATATAGTGTCGTAAATCATCAGCATGCAGGCTATTCACTACAATGTCTTTATCCAGACTCTGAACATAAGGCAACCATCGCTTCCGTCTTTCTAGCACAATGGATAGCACTACGTGTACACTAAGCAAGTTTGTAGTGATCGATGTTATTGATAGTGACAGGCCACCTCAGCAAATCTCCAGTGGAGGGCAGGATGTATCATACTCTGTGGTCATCTGCTGATTAATGTAGGTCTCTACATTACACAGTTCATCCCAATCAGACTCCGTAAACCTCACTTTAACATCCCTCAGAGAATTTTCAATCTCTAGGGCAACACGCCACTCACCCTCCATTGATGCTTCTATATGAATATTTGAGCGTCTTGAGGTGCTGACTGGTACATTATAACTTGGACTGAACAGCATTAGAGCACTGGGAGTAATTGGCAATTTCTCATCCCCCTAATCTACACCATGTCCTTCCTGTAACACCAAAATATTCTGGGGTGGCGCATATGTCAGAGACCAGTACTGACTTGCACCATGCGGAGGAGAACCACCAGCACACTTCTTCGAGACTCAGGGGCTGGTTGGGCATATTCGTTAAACAAATTGACAGGCAAAACTGATAAGAGCAATTCGTTGTCCTCCAACATGCTGGCCAGGTGCGCTATATGATCCCACGCTGCTGCAGATGCTGGATAGCAGGTGGCTCCGCTGGTGCCGGTCTGGACACTCTGGAGGTCGCTGCAGGTGCCGGCAAGCTGATGGGTACTGTTGCCGCTATAGGTCCCAACCCACTGTAGGCTGCTGCTGGTTTGGACACGCAGGAACCTGCTGAACAAAAAATTAGAAGAAACAATAAGCATCCACAGCCAAAGGCATGGGGTTGAACAAAGAACCGCTAAGTGTGGTAATAGTAGCAAAAACATCTAATGAGCATTTAGTTACTCTTCCACTTATTCTGTGAGATGCAGGCAGATGAGGATATCGGTTGCAGTTAACGTTCCACTGACTGAAACTAGTTGACTGCCCCTTTCGCCTGC